>NW_020653765.1:620666-655769 GCF_003589595.1 Hyposmocoma kahamanoa
CACTAGAGCAAGAATAAGTCAAACAATCTTTATTTCATAGGTAAGCAAATTACACTAGAAATCGTCATATTGATTAAACTCTACTGCTTATTCGTAAGGCAGATTCTCCTGAGAAGAATGAGCAAGAAACTCTAGGGGTTACTCTTTGTAAATATACATTTGAATACATTAAAACAACTCGAAGTACTCCATAAATTCCATGTAATAAATATTACATAAAGAAACAATGTGCCTTAGTCACAAAATAATCGATAATATCCAAACAACACATACCTAACACAAATATCTATTTGCCACGGGGCGTTGGCACAATGGGAGAATAGGTTCACAAAAGCACAAAAAATATGGGGTCACTTAAGGTCATCTTCGTCCAAGTCACAACATGTCGTGATTTCAATCGATACTTTATCACGACTATTGTTAGCCTTTTGCGATTTGTTTCGTAATTATGGTAACATCTGATTAAACTATAATCAGATGTTAAAAAACAGGCCAATCAATCACAGGCGATCGTGTAAGGTGAAAGACAGCCTAGAAAAGATGCCGTTTAAACTATTGTTTGTACTAAATAATAATAATAATGCACACACTCACTAAGGAAACCCTGTATCGCGGGTGCCGTAAACGTAAACAACCACAAATTATACCCAAACTTACGAGAGAAATAAATGTAGGCCATACAAATATTTCTCCCGGGAATCGAACATCGAGGCAGTTATAGATATTTGTCAGATAAACAGCAATCTTTTAAAAGTTTGAGATATTTTATTATTTGTACAAACAGGCAAAATTGATCCGCAAAAGACGATGCTGTTGTAGTTGTTTTCAACGACTTTTTAGCCGTAGCGCCATCTATGAGAAATAATAATAACAAACTAGTTGAATAATTTCATAAAAAAATAATTGAAATTTAATTACAGTTAGTTACAATAGCGACATCTCTAGCCAGGGCTGGTAGCTGTAAAAGGTACCTAACTGGGTGACGAAATACTATCATAGATTTCACTAAGAATGTTTTTTTGTTATTCCTGTAACACACATAATGTCCATTAGTAAATAAATAACTGATTATTGTGTAAAATTTGAAGTCGGTAGCAGCGGTACTTACAAAGAAAAACAGCTGTGAGTTACAAACAAACACATACCGAGGTTTCGCCTTCCGGTTTCTTTTTTTATTGATAAAGTTCGTGGAATCCTAGAACAGTTAAGTATGTAACGGCCTGACTTTAAATTTTTCATGTAACGCCGCACGAAGTTACTTCGAGTTTAATCATCTATTCTTGAAGCGTTTTTGTCGTTATGGGAATAATTAATGAAAACAAATAATAAGGTAATATATGTATACATAAACAAATTAACAAATTATTAAGTTTTATAGCTTCGTTTGTAAGCTTTCTAGTTACAACTTGAAGTTTTTTTGTTAAAAAGGTACATAAGAAAAATGAGTAGGTACAAAGTTGTGCATTTGGTTTTCTATACAATGATGCAAGTCCATAGATGTCATACAATCGTACAATTGACAAGTTTTTTTTAATAATGTCAAGTGACAGGAAGGACAAGTCGTGCGCCTGATTTTAAGCTACACGCCTGCTCATAACAGTTGCAGTGCCACTCAGAGCTTTAAATCGCAACGATCTGAAGAGCACTGCCACTGTGCCTGTCAACCTGACTCCATAAGTTGACGTCAATGGTTGAAGAGTTTGCATAACGTAATACTGTGGTACCACAGCTCTGTTGTGCTTTGATATATAGAAAATATTAACTATCTATATAGGCATTATTCAGATCGTCAATCCCAAACAATCAAAAACTAGGACATTTAACCAGTGCATTCTACCAGTTATGTCCTACGCAGCCGAGACGTGGACAACAGGCCTCATCCACAAATTCAAAATTGCTCAGCATGCGATGGATGCGCTATGCTTGGGGTTTGTTTCTCTGATGGACCGATTCCCTAACGAGGTTATGCGTCAAAGAACTAAAGTGACCGACGTGTCTCGCAAAATCAGTAAGCTTGAGTGACAGTGGGCTGCAGAAGGGTTTGTTCTGGAATGGCGGCCACGACAAGGATAACGTAGTGTGGGACGCCCTGTGGCAACATGGACGAACGGCAGCACAAGAATGGGAGAGTTGGCATGCTCAAGGGGACGCTTATATCCATCAGTCGATGCGTGTATGCTCACGATGATGACAGGCATTATTTCTGAATTACATTGGCTCAAAAAGTATTAAGTTTTGGTTATAGTGTCATAAAAATACAAAATATAAAAATTAATTTGTACCAGGATTGTTGCGAATATCAGCATCTCTGGATAATCTGCATCAATTAAAATCCGCATTCATCGATGCTGATATTTATCGCGGATGTTAGAATCGTAACTTGACCCAAAACACACGCTGGAATAATTTACAAACCTTCCAGAAAGAGACTGTAAGCCGAAAAAGCAACTCAGCTGTTGTTTACTGACTTCAAAACATGGAGAAATTTATCAATTCGACTTAATTTTTTTATATGTATGTTACGTGATAGCTCTAAATAAAAACGCGATAAAGATTAAAATTTGTGAACCGAGTTCGATGATTCTTTTTTCTTAGAAAGTGGATACTTCGGTAGTGGTCCCATTTAAATTTGAAGAAAATGTTCCACCTGTAAGAGTGGCAAACTAGGGGATGGATCCAGTTTAGCGCACTTTCCGGTAACCGATTTCAATAAAACTTGGAAAATAGATGTAATTCCACCAACTTTTGAGGTCGGTTTTTTCAGTACTCTGTAGTGACATTATTTTTACAATATAACTGATAAATTCCCATAGCGATTAAGCTACGCAGATTGATGATTTTGTTAATAAATGCCACAAAATCATTGTAACAATATTTTATAACAGTACCAAAGAAAATAGAAAGCTTTTACACGTAGATAGATTCAGTTACAGCGTTTACGTACTACGTCCGATTCCTATCAGCTCCGAATCGAAATCCGAGTCCGAAATGTCACAGGAATCACTGATATATAAAAAACCTGCATCACATACAACCCTTATATAACGGTTTAGTAGCAGTAGAGCTCCTTGTGAAAGAGTTCATCCAGAATAGTACTGCCCCGTTACCTGTTTCTGCCGCCAAGCAGTAATGTTAGCATTACTGAGTTCTGGTTTTGAAGGGTACAATTACAGGCACATGGGACTTGTCAACTTATGTCTCAGGGTGATGGGTGCAGTAGGAGTGCCCCTCTGATCTTTCCGATTTAAAGCTTTGAGTGGCACTGCAACTGTAAAGCTCAACTTACTGGCGCAGAGTCGAAGCGTCGCGACGCGTCATGTTTTTCGCCTATAGCATATTCATCTCTATTTTTCCATTATTGAGGTATAAATTTGTGTTATGCAAATTTGGAGTCGCGCGTCGACGTTTGGTTGCAGTCGAGCGGCTTCATTATTTTTAGGATTACAAAAAGAACCAAATGTTGTGATGCGTCCCAAAGTGTTCTTTTTTTACATAAATATCATAAAAATATTATTATTGTATGAAACAAATTATGTATATTTGAAATTTATAACTCTCCTGTATTTACGCAAAAACAGTTATATACTAATTTCGTTCGTAGAATCTTTAAACCTCGCACCTGAAAAATTGTTTTTTTAGAGATGTGGTTTTATTATACCAAGAGTGCGAATTGTAGTCGCGCTAGGGCCGAAAAAAATAGCTAACAATAAATATTATCAAAATATCTGATGCAGGCGCACGCTTACAGCTGAAGTCGTGATGATTATCGAATGTCGAACAGTCTGAAGGTTGGTTTTCCGACAATGTAGATGTATTAATTTGATAGACATTAGTGCATCAATTGCATCTAACCGGGATGTTAGATTTGAGTAATAGATTGTACTAATTGAGTTGCGCTAACATTTGATCGACAGATCTTACAGTAATATTATAGCGCTAATTCGTTTTGCTTTCATTTAATTTTAATTTATAATTCGCACCTTTGGATGATAAATTTACATGATAGATGATAAAGTTACGTTTGCATAGTGATAACTTTTTAGGAGAGAGGTGTAAAGATTCTATGAACTTCTTTCTTTTTTGTATCAATGGCGTACTCTAATCGTAGTTTTGAACTTAGCCACGCTGATCACGCCACAAGTAGCCGCCATTCTGAACTGTGCATAGGATATTGGTGAAAAGATTTGCTAGTCGGTGTAAGGTACTTACTCGCCGGTTGTCACCCAAGGTGCGTTCGACGTACTAGAAATACAAAAGAAAATACTATTCGTAGGTCATCGCAGAGACGCTCCTTTCTATTTCTTTCTATTCTACGAACGAATGTATAACTTTACTATGCAACATTTATTATGCATAAATAAAATTAAATGAAATATTTTTTTGTTATAAAAAAATAGTTATAAAATTTCACATAATAGGCAAATTTGTTTCATATAGTACGTATAAAAGCACTTTTGAGGTATAATCACCTGTGGCTTTATTTTACCAAGGGTACGATTCAGTAGCAAAAATAAATTTTATAGACACCACACTTTCATAAGTAAGAAGTTTAAACCTTTAAAGAAAGTTCAACGAAAACAAACCTTGTGTTCTATGCCCCGTAAAAATGTGACGGCCGTCAGTATAGTTGCACAAGAGACCAAATCATTTTGCGTATATAATCCGCTATGGAACATGTAAACAAACCATGTCAATGGAGGGGATTTTCTCAAGTATATTCGCAGTGGTGAGGATGTTCACATACTTATGATCTGCGTGTTGACATATTCAATTATAATATGAATGCACTAAAGCATAAGCTCACGGACGTTTTATTGCAAATTCTTACCTCTAGTGACCGTACCAGTACGAAATAATTGGCGAAGGCTCAATAGTTAACATCTCAAATATGATAGATAGAAACAAGTTTATGCAAATTTTTCTTCGTGTTATCGTATCGATGACTATTGTGGCCCAGAACTCAGCCACGCGGGCCGCGTCACTAGTGCAGATGTTATGGCACGCAGGGCACAATGTGAGGTGGATCATCGCTTGAATCGCACCACACAAAAAATCCAGGGGCCCTAAAGTCGAAGCACGAAATCCGTAGTTACGACCGTTTTCCCACTATGGATGACCTACACTTTTCCACTATAGAGGACTTGAGTTTCAATCGGGACAAAATACAAAGAATGTATGACAATGTGATTTGACAGTTTCAAACGGGCCCATCTTTTCGTTGTCAGATTTTGAGGCTGTCCCGTAGGTCATCCATAGTGGGAAAACAGTCGTAACTACAGATTTCAGGCTTCGAGAGTAGGGAGCCAGATTAGAATCATTCGAAAATACCCACCTGTGCAGATTGTCCTTACCTAAGTCTGAAGTCTATTTAAAGGCTTCTTATGTGTGCAAATGTGACAAATCCTTTCAACACGATTGCAAGCATGTTCTACCCTTTTAGCTTATGAAGCAATACTACGAAACTTTCGGAAAAATTCTGACCTGGTTTGATACTTGGTTATTATTATTATTTCCTTTGTGGCGGCCATTAGGCTTGTGTCACGGTCAGTTTTATAAAAATTATGATTAAAGATTTTATATTATAAAAATTATGGCAATCATCACCAGTGTCAGTTTTCTAAAAGAATTAATTTCGTTAGTGCTTCCTCTCTATTGCAGTGTTGTACAGGTGACACTCCTTTAATTTTATCGTTCGTCTACATTACGTCAAAGAGGTATTATATCTTTCGATATTACTGAGTTTTCTCAGGAACGTTCATATCTGTTGGACCAAAATATATGAAACTGATAATATGTTTTCGATTTAAGGAAGGTACTTAATAGTTGTTCTTATTGCCTCACAACTTACTACTAATGAATTACCAGATATAAGTTGTTTATTGCGTATAGTTATTTAATTACCTTCACTTTTGTTATTTTGTTTGTTTGTTTGTTTTATTTTGTGGTTTCTTTTTCTTCTTTTTTTTCTTACTAATTATTTCCTATTGTTGTGTGTGCTTCCGGAAAGTCAATAAACGTGTTCTATCTATCTTATCGAAAGCTGTAAATCAGACCCTAAAATATAGCGATATTTTAAATATTTAATATTTTAATTAAAACATGGTTAAAAGCCTTAAGATCCGTATTGACGTCTCTGAATGGGTCTTGGAAATCTTTTTAATACTTCAGTATGTGAAATGTCACATTATTGCTTGGTGGCAGAAATAGGTATGGCAGTATTTCCATAGACGAGTTCTTTCACAAAAAGCTTTAATAACACTAGGTGATGCTCATCATATCTATACGTGAGGTTCTCAAACCACCAATATCTATATTCATAACGTAACTTATAAAATTTCGTAACACAAAGCCTTTGCTTAATAGATGCTTATAACGAAGTAACGGGTGATCAATAAATGCCATTATAATCAGGCTCAAGTTCATCTGATCATCCGGTTGCTTGATTCAGAGGTCATGGCCGTGTGTTGTTTTAAATAATTTTACATTTTTTTTTATATATAGAAAAACTGGAAAGGGTGCGACGATAGCCGTACATACCTACCTAATTTTGCTGGATAAACGAAAATGTAACGACAACTGTCGGAGTAGAGCAGTTTGTTTTAAAATGTGTATTTTAAACATGTACCAATTCAAGTATGTAGGTACTTGTCACTTTGTGATACCAACATAGATTTCATGCTGAATCATTAGAAACCGAGAGAATGTGCGTGTTTAAAAAAAGCACGGTAAATGATACAGAACTTGACCTATATTGTTTATGGTATCGTTATCTACTTTTTTAGTAGCAGTAAAATTCTTTGTGAAAGAGTTCATCCAGGGAAGACTCACCTTATCTATTTCTGCCGCCAAGCAGGCGGTTCCGGTTTTGAAGCGCTTACCCTAGCACTCTTAAGTGCTGGTGAAATTATAGCCACATGGGACTTGTCACCTTACTGGCGCGGTGCAATGTCTCTGAGATCTTTGCGATTTAATGGTCGGAATGGCACTGTAACTGCTATGGACAGGGCAGTTGCTAACCACCAGGCGCACGACTTATTCATCGCGTCCGTCACTTGGAAATATAAAAAGAAAAATCTTTTTCGTGAGTGTTCCTCAAGGATCGATTATAAGGCCTTAATTATATTTTGTACTAAACAAAGTACCGGTCATCACAAAATCTTCGTTGAGCGTTTTCGTACCAAGGCTACTTAAAAGTTATTTTTCTTATTGTTTTCAAATGATGTTAATAATTGAAAATAGATTGTTTCAAACATTTAAGGGTTTTTCAATGTCAGATTGCTATCATGGCGGAACTAATATTTCCCCATCGGAAAACAAAAGAACTTGATGTAGTATTGAAACAAGATTTGCGAAACTATTTTTTTTTCTATGTATACGAACTTCTAAGGATTCATATGGCAACGAAGCATTTCTTCACCATAGTGAATGTACCAAGCTTACTTAGAAACCGACCCAGGAAACCAAAAATTTTTTGGTCTGTCACCAAAAAAATCCCCATTTTTTGTAGATTAACTTCACGTTATTTAGCTACCTATTTAGTAAAAACACAGAGAAAAACAGTAAATATGAGATTCATATTCAGATAAATCCAATACATCGTGTCTTAGTCACATCAAAAGTACAGTCACAGCCATCTTAAAAGTCATCTTTCATTATGATAACAGATTTTTACGAAAGAACACGAACTATACGAAACAAATTATGTATTTTGACTAATTTCGTTCGTAGAATTTTTAAAGCCAATCCTACGAGATCCTGAAATATTATCAGCCAATCACATTACTGGACGAACTAAATCTTTTTTTAATATTTTCTTTTATTTAATTCAAAACCAAGAATAATAAATAATACACTTTCACTTCTCATGCTCATATTCACAATGCTTCACATAGAAGGATTTAAGTAGTTTTTTAAGCCCTTGGTCCTAAAGTTTTATTACATTTTAAAACCTGATTTTTTAAACAGCAAATTATTAAATGTCATTAGAATCGCCTGCCAGATAGAAGGATTTTTTTGTGTTCTATCAGTTGAGTCATTTGACTGAGAATAAATAATATCATGGTAGTAAAATATTAATTACCGGCAATATTAGAATCGCTGCTTGACAAAACATTTTAAATAACTTTAAATTTGTGTTTTGCATGGTTACAAAAGGAAACTACAATGCTCTGAAGGCAGTCCGTTGTGTATTTCATTTCAATATGTGCAAAAACAACGTGTTCCATCCAGTTGTGAACCTAGTTAACAGTCAATAAATCCCACTACATTTTTTTAACAATCCACTGTTTCTAAGATAGCTAAGATTAGCTGCGATTATCGACTAGTTAAATGAGTGGAATGATGAATGGTATATCTTAATGCCAATGCCACAGCCTTCAAATTGTTTAAGAGCAACATTGTTATTTTCAAATCTTACATAGCAATTTATTTTTCTATGCCATCTACGTTGCATATTTTGCCATTGTCAAAGTTTAGTGTTTATTGTTTCGAGAATCAAATCTTTATAGTCCATTAACGATTTGTGTGAGAGCAGCAACGTCGGCGATTTGAGTCACATCTTTCTTATTTTGCCTGGATTTAAAAACAAAGCTGGAAAAAGCGTTACAGTAGCTTTTTTTTTCAAGTCACTGAAACCCAATTTGTGAAAAACCAAGAAACAAGAAAGAAAATCTTTTGGGAACTATATCATATTGCACTTATTTTGGTAATGATTGCAGTTGATGTATCAACATTGTAGGTGTTATGCGAAACTTTGAAATATAATGAGTTTATATTTAATAAAACAAACAATATTTTGTAATTTGGTATAATTAGCAATAGTAATGCAAATGAAATAATAAATTTCTCCACCACATTATGAATAATCGATATTGCTCTACGCTTTTTGTTAGCGCGTTTACATTTGGAAGTAATAATGTTTAAATATAATAAAGAAGACTGAACAAGTTTCAGTTTTGATTAAAAACGCTTTCCGGAATACCAAACGCTTTGGAGAATTCATGAAGTTCGCAGCAGTAAGTATAGGTGCTGGAAGGCACGTCTGCGGGGCATGTTCCCTTACAGCGTACGTCACTCGACGTCGCAAAAGCGTCGTTTATGTAAACGATGACCAGCGCCAGCTCCTCTGACTTGAGAACCTGTTTATAAGGAAATATTATTTTTAGTTCATTTAGCTAAAGTCTACGGTTGTTCAACAAACGTAAAATGTTTCAATAAGATTCAATAGGAATCATGACCAAATTTACCTTCCACAAATATCGTGGCTTATCCTGTATATTGGGTGACTTTTCACCGACTCTCGCTGTGTATTCACTGGCTCCTGTCCATACTCTTATGGTATTAAGCTCTAACAAAATCTCACGTACTGTCTTTTCTACTGCATCCCAGGTTAACTACAAAAAGACAAGAAATTTAACATTAATAATATATGCGTATAGGTGTCATCATACGCCATTGTAGCAAACCGTCCTTTACATCTATAACTTTAATTTAACTGCAAATTTTCACTTACGGTAAAATTAAAATAAAATTGTAAATAAAGTAGAGCATGTTGCTGATTATGCAATGCTAAGAAAAGCAAAAACTTCTGCTTGCGTCACTAAGAAAAATAAAATACCTTTTACTTTACAAACAAATAATCATTTTACCTGGTCAGGACCACATGCACGCCAAAGAGGAACAGAATTCAGTCGAATATAATCAGTTGCTGCTTGAGGTGGCCCGTACTTGACGTCTTGAGCATTTAATAACTGAGCCCTAGCAAAACAACAGGTCGCATCTCCTGTACAGTTGTAATATCCATCATCAGCAGCCAAAGTATATTTTTTCCAAGTACGATCTGTTAACGCAGGCAAATTAATTGGCGTCGACATATCTGTGCGTGTGTACAGCGCATTCTCATTGATTCTATCATAACATACTTCATACGCTTCAACAAAATTATCATTTCCGAAACCAACTTTAATCAACTCTGTGTTCTTTTGTAAGCATTTGTCACCCGTAGATTGAAAAGTAGGTAGCACTGGATATTCGCAGACAAGGTCATCAAACTTGTAGGTTTTATCTCCTACAGTAAACTTATCTTCACGGTCGCAGAATGCTACAATTTCATGTTGTCCAGGGAAGTTCTTAAAATTGTTTTGTCGTTCAGCTTGACTGTTACAAGATAACTTCATTTCGTAATTGGTGTGTAATATAAAATAGTTTCGCACAGCGTCAAATTCGGGCCACATCGAATCCTTATCGAATATAACAGGCATATTTTCGTTTGGTGAATCTCTTCTTAATAAACAATCTGAAATAAAATTGTTCATTATGCATATCCATCGATGTATTGCATCGCTAATGTAAAATATTTTCAAGATATAATGATCTGACGTACCACTGGAATAAACGGAGAAACTTTTTTGCACTTCGCCGTGTTTGTTGGAGATTTTACACGTGTAGTTGCCCCATCCGATAATATCCTGGACTTGTGACATTGTTTTTAAGGCTTCTCCGTTATATGTCCACTTAACCTAAAAAATAAGGCTTCCGTTAAATTTTAATCGTATATTAAATGCTGCAACATACAACTACAAAATACAGTGCAGCTAATAATAATAATAATAATAACGCACAGACAAGGTAAATCCTGTGTCGTGGGTACTATGGATACACACATAGATAACCACAAATTACACCCAAACTCACGAGAGAAATAAATGTAGGCCATACAAACATTTCTCCCGGCCCGGGAATCGAACCTGGGACCTCTTCGGTTCAGCCACGGAGCCAGTTGATAACAATAATGAAACACAATATAAAAAATGACATTTACCTTTACTGTTCTCACTTCTGGTTTCATTCTTACTTCACATCGTAGCTGTTGATAGTCTCCATCCCAATTTATTTTAGTGCTTACTTTATCCAGAAATACAGGAGGATAGCCCACGTCCACTACGTAAGTTTGGGCTGTAACGTTATCCAGAGTACTTACACGGCAAGTATAATTACCATCATCATAGAAAGTTGCGTCCTTTATTGTAAATGTTCTTGATTCATTTACGGGGATATTTTCCTGTTTAAAGATTAAGTAGATATTAAACCATTTAAGTATAGCTTTATGCCATACAGTTATGTTCACAAATAAGAACAAAATTCTACCTTATACCAAAAGATTCTTTCCTGTGTATTGTTGCCACATTCAAGTTGTTTTGAATCTCCTTTTAGAATGTATATGTATTTTTCATCACCACGATCTTCATCAAATTCAATAATTGCTAAAATGAAGATGATATTTAAATTAAACTGTAGAGTTTCGCAAGTTTGAGATATTACATTAGTATTAAACCAATACACTATTTAGTACTTACGTGTTATGTATGTTTCAACTGTAATGCGATCTGTTCCGAATTTATTTGTAGCTACGCAAGTATAGTAGTCGTTATCACTTTTTAATGGATTCTTAATAATGAGGTTCCCATCAACAATAATATATTTTTCACCTTAAATTAGAAAAGGATAATGTTGAAGGCAAAAAAATCTTATGACCATATTTTATGTGCAACCACGGCTAGCGAAAAAAGGACAAAGGTCGAAAAATCGAGAGGTCCGAGGCAAAACTCATTAATAATATGAATTTTTGCGAAATGAGTTACATGTTTTGTAAATAAATCATTTATGTGTTACACTCATAAATCTGTTTATTGGATTCCACCATAGAAAAAAAGCATGAAAAGAATTACGTGAATTTCATACTCTTATTGTGTTTTGCCCCAAACCTCTCGAAATATTTTTACACTTTTTATATAGCATTTAGCAACTATTTACCATCAGGCTTGATCGTATTTCCGCCTCTAGTCCAGACAATGCTAGGTTTCGGATACCCCGTAACATTACATAGCATTTTGAGAGCAGCGTCACCTTCAACAGCAGTTTGCACTGGCTTATCTTTATGTATTTTCGGTGGTGCTAAACAAAAACAGACGATCACTTGACACAACGCATTAATGAACTTCAAAGTATCGAAATTGAAATTCGACATTATGTATTTATTATGTTTAAAGAGCAGGGTCAATGCATGCTGGGCGTTTTGGCACGTTCTTGTCGTAAGTTATTCAATATAAATGTAAAATGTAAAATCTGTGGCCTAGCCTTAGAGAAATGAGAATGCAGAAGGCTCGGTCTACAAGATTTATTGAAAGAGATGATAAAAGTGGAAAAGAAAGGCTGTAGCAATAATCAAATGACATAATAAAGGTACAATTATTATCAAGCACTCCCCATAAAACTAAATAATATACAATACTCGCCCCAAAGAGGGCCTATATAACAATATATTTTTTTAAATAATCGACGTGTAGTTTAACGGTAAGGAAATAAAGGTGATTTGTAAATTATGTGCAACATGCTCTCGTTTTAAGAATTTTGATGGAAGTGACGACAGATAGAACAAATGTAAGAATAGTGAAGGAAAATGGAAGAGAGAGCGACTCAAAATTTTAAAAATAAGTGGCCAAAAACCAGAAAAGAGGATGATAAAAAGGTGGAATGACGATGAAAGAGATCGGCATCATCACAAATACAAGAGTGGTTACACACGGTGACTTTTAGCAGCGATGCAAACGCGTGTTCTTGAAAAATGCGATTGTATTGCTACACTTGTGATTTGTGGGCGATTGCGATTGCAATGCAGGCGCGCGCTTGCATCGCTTAAGATCGCGCGCGTGTTTATAGGTAGACCGTTAAAGACTGCATCGCGTTTGTATAGGTGCTAAATCGCCGTGTGTAACCGCTTTAATATGCTGTTGACTGTTCAATGTTCATGTGCCATTGTAGGTCGTTATGGTCAATACTGTACTTGTACAAGTATATGCGTGGTTCGTATACGTATGTGTACATATATGTATACGTATTCTATAATGTTTAAATAACCTAACTTTCATACCTTCAACGAATAGTTCAATGACTTGTTCAGCTTTTCCGATGCCGTTGTCAGCAATGCACTTGTAGTTGCCCGCATCATGAAGGCTTGCTTTCTGAATTGTAATATGTTCACCGATTTCTGGTCGTTTTATGAAAGTTTCTGAACCTGCCTTCTTGAATTCCCAGGACATCAACGATTTTGGATAACTTTTCATAATCCTAGAAGACAAAAGTAAAGTATGAGTTCAAATGATAGTAACTACTTCAAAGCCAATGGACTTGATGCCAGCATGTATGTAACAGACTTTAGTCAGGATGAAAGAGAAATATTACAAAATTATTATGTCCATCTCCGTTTATCACACTGTGCATCGTGTAACTGAATAAAAATGAATTTAATATCTAGGTCATGATTTCATATAATAAATAATAAATATAATATAAATTCATATAATAAATAACCTCACCTGCAACTTAAAGTCGCGGATGCTTTTTCTTTCACTGTTACATCATTCCCTTTTTCAACGACAGGTTTTACTGTAACAAAGTTAGGTGGTGTGTTACAATATAAAGCAAACAAATATTTGCTTAATAGCAATAAAAAGATATTAAACTCGTCCAAAAAAGTATGTAAGATCATACTTTGTATTACAATCTATTAAACAGTAAAAAATCAAACAAAAGTTTCGACACCGTTATACTTGGCTTTAAAGTTTTCAATGTAAACATTAATAAAGGTTACAATGTGTGTGTTGTTAATGTCTTTTGTTACTTATTTTGTAATATATAATCTATCTATTTCCTGCGTTCTGACGATCGCGACCTAACTGTGTGCAAATTGGGCACTGGATGTTTAAATAACCTAACTTTCATACCTTCAACTAATAGTTCAATGACTTGTTCAGCTTTTCCGATGCCGTTGTCAGCAATGCACTTGTAGTTGCCCGCATCATGAAGGCTTGCTTTCTGAATTGTAATATGTTCACCGATTTCTGGTAGTTTTATGAAAATTTCTGAACCTGCCTTCTTGAATTCCCATGACATCGACGCTTTTGGATAACTCTTCATAATCCTAAAAGACAAAAGTAAAGTATGACCTCTAATAATAGTAAGTACTTAAAAGTCAATGGACTTGATGACAGCATGTATGAAACAGTGTCTAGTCAGAAAGAAAGAAAAATATCGATACCACACTTTCTCAAACTCGTATCTTTTAACGAGTGGTAGTTCAGGAGATGTCAAAAGTTTACATTTATTTTACATTTCTTATCAAGAGTGTTAATTTGTATGCTTAGAATAATAACGTCTATACATTATTATTCTAAGCATACAAATTAACACTTTATAGAATGATAGTTTCATATCAAACGAACTGTCACGAGTGAGGCAAAAACCAAATTCATGTAGGCGTAAGCAACTTGTATCTACGCACGTCGGCACGCACACAAATATACAAATAACGATGCCATAGAATAACATTTCCCTCAAAAGTGTAGTATAAGTAGTATCTATTTTATGTTTGTCTGACGTATTTTTACACTCATTTACCGCACATTTCGTCATTTTTAGCTAAAATTCTGGAGCTGTTCGCGGTGCAAGTTGACCTTGAGCATTGAAGGCCCGCCCCCTCGTGTAGGCCCATTGGGAGCTCTTCAATTTGCCTCACTTAGCGTGTGCGGACTAGGTTTCTATGCGTTATTATTCTAGGTTTGTATGCATTACTTTAAGAATAGGTAAAAGCCAGTGTGTGTATATGAAGGAAATGTGATGTGAAAGCAGCCTGCAAAATTTGTATATACATCGTGTAACTGAATAAAAATTAATTAAATATCCAGGCTATGATTTCATAGAATAATCTCACCTGCAACTCAAAGTCGCGGACGCATGTTCTTTCACTGTCACATCATTCCCTTTTTCTATGACAGGTTTTACTGAAACAAAGCCATAGGTGATGTGTTAAAACAAAAAATATTTGCATACCTAATTACAATATAAAGATATTAAACTCGTCCGAAGAAGTATGAATATCTTACTTTCCCTAAAAAATAAAACTTTCAACATTATTATACTTGGATCTAAAGTTTTTAACGTAAACATTAATAAAGGTTACAATGTGTGTGTGTGTGTGTGCGCGCGTTGTTAATATCTTTTGTTGTTTATTCTGTAACATCTAATCTGTCTATTTTCTGCAATCTGACGATCTCGGCCTAACGGTATGCAGCTTGGGCGCTGGATGTTTAAATGACGTAACTTTCGTACCTTCAACGAACAGTTCAATGACTTGTTCAGCTTTTCCGATGCCGTTGTCAGCAATGCACTTGTAGTTGCCCGCATCATGAAGGCTTGCTTTCTGAATTGTGATATGTTCACCGATTTCTGGTCGTTTTATGAAAGTTTCTGAACCTGCCTTCTTGAATTCCCATGACATCAACGCTTTTGGATAACTCTTCATAATCCTAAAAGACAAAACCAAAGTATGAGCTCAAATGATATTAACTACTTAAAAGCCAATGCACTTGATGCCAGCATGTACATAACAGAGTCTAGGTCAGAAAGAAAGAAAAATATACAAAGGTATTATGTCCACATCCTTCTATCACAATGTGCATCGTATAACTGAAAAAAAAATAATTAAATATCTAGGTCATAATTTCATACAATAACCTCACCTGCAACCCAAAGTCGCAGACGCATTTTCTTTCACTGTCACGTCATTCCCTTTTTCTATGACAGGTTTTACTGAAACAAAGTCACAAGTGATGTGTTACAATATAAAGCAAACAAATATTTGCTTAATAACAATAGAAAGATATATAACTCGTCCGAAGAAGTCTGTGATATCTTACTTTCTTTTACAATGTACTAAACAGTAAAAAATCAAAGAAGACTTTCAACACTATTATACTTGGATTTAAAGTTTTCAATATAACCCTTAATAAAGGTTCCAATGCGTGTATTTGTTGTTAATATCTTTTGTTATTTATTCTGTAATATCTAATTTATCTATATCCTGCGTTCTAATAATTTTTGACGAATATTTTTTTCTAGTGAGAAGCCTGCTACCTAGGAACTGAACGTCCTCGACATTCACGTGATAATGAAGTAAATTTTAATGAGCATTTTGTTTGATTTCAACACGTGTGCTTGGATGTTAATATAAAATGTAACGAAAAGGAAACGTATATTCGCTGTAATGTTTTAGAAAGAACATTTACGTTAGATTTCCAAAAGAGAGAACAAAGAGGTTTTAATTTGGAAGCAATACCTTCAACTACAACGTTTATAGATCGCGATACGCTTTTGATTTCATTCTTGACTATACATGTGTAGTTTCCAGCTTTTTCAAGATCGATGTTTTTAAGTATCAATTCGGTGCTTGACTCTCCAGGTATATGACGGAAGTCTTTTGAACCACTTCTGAACAACCAAGAGACAGTTGGTCGTGGGTATCCATCTAAAATACTGAAAACATTATGGGTATAATTATAAAGTATAATTTTTATTAGAAGCGAACCATATTCAAGTACAATAAGTTATTTTATGTAATTGCATAGATACCGAACAATAATTGCCAACATTTGAATGGTAGGGAGGGTATAGAAGGAATTTGTAAAATACTGTTACAAATAGATTCACTTACTTGCACTTGATGCGTAGTTCTGGAATATTTTCAGGTACTACTATAAGATCTTTATCCACATTTATTGCAGGTGCTGAAAAAAATATTATATTTCCCGCTTTAAAGTGCGTAATATTGAAAAAAAAAAATTGTTAAATTTTTTACGGATCTAAAACCGAGCATATTTATTATTTTTCTAACATAACTAACATTTCGGTCTCTACAAATCCTGTGGTCACGGCTAACTATGTAACCAGTGAAGGACCTGAACTATTGATTTGTTAAATATATATATTATTATTATAGAACAAATAAATTATTTTCAAAAATCTAAGAACACGACTGAAGAAAGTGATAATGTATTTATATTAAAACGTTAACAAGAACTACAGAATCTTAATTCAATAACAATAAGTAACAAACATTCAAGGACAACTATAAATATAATTACCGGCTTTCTGAATATGAACTTTTCTTGATAATACGTGTTTAGTACTGTCGTCTCCAATTATAAATGCTTCACAAACATATTTTCCTTCAGTGTTTTCACTCATATTTTTAATTGTTAGCTCAGTTTCATCTTTTGATATTGAGAACTTCGGTGAATTTTCAATAAGTTCTAACTTGTTACTTCGGGTTGCTCTAAACCAATTTATTTGCATGTTAAAATTTGACTTAATGTTGCAGTGAATTGTACCTGATTTTCCGTAATGTATGTGCTTGGTTTCTGAAAAGAGAAACATAAGTTTTTAAATAAACCGTTCCGTAAATACTGGAATTTCGTTTATTGGAGACTGCTCCACTTACGATCCAAAGGTTCGTCGTGTACAATAAAAGGAGATTTGACTATAACATTAGAATCTTGAGAAGTCGTTCCAAACTTATTCTCCACTGTGCACCTCACTCGTTGTGATTTCTTCACATTAGATAGTGTCACCCGGCTTCCGTAATCATATGGAGGATTTGCCCATTCTTTCTGGAATAACCGTCATTAAATAATTAGATGCAAACTTGTAATTATTAATTCGTACCCTTGATATATATAATAAAGCCACATGTAATCATACAAATAAAATAAAATACGAAGTGCATGAAACAAAATGATGTATATATGTGAAATTTTGCAACTCAACTATTTAAGACGAGTTTAATTAAGGAATTTAGTTAAGGATTTATTTAAGGAGGAGAAGCGGAAAACTGTTTTGCTATATCAAATAGTTTAGGTATTTACTATTAAATAACGGTCTTACTAAAGGGCTAACATATACGACGCACCTAAAGATATTGCCTAAAGAATGTGTTACACGATAGGATTTACTTTACGCGTTCATATAAAATCCTGAAGACAGGCTAAAATAAAAGTCTAAAACTAATTATTTAAGAATAAAATATCTAAGTCATGAAGTTGGCACATAATTTTTGTGTGGAGATATTTCTCCTTAAGTACTAAAGAGAATCAGCAAAATTTTGGCTTGCAACTGAAGCCCTGTAGTTTTATCCCAAAATTTGAAAATTGCCCAGCGCTTTAACGACACGCCGTGGCGCCCTCGCTGCCCCGACAGTCGCCATCGGGCGCTTGTAGATGTCGGATCTGTGATTTTATTCATATTAATTTTTGGGCGGCCCCCCATTCCTCACTTCCTAAAATGTAGACTCGCGTTAAGATATCTCGAATAAGCATAAAAAAATTCTACTTCTTTTGATCTTTTTTTTACCTCTCTCCTGAAAAGCTGTTATTTTGCAGATGTGGCTTTATTATACCAATGGTTCGAGTTTCATTTATGTTGGTCAAAGTCAAAACTGTCAATGTGCCTTTTCTACATGAACTGAGAGTTTTGAAGTGATTTTAATATAGCTTACCGTTATCATAGGCGTGTGTGATTCCGTAAACCATTTTATAGTAGGTTTTGGGTGCGCTTTGACGTTGCAAACTATGACAACCTCACTGTTGTAATCAATGGACACCGTTGTTTTGTCTAATGTTATTCTTGGTTCTGTAATTACAAAATTATAAAGTGAAACTAACTATTCATTAAAAGATTTGTGGAGCTCCATGTTTTCGGAGGAAATTACATCATAAATAATTTTTAGGACTTTACTATCATTCCCTTAAAAGCCGTGGTGGCCTAACGGTTTCACCTTTTTTTTACCGCCTCTCAAGCAGAGGCCGTAGTTTCAAATTCGATTCGCACCTACCATGAGCTTTTCGGTAAAGGAGAACATCGTGATGACACCTGCACGTCGAAGAAGTTTCACAACTCTCGGAAAACATGTGAAGTCCCCAAGCCATATTCGGCCAGCGTTGCGGACCATGGCCTAAACTTTTGCCTGAGAGGAGACCCGTGTCCAGCAGTCGACCCTGTTAAGGTCTATCCACACATATCCGGGCCGTGGCCGGGACGTGGATGGACCGTGCTCTGTCAGGGGCTCAAAAACATATCGTTGTGTATATTTTGTATGAAATCGTTCACACATGTCCGTGTCCGGGCCGGGCCGGGACGGGCTCGCAGTTCATACAAACTAACACGCCCCGTCCACGTCCCGGGCACGGCCCGGATGTGTGGATAGTCCTTTAATAGGTTGATGATTACTACCTTCCCTTCCTTTTGCAGTCTCTTTCAAGATTCAAAATTTTAGTAGGTTCTTAGCAATAGATAAATATAATAATGTATGTACTTACTAATATCTTGTTTCCTTACAACAACTGGAGTTTTACTTTTTCTTCGAATCGGCCGATGTGTTTTAATACCTACGCCTGTGACCTAAAAATTCATAATTTTATTATACTACCTCAGAATTCAATTTCTTTCCGTGCGAATGAATGCGGTTCATTTTGCTTTGGTCGAGCGGTAGGGCCACTGGCTTTATTTCAGAATCATTGGCATATGTAAAGTACCTATTGAATACAGCGGTATCCTTGTAAAATTTCGAGGTGAATTTGTGTTTTTTGTCTATCGTGAAAATTTGATGTACTAGTAGTAGTAGTTTTAACCACATATCGTATACGACATGTGATTAAAATGTTTCTAATGCCGGGATTCTCAATGTCCTTAAAACTTATTTGTATATTATTGAAAGTCCTTGTAACTGTCGAAAGAGCTTCAAGTGTGATGTATTCACCATCACGCACCAGAAAGGAAATGATTTTCTATTAAAGCGATACACAGAAAATAAGAGTATATTGAAGTATTGTACAACTTACCACAATATCGAGCAAATCAGTACGACTAGGTATTTTAAATTGATCTGTTGTATAGAAATCAACTGTAACCTTCTTTAAAGGTAACATTTTGAGATCTCGTCCATCCATAGATCGTAATATCACATTGTTTATTTTAACCGAATGTAGCGGGTCCGTTACGGATATAAGCAGATAATACGTTGAATCTGAAGAGTAATTTTTTAAACTTACATTAATTCCTCAACGTGGAATAAGTCTCACAAGTATTTAGCAATGAGTAGAATAATTATTGCAGGTTTACCATCGATGGGTTGTTTGTCTGAGGAACTGAGTGACGATGCTGGCACCGTAGAGAAGCCGTGCTCGAATGTGAAATCAGTGCGACCGAACACCATGACCGATGTGGATGAACTGCCAAACACTTTTGCGGTGTAGTTGCCTGGTTCCGGATAATTTAGTTTCATCATCTATTAAAAAAAGAAGCTATTTATTACTGGACATTGCATAGATGTCAATGTATCTTATTAAAACAGCCACTTTATCATAGAAGCGCAGGTGGAATATGCGCAGTATTTGGTACCTAACATTGCTTACCTTAGTATTCTTGACCCATGTCAAATGTTCATAATGTTTAATAGGTCCTGTTACGTCCAATTTGACATCTTTTCCTGATGCGGACACCACCACGTATTCCGTTTGCTCATCGACAGTAAACTGCAATTATAGGATTTTTCTAAAGTCCGATAGTGATTTCGGTCTTCTCTGCTCCCGGCCAAATGGTAAATTTTTACGTATTACACGTAAACCACAGGCACAAAAGGTTAATGTCAAGATGAAGTAGATGTGTTCATTTCAGCGGCTATGCAACCAATCGCAAATCTATCGTCGGCAATATCACGGTAAATATTTTTAATCGAATCAGTCTTCTTTAAATCACTTTTCATTTTTCCTAAGTTTCGAGAAGGTATCTACTAATATATTTTCGTCTTTCTCTTTTAGTATTGTACAAAAACTTTACAAGATATTATTTCATATATAAATTCGGACTTACTGGTATATCAACATGCGTGTATGCAGGAATTACTTGGGCAACAATTACTGTTCTTTCGCCAGCTATAACAGTGTCCACGTATTTGAACAACTGAAAAACGCATAAGTCTGTTTATTACATCATATTTTGTTTTCCTTTTTCATTATCATTATCACACGTCCCATAGCTGACCACGAGTCTCTTTTAAGAACAGAACCATAGCGGGTTGGAGACTTCATGCATGTATCGTTTTCAATATGCGATTTCATCACGATGTTTTCCTTGGCATTTGTTACTACAGCTTCACAAATATACGTAACTTAGAAGTTAAAATCATAATACATGCCGCCATAAGGATTTAAACAGTTGACATCTGAATTGTCAATCATCGAATCGCCATCTCATATTATATGAGCATGTTAAGCTCATAAGCTTAACATGCTCGTACCTATGGGATCAGTGTATTAAAGGTGCAAAGGTTCAGTAAACCACCAATAAGAAACCAATCTGAAAAAAAAACTTAAAATATGACTTTAGCAGTTGATCGTTATGGGTGACTTTTTCGTTCAGTATGTAGATTTAAAAAATACCTTAACAAAATCCAGAGAACAAGCCAATTATAGTAACTTCTTCAATATTTTGTTAGAAGAAGTAATGGCCACTGAAATTTTAAATTGTGGTTCGAAATTTAAAATGAAGCAAAAAAGTAAAAGCATTTAGAAATTAGGATGGAAAATGTGGGGAAAACCTTACATTGGTATAGCGCACAGGTTTTTTTGAGAGTTTATGATTACTGTATGTTTGTTTTTCTTGTGGTAAATAATTGAAAACACACATAAAAACGTTGCTTTCGTTAATTTTTGTGATTTTAAGCGTCATATCATATCATAATTTATCTCGGGAAGAGATGCTTAGGACTGTTATAGGTATGTTGGAATCTGGGCGCAATCAGTGTGATATTGCATTGCATCCACTGTAAGCTCGTAACCAAGCGTAAGTTGTCGGTTATGGGCACGCTAGAGGAAAGAAGATGAGCTTTTTTTCACATTTTTCAGAGTATGGTGTCTTATTCCAAGGTGACAATTGACAACTTCATTGTATAATATGCCACGCCGACGTGGAACCTTCGCTAAGGCCTTGGGAGATCCAACTGACTATTAAAAAACTTATTTAATAGCTTTTTAACATTTTTTTTTTATTTTGTTACAAAATTTAAATATTAAGTTTTGATTGTTTTCCTTAATAACCATTTTATTATTTTATCATTAAAATGAATACTACATAACGCTTCTTTCGACGTACAAAATGTAAGGGTACAGTTTGTTAACTTTGAAAAAAATATCATAATAACCTTGTTCCCTGGACTTTGTTAAGCAGAGTATAATACGTACATCTTGGATTTCAGTTGTACTTTTTAGATGAAATATTTGCCCATTTGTTTGAGCTGCAATTTTGTGGTACACGTAGTTGTCGGTGATCTGAGTGTTGCAATGCGAAGGTGTTATTATGAAGTTCACCTAAAACACCATTACAATCTTTATTACAATACTTATTTATACCTGAATTACCACTAACAGATTTATGACACCCGTGCCCTAGCATTCTAGCGTAGGTATTCGTTGCAATGCCCTTTCCTAGCGAAAGCACTTGGATATTCGTTTTAATTTATTTATCTTATAATCAAATGAGAATTCATAATACGGTCTGTTGCAAACACTCCGTGCTAGCGAAAGGTCACGTTGACGCAAAACCACCATAGCAGTTGTCTAACGGCAACACAGAAAATCAACTTAGTACATCATCAGTCTGTGAGAGACCAGAATTAACAGACGCATTAATACCAGCGACTAACGCCAACTATCGAAGGAACAACCCAAGGTCAGTGCGTTATCTACTCCATTCTGACTCCACCATAGCTTGGCTTTAACCAACCAAAGCACAGCGTAGTTGCAACAGTACACTTGACTCCCTTTTTCCGTCGTAGTACTTAATCATTCTATTCTACGATCCTGACAAACATCTTTCACTTCATCAATCCTTTCATACGTGCTCGTAGATCAAGGGTGTTATTGACTTCGCCCTTCCTTAGGGCGTCCTTAATTTGGTCGTGTTAATTCACTTCGTTTAAACCTTATACATATAACATGAGTCTTGATTGCACACAATTATGATTCAAAGTGTTATTCCATAGCATTTAAGTTTATTTGAAAAGAGCAATCCCTAGAGTTTCTTGCTCGTTCTTCTCAGGGAGGTAAACGAGCAGTAGCTTCAAAATGACGTTTTTAAGTGTAAAAATTTTATGGAATATATTATTATTTGACTTCGACTTTGACTTTGAGTTATAATGTATGTGTTAGTACCTGAGTTTGCAACTCCTGAGCAGTATTTATGACAGATTTCCATTTGTGTTCATCACAAGCTGCAGCGTCGGTAAATAGGAACACAAAGGAATTGTTAAGACCGTTCAATAGTCCAAGCTCCAAACCCGATAAAGAGTACTCGGGACACCATCTGTTGTTGACATTGTGAACGTGGATCGCATTGAGAGCTTTCTCTAGCTCTTGTTTATCTCTGGTTTTTACTCTCAACTCAAATGCTGAAAAAGATGAATAGAATACACATATTTTTTTATTTCACTTGACATGATCAATTCATAAATCAATATGTATTAAATACTTTATACATTCAGTCGTTGTGTTAACACAGTGATCCATATTAATAAAAATTGAAGTAAATTATTTGGCTCCGTGAACCTAGAGAATGGTTAAATCGTGAAGAACAGTACTCTCTAACCGTTGTTATTATTACTATTTCCTTAATGGCGGCCACTAGGCTTGGGCCAGTGTCAGCTTAATTATAATTTTAATTGGTAGAATGCCCTAATCAGATAATAATTGAAGCACTTTAAGCACGGCCAGTATTTATTTGTTGTTGGTAAATTAGTACATAATATACATACCAACACTAACCACTAAATTAAATATGATACGATTTTTATGATCGACATTTTAAAGGAAATGTGTCTTTAGATTTGAAATAACTTTTTTGAACTTATATCAATAGTGATTACTTTGCTTGACAGATGTAATTCGTAAGAAAGATTATGCTGTAGTATGTTTCATAAAAAAGCTTTTATTAAAAAAACCTAAACTAGAATTTCTGTAAATCTCTAGTAATGAACACGAATCCGCGAAATCCACGAATTATCTAACCAGCAAGTAATCGACACTCACCAATAATAAACGTAGGAAATTAAACTATTTTTCCGGATTTAAATCGAGTATTTCTCGTTTTTCAAACAAACCAACGTTTCGGGCCTGTTACAGGCCCCATGGTCACGGCTGACTTTGTTTGATAAAATTTAAAAGGGACCAATACTGAGGTATCCTCTGTCCAACAAAAAAGAATCATCAAAATCGGTTCATAAAAGTTATAGCGTAACATACATATATAAAAAAAATTCTATCGACATGAGAACCTCCTCCTTTTTATTTGGAGGTTAAAAATTAGTAAAAATAAATTCAAATAAAAATAAAAAATAAAATAAAAAGGTTTATTTGAAAAATCAAATACACGCGATTTAGATTCGCAAAAATAGTTTAATTTCCTACGTGAAAAAATCGCGAAAACCTAAGAACTCGATAATAACAAATGTGTTACAATAATAGAAAATTTTCCTCTAAATAAACTAAAAAATCAGTTGTGCTTGTCGGTCACTGGCGCCACAGCCTTTTATTTGTTTTTTCAAAACAAAGTATACTTTTAGACTCTTTACAAGTTCCATAGCCACGACTGTAAAAAGCCCAAAAACGTTGGTCTATATGCAAAAATATTATTTAGATTCCAAAAAATGTTTAAAATGTGTCGCAATCGCGTAAACCTAACAACTCGTTACTAGCCTGTAAACCATCTCTAAACCTATTTGCTTATTTCGACTTCAATTTCTATCATCAAGTGCCAACACACCCTTGCGGGTTCAATGTTAGCTAACAAAACGAAAGCAATAATAACTAAAACTACTTACTTGGATCGTTGAACGTCACTAGAACAATGTCTTCTATGGGCGTGGTAGGCTTACTGAACACGATGTCCATAATTTTCAATGAGGCTGTTTTCACTTCTCTTATAGTAGGTCCCATTGATAAAGTATCATCGATGACGAATGTTAGACTTCCGCGATTGACGCAAGTGGCTAAAGCCACTAGCGCCAGTATGCAAACGACACGGAGTATCATCTTTGATTCTACATAGGAGACTGACCGCTATACCCAACCGCTATCCTTTTATACTTGCGGTTTATTTTCCTCCCAATAACTATGTTTAAAGTGTGTTTACGTTACTTCTATTTTTCTCGTTGCAAACGCATCTCCGACAGTAATTTTTTTTTCTAAAATCCAACTAACTCTTAAAAGTAGCAATGGGTTGTTGTACTCTTAGAATTATTCCACCTTAGGGAGAAATAAAGGCAGAAGCAACAAATTCTAAATTCGTATAGTCTGTCTTTTTTTTAAGGCGGATTAAAATGACAGTTCAATGTACAAAAATGTTGGCCGCTTGAGAGCAGCTAGTGATTGCAGTCGATTAATATTCTATCGACTATCGACTGAATATTGGTCACGCTTAAGGACTTAGTACTTTGAATTAGTCGAACTTGTTTCATTTTAATCATCCTCGGCCGATTATTTATCCAATAACTGAGCACAAGTTAATTTGAATTGTCAATTTTCGTAAGTATGTACATACATACACTGTATTTAAACTGCCTCTGTGGCCAAACGGTTACTATTGACTGCCACGCGGATGTCCCAGGTTCAATTCCCGGGCCGGCGGGAAATATTCGTATGGCGTATATACATTAATTTCTCTCGTGAGTTTGGGTATAACACCCAAACTCACTCACTCGTGATTGTCTATGTGTGTCTCCATAGCACCCACGACACAGGATCTCCCTAGTGCGGGGCTATGTTGAGTGTGTGCGTTATTATTATTATTTAGAGCTACATTTATGAAAAATGCTAAGAGGAGCTAGAGAAGATATTTTAAAGTTTTTCATTCTAATTCAATATGGATGAAAATGTATATGAATAAAAATTGATCTCGATACTAGTAGGCTGACTGTTAAAACAAGAATGAAGAAGGCAATAATGAAATTATTAATCAATACAACGTCGTAACATTTTTGCTATTAAGTAATTTTTGGCAGAACTTTATCTTCTTTCACACTCTATCGAAAAAACTATCGACAACAACTACATGACTATTTAAAATTTAATGTCTTCAAAAAGACAAACTACAGATAAATGTGTTTAAATAGTTTTTAGGTTCATCTGATAAATAAAATAGTTAAATGTACATTTCATATTACGTAGTTTATTTATGTTATAAATACATACCGCATGTTTTATATAGAAACTTTCCTTGTTTTTAATCTGCCTTTTTAAAAATACCTTAATTTTCTCTTTAGACTTAGTAAAAAATTATAACTGCATATAAAGGGTATATATAACTAATTTTAATGTGACTTAATATGACTCATGAATAGAACTAGAGCGCACATTTGTATTAAGTTGTGCCTTTTTTGTGTTGTTATATTGTAATTGAATTACATCATTCTGTACATTACTAAGTAAAATCCTTTGATATTAGTGTTTTTAACATATTAAACGTCAAATATTACTTTTTATAGTATAAAATCTGATTATTGAAGTCAGTATGTCCTTTGAGCTTACTGTATATTCAACAATTATTGAGATATATTTCTACAAAAAAATCGATTGGCATTTATTTCGTGATCTCGAATATAACTCAAATTTGTTAAAAATGTTAGTTGTACCCTTTTTCGTTCCAAGGGCAGAATTTATATTCAATATATCAATATAGATTGATTTAAGAAATTTTATTGTTAATAATAAGAATTTAGCAATTCACTAAATGAGAACTTGTTGTTTGGTAAAAAGATTTTATAAGTTTCGTGGTCATTCGTTCTCTAAATGACACTTACGGAGAGATTTGAGAAGTCTACGAACAAATTAGTAGATAACTTTTTTATACTTAAACAGGAGACAATATATACGTCACTTGTTTCACGTAGTTCGTATAATTTTTACGACTTGCATGTGACAAATGCACTGTTGACATACAGTCACATATGGCTTTATTATACCAAAGGAACAAGTTACTGGCTTCTTACCATGGTATGACTTCTTTTTATTTTCCCGATATTTCTGAACAGTTATTCGCTCCATGGTCATATAACAACTTTAAGAACAAACGTAGGAATACATAATATCTATCTATCCTGTTTCGCTGTCGCACCTTTATCTCGATTTCTTACGACATTACGATAAACCACACTGTATTGGTAGGTCAATGCACTGGATAGATTAAAACCCGTCTTCACGATTAAGTGGTCGGCACGTGATTTAAATACTGCCCTCATCATAAATAACGCATTTGCATTTTAGGACCTTTCGAGATATTGGCACTTAATTTTTTTTATTTGAAAAATGTCAATTACGCTGACCTTGACAATAAAACTGAAATTAAATAAGATATAAATAACACCGCTTATAGGGGTTGTCAACGATATCTATATACTAGCTTACTAGATTTAGTAGCAGTAGAGCTCCATATGAAAGAGTTCGGCCAAGGGAGTACTGCCAGCTTACCTATTTCTGCCGCCAAGCAGTAATGTCAGCATTACTGTTTTCTGGTTTTGAAGGGCCCTTACCCTTCAAAACCAGAAAACAGTAATGCTGCTGGTGAAATTACTGGCACATTGAGCTTGTCAACTTATGTCTCAGGATGACGGGCGCAGTGGTAGTGCCCCTAAGATTTTTATGGACAGGCGTGTAGCTTACTTGATGTTATAAAAAAAATTAAAAATACGGCAACACAGCGTGTGTATGGACACGCTGTGTTAACTGATGTGCGGTGAAGACGCTGCACATCATTTAGTTGGTTGTCACGCATTCAAGATGGCGGACGCAGATGCAGTCCTCAATGAAAATTAATTTACATCAGTAAGTTGCTCACATTTTGCTATTTGACTAATTATGTGACCATCAATTTAAAGTTTTAAATTATTCACATTGATTCGGGAAGTATATTGTGGTTTTTTATTCATTTGTGCATAATAGTTGATGCATCTCCATTGCAAGCATGTTATGACGCGTGGTAAAACAAGACAAAACATAAACCATAAATTAATAAGCAACAGAGTGTTCTGACTACACAGTAACGATTGTATAATACGTCCATGACAGTAACAGAGTATGTATAATATGATTATAACAGTTATTAAGGTTGTAACGGAACGTTACAACGATGTGAAATTATTATTGTTATAAATCTTTTTTAAATTTAAAAGTAATAAAAATTGAACACAAATATTTCTTCAACAAACAAACAGTTGTGAAAGTGAAAGTTCCCGCTTTAGGGTAAGTTGAATGACACACAAAACACTTGTAATGTTTTTATTTGTTAATTTTCTTGTTTTGTATTGTACCAAATTGTACTATGTAGTTATTGCAGCTCTTTCTACGTTTATATATATATGTACAACGTAAATTTGAACCATAATACCATACGGTTTGAGAAATTTTGAAGATTACATCATCAAAATTACAAAAATTAAGGAACAAATTTAATTGTACAAACAAGTTTAATTTTTTCACCAGACGTTGTTTTCTTTGGCTTATTTAGTTTTTATTCTTTTCTAACAATAAGCAAACATCTCGGCCTTCAGCCTTACTACCTAAATTCTTTATTTTATCTATTTTTTCACAATTTAAACTGCAACTCCGTTCTGGTCGTGCCACCGGCAATTGCTATTACGTAGGTGCTCCTCTAATTCTCTTTTGCCGTCACTGAACTTTCAGAACGGAGGCAAAAGGACTATTAGTACCAGTTGGTTGTCCGTTACAGGAATTACCTTCGGAGTGAATTACCTTCGGAGTGAATTACCCTCGGAGTGAATCACCTGCGGAGTGAATCACCTTCAAATTGAATTACCTTCAGGGTGGCAGTTGCTACCTTGCTGAGCTTCCTCCGGGCTCATAGATTGACTACGTCCGGACTAGGACGAAACAACATCCGCTGAACGGCTACCAATTTCTGCTCGTCCTACGGCCCTTCTTCTACGCCGCAAATATACAGGGGAGTACCATACTCGGAAGCGGAAAACCTAAAGTCTTTCGGCACGATACCACGACCCGTGATAAATACATGTACCGTTTTTTTTTATTATAATTATTTTAAATTACCGTAATTCTTTGTTTGATTTTCTAACCTCATAGGGAAAATAAAACTAGGGAATCGAACCCGGTACAAGGTTACCATATTGTATATATCTTGGTTGCATATTCTAAAGATCGTTGCCTTTCCGCAGGGTAAAATACATAACATAACATAAATATTTTCAACATCATCATCAACATGGTCAGCCAAAATCAACGCACCGCTAGGCCTCTTCTTTATTTCGCCAATATTTTCGATCCTGCGCCATTCGCATCCAGCGCGTTCCCGCAAAACTGACGATATCGTCAGATTATCGGGCTGGGCAGACCCCACTGGCCTTTTTACTCCTCTTGGCCACCATTTCGTGACTGCTTTGGTCAATCGTCCATCTTCTAGTCTAGCCAAATGTGTGCGGGAACCTCCACTTTAACCTCATGATGCGATTACCCACGTCATTGATTTTCGTTTTACGTCATATTTCCTTTTTACATTTGGTACACGATCCACGAGAGAAATGCCCAGCATAGAACGCTCCATCGCTCTTTGTGCCACTTTAATTTTGTGCATGTTTTGCATAGTGAGCGTATATGCTTCCGCATTATAGGTGAGGATTGGTAAGGGTAAAACACATTGATTGTAGACCTTGGTCTTCAGGCACTCTAGGAGTTTCGACTTTGACGTCCTCTAGCTTACCAAAAGCTGCTCACCCTAAACCAATACGCCTTTCGGTCTCTTTAACCTGAGCTTCTTGATCAAAGGATAAACGATGTCCAAGATGTATGTAATCGCTGACAACCTGTACAGTGCCATTGCCTACAATTATGTTAGGTACGTTTTTAGGGTGATTAGTCATTTTCGTCTTGGATATGTTCATTCTCAGTCCATAGATTTAGAAAAAAAGGGGAGGGGAGGGGGTCGCCTCGATACGATCATTTTGATCATATCGAGGCGACACGAACTACGCCCCCATACCAAATCTCCCTTTTTTTTCTATATCTATGCCTCAGTCCGATCTTCAGAGAAGCTTCGTACAATAACGCATCTATGAAGCTTTTTAACAACTTGACTGTATTTTTTTTTTACTTAATTTGTTTTTCTTTTTAGTAATCTAATAATTATAAATAGTAAGCTGAAGGCCCCTGGGTCAAAACAAAATGAAATGTATTGTGCAACTAATAACGACTTTGCCAGGGGCTTTACGTTAATTCCCCAAATATGGATAAATATCATTGGTAAACACTCAATATTAACTGCCTGCCTAGCTAATCCCAATAGGTATAGGCTGTCACATCTGTCCACGGTACTACGGTAGTGATACTCTTTGAGAAAAATCAGCACCAAAACAAAACACTATCACTACTGATATTGCTGTGAATGTTCTTGTCTATAGATTGAAGTCGTTGGGGGGTTGTAGGTCTCGTTTCACTGATAAACTCTGGATGTTGAAAAAATGTGGATTACGTTAGTTATGAATAGCTTCTCGTATCAATTGTGGTACATAGTGGCGTTCCATCGTCAGTAATTGGGGGCAGCGCGATCCAGTGGTTAGTGTAATTTTGTGTCAGATGTTGTCCTATAGACTTCTACACGTAATTGTTTTTTTTTAACTCGGATGTGTTTTTGCATACGGCAAATAAAAAGAAGTAATTCCGTGGTCAGACACCTGTTAACTAATGATAGTTATAAAGCATTAATAATAGTTTGTAAAAGATGTTTATATACGAGTCATTATTTTGTTTTAATACTTGTAGATAAGTATATTTATGCAAATTTTACGAATAACCCATTGGTATTGTTATTTTTTTATTGTTTATTAATAACACATCATGTCCTTATTAAAAATAATTAACTATCAACCTTTTAAATAACTTAACAAACAAAGGCAGGGAAAACCAAGTTAATATTCAAATTGACTTAAAGCAACAATGCGTGTCAACAAATTTTATTTATTAAAACTACGTACAAAACATAGTTATTCTGGAAATTATGACCTAATTTCTATTGATGCTCAAAAAGTTTTACCATAATTGCCGGTGATTCAAGTAACAAACTCGCCGTCTCAGGGTTACATTACTTCAGTGACCATTTTTGGTAGAACCTTGAAGAGGTTGTAAGCCGCTATGTGCCGTGACCAGGATCAGACAATAAAATAGAATACTCCGGTCCGCATAATTTAATTCATAAGTAAAGTCGAAAGAAAAAGGAAGGCTGTAACAAGAAAAGGGTATAAAAAACAGGTACAACGCTACAAAACACTCCCTTCTTAAGTACTTAAAACGTGAGACAGATTTAGCCCGAAAGGGCCTAGTTATACAATATTACTATGTTAGATTGGTATTAAAATTGACTCATGATTTAGGTTGGGAACTGGTAAAAGCATCAAAATTAGACGAGCAGCATTGCGATTGAGTGATTAATCAGAGAGTGACGACGGAACGGCAACAAAGCGAGAATGACTGGCAACGGAATTAAAGAACGATTCAAAATTTGAAAACATATGGTCAGGAACCAGAGAAAAGGTGATAAAAAGACGGAATGGATGAAGACGGATGAATGGAAGGAGGTCTCATCGTCACAACCAAGTCCACGTTTGATCATGGATTCTCTGCGATACCGGTTTAATCTACAACAAAGATAAATAACCTGTTTATGATGAAGATACTAATCTTTTACTTGACAAATATCGCGCGAATTAGTAAGTTTTTTTTCGTATAGATAAATTAAGTCATCGGCTAGGTACTATAAAAACCGATCATATCGTAATTTTCTTACTTCTCTTTAACGAATAAAAAGTTATTTTTTATACTTCTGTCTCGTCAGGTATCTATAGAGTAATATATAAATATTACCTAAAAAAGCCGTGGCAGCCCAATGGTTTAATCTACCGACTCTCAAGCAGAAGTCGTGAGTTCGAAACCAGCCTCGCACTTCGAGTTCCTCGAAATTTATGATTCGACATTTAATTTAAAATTTGCTATGAGCTTTTCGGTGAACGAAAACATCGTGAGAAAAAATGATAATAAATGTTATCTTAAACAGTCATATTTAGTTTTTTTTATAATATTAAGTGACGGGACGGGCAACTCGTGTGCCTGGGTGGTAAGCTGCTACTCGCTTGCCCATGCAGTACCATTCAGAGCTTCAAATGCAAAGATCTGAGGAGCACTGCCGCAGCGCCTGTTACCCTGAGACATAAGTGAAGAATCCCCATGTGCCTGTAATTTCTGACATTACTGCTTGGCGGCGGAAATAGATAAGGCGGCAGTACATTCCTGGACGTCTCTTTCGCGAGGAGCTCGACTCCTACTAAAATAATAACATTTTAATAACACAAATAATTAACGGTGAGTACTGAATTCTGCGTTTTCTTCAGCGTATAACAGCTGGATATAGGCCTTCTCACTTGCAGGTCACTCTTTTCAATCTAAAGGTATTTGCTTCCAGGTTTTTCCGGTTACTCTTTCGTCCATCTAATCTTCTGGCGTCTTTCTTTCTAGCACTCTTGACCGGTCATTTGGTGAAATCACAGATATAAGAGACTTATCAAGAGTGACCTGCGCAGTGACAGTGCCCCTCAGATCTTTGTGATTTAAATATCTGAGCAGCACTGCAACTGTTATGGATAGTTGCAGTGCTGCTCAGAGCATAACACAACATATAAGTAAGTTGACAGGCCTGTAATTTCACCAGCACGCTTACCCTTCAAAACCAGAACACAGTAATGCTGACATTACTGCTTAGCGGCAGAAATAAGTAAGGCGGCAGTACTTCCCTGAACGAACTCTTTCACAAGGAGCTCTACTGCTACTAAATATCTTCATAGATACATACATTTACACGCACACACATACACATGTATATGCAGACATAATATTCAATATTATCCTATATCTTTTTTTGCAAGTCTAGTAAAAAGATTTTATAGTTTTTTTAAAAGACAACGCCGAATACGAAACGCCAAAGTGTTGTATCAGGGGCAAATTAAATGAGAAGCCGTTCGTATGTGGCGTAGGGAAAAATTTAGTTTGTCAAAAAGATATGAAGGATTTTGTGTTGTAATTATTCCAAAAAGAAGGCAACTAAAATGAAGTGCACGACGAGACCACGATTGAGATAGGGCGTAATATGGCAACGAGGAGGAATCACGAAACAGTAAGGGTCTTAGTCCTAGCCAGCAAATGGTCGCCAATTACAGTGTCGGCGTAATTAAGCTTTGACAAAATTAGAGACTCACACAGATGGATCCGCACATCTACACTAAGATATTGACGGATACGGTATAAAATCCTCAGTTTATAAAAATAGCTACTCACTATATCCGTGACATGTTTTTCAAATCTTAGATCATTATCCGAACTATTACGGTCAGCCCAATTGCGTATTCGCTCCAAATCTGCATTGAGTTTATTAACAGCCGTAGTGGTGTGATTAGGCTTAAAAGAAACATATAGCTGGAGATCGTCGGCATATAAATGGTAGCCACAGTTTTCTATGGAGTGACAGACATCTGCGCTGTACAGGATAAAAAGGATCGGCCCAAGGATCGACACTTGTGGAAATCCCCTGTTAACAGGAGAAGGATTCGAAACACTTCTCGTACCATCGTCGCGGCAAACTTCAACTATCTGTGAACGACCACCCAGGTAACTAGTAAACCATTTTAAAGCAGTACTGTCGAAGCCGTAGTATGCTAGTTTGGAGACGGGGAGGTTAGTATTAATGGTGTCAAAAGCATGAGAAAAATCAAGGAGAACGAGGATGGTACCCTCGCCTACATCTTGTGCTGCCAAAATATCGTCGACAATGTCCATCAGCGCAGTTGCCGTGCTATGGCCAGCTCTAAAGCCAGACAGTTTTACAGGAAGTATATTATTGGCTTCGAGGAACTCTACTATTTGTTTGTCTACAACTTTTTCAGCGATTTTCGACATGTAGAGCAAGATGCTAATGGGACGGAGTTCTTTAAATTCAGCTGGATCATTAACTTTAGGTATAGCTTTAACTATGGCTTTCTTCCAGGTATCAGGAAAAACACTAGTGCCTATAGATTGGTTGATAATGCTGGTTACAAGTCCTATTGTATACGGCAGAGTAAGTAAGATCATCTCATCACCATCACCATCTCAACACCATCAACACCTTGGCATTGGTAGATATTTTACTGATAATTTCAAGTATAGAAGATTCATCAACTGGTTTTAAAGTGAACACTGCAGAGCTGAAACGATGGGATTAATAAAATGTCAATTCAGCGATGGGAACGCAATCATTACCGGGCAAGGACAGAAAATGGCTATTCACTAGATTGAGGTCACACAAGGTGAGATGAAGAAGATGGGAGATCTACATGTTTTTTATTGAAATCAATTACATTATGCTTTATATTTTTCCAAAGTGTACGGGAGTACCAAAATTTTTATTCAATTTATATTCAAAGACAGCAGATTTTTCATTACGTAAAGCGACATTTACAATGGATTTTAATTCCTTATTTTACGTTTTATGAGACTCTAGGTTTGTTTTATAGTACTTGGCATGAGCATCATCCCTAAGTTTCATCATTAGCTTTACTGTGTCTGTAATCCAGGGATAGCTTTGTTTTTTAATATAAACTGCTCTTGTCGGTGCGTGTAAATAAAAAAAAATTAAGACGCAGTCGTTCATTGCTGCCACTGCAGCATTAATATTATTAGAAGCAAGGGAATCCCAATCTACCGCTTCTATCTCTTTATTGAAGTCATTTCATTCAATATGTTTAATAGGTCGGTACGTTATCCATCTTGGTAGGCACTTTGGTTTTTTAACACGTAATTCGCAAGATATAAAAGAGTGGCTTCCTAGGTCCGGTATGTATTCTACATAGACTTTACTTATTTTACTACTGCTACAAATTAAATTTATCAACGTTTCTGAGTGTTCGGTTCAGTTTGTGGGCGGTGCAGCGTACTGCTGGAGATTCATACTAATATATACCTATAACAATAATAATAATGCACACACTTATAGCATGGCACTAAGGAAACCAAAGAAAATCCTTTGTCGCGGGTGCCATACGCATAAACAAATACAAATTACAGCCAAACTCACGAGAGAAATAAATGTAGGCCATACAAATATTTCTATAACCTG
>NW_020653765.1:655779-667442 GCF_003589595.1 Hyposmocoma kahamanoa
TCCTATGTGTAACAATCGCGAAAACCTAAGAACTCGATATATCACATACGTTGCTCTCATTTTTGTATATTCATTTGTTATCCTCTGCTTTTGCAATATGATCCTCTATATTTTTGTACATGTAATTAATGGGTAAGCCTAAAATGCTTTACAGACTAGCACAGTTAAAAAATACAAAGAAAAACACATCCCAAGTATATTAAAGAAAAGGGTTTTTTCTTTAAAATTAATTGGTAACAATAATAATAATGCACACACTTATAGCATCGCACTAAGGAAACCAAAGGGAATCCTTTGTCGCGGGTGCCATGGACATACATATAAACAAATATAAATTACAGCCAACCTCATGAGAGAAATAAATGTAGGCCATACAAATATTTCTATAACCTGGCAATCGAACCCTCTGCGTGGTAGACAACCACGGTAACCGTTCGGCCAGGGCGGCAGTTTAATATTTTTACTTTATTTTATATTTTTGTACACCACAACCACAAACTTCCTCCGTGACCAAACAGTTACCATGTAGAGGTAACCGTTTGGTCCTCGGTTGTGGTTGTCTATGTGTGTGTCCATGGCACCCGCGGTACAAGGTTTCCCTAGGTTTCCCTATGAGTGTGGGTGTTAAAAAAATGGTCAATGGTATAATTAAAAGAGGTTCCAACTATGAAAACTTAGTCTTTTAATCAAATTTACTCATCTTACAGATTAATCGCACATTAAAGAAAAAAAAACCTTTTTTTTTGTATAATATCAAGTGACTAGCTAGAGAGATACGTTTGTCTATAACAGTTGCAGTGCCACTCAGAGCTTTAAATCGCAAAGATGTGAAGGACACTGCCACTGCGCCCGTAACCTTATGACATGACAAGTCCTATGTGCCTTATTGCCATGTGCATTAACGTCACTGCTGAACAAAATATTTCATAACAATTCGAGAAACATGAATAGTTATCAAATTGACGTTATAATATTGTCTAAAATTAATTCTAGTATTAGGAAGTTCCAGAAATAAAGTCCAACTCCATTTGTCTTCGTTTATTATTACATGTAAACAATTTAAATACAGTTTTCGCGTAAAAGAGAAGCGCAATCCTCATAATAATTACAAAAATATAATAACTATAAGACATAAGCATTTATACATTTAATGTAACGCTTAGACTAGTAAAAAAAGCCGGGGTAGCTTATTGGTTTGACCTACCGCCTCTCAAACAGAGGCTGAGGGTTTGAGTGCGGGCTCGCACCTTTGAGTTTTTCGGAATTTATGTGCGAAATTTGAATAGAAATTTACCTTGATGAGCTTTTCGGTGAAGAAAAATATCGGGGTGAAAACTCTGTACTTCGAACAAGGTTCACAACCCTCAAAAAACGCATGAGTTCCCTATCCACATTGAGCCAACGTGGCGGACTATGACCTAAACCCTCACTTGAGAAAAGACCCATGCGTGGCAGTGAGACGTATAAATGGGTCGATGATTATGACAATGATGCTTATACTAGATTATAAGGTAAACAAATAATTTAGTTTTACTTAAACCTAATTTTATTTAAGCATTGAACCCTGAGGACTAAAGGGGCTGGAGTTTCTAATCCTGAAGATTAAACTGACATAATAGTTATACCTTTGAGCAGTGTATCGTCTTAAAAAGTAATAATTTTATGGGCCAATACCGTTTTCAATTAAAATATTTTCATTCGACGTTTCGAGCAATTGAAGTACCTTTTTATACACTTTCTCCGATGCATTTTTTGCAAACAAGAAGTTCAAGTGATTGAAATCGTGTATAATGCTATGCTCTATCGGATTAATTAAATGTTGGTAAAGGTTTGTAGCATCTTTTACACTTGATAACCAGTCATTATCACCACTTAAAAGAGCAATTGGTAAGGTTATGTTTCCAATAGCATAAGCAGGGGGACTGTCGCTACCATACTTTTTCATATTACCATCAGACCCATAATCAAATTGTTGAAAACGTCCATTGTTTTTCATCTCTTGGGCATAATGCGCTAGCGTCTTAGTTGAAGCTCCAGCTGGTACATGACCGAAAATCATCGGCTTCAAAGATCGATCAAACTGATTCTTATCATGTCCACATAAGACATACATTGTCATATCGCAAATAAGTTCCTCGAATCCCGACACCTTACAAGAATGTCTTGACAAAAATTTAACAACAACTCCTCGAGAAAGAAATTCGTTGGCTCCAAAAAGTTTCATGAATTGTTCAATATCATCTCCATAGTCTGCTAAGACATGTAATGGTCCTTTCACTTCGGACATGTAAGCTATTGGTGCTAAAGCAATTCCAATATTCAAAATTTCATTGTATTTTGGTCTTGTAGATAGCAAAGTGAATAAAACTGTAGTTCCCATTGAAAATCCAACATAATTCATTTCAACATCATATAGCTTCTGCTCTAGAATGTAGTCTATAACGGCTGGCAGATCATAGTAGCCAATTTCATGAAATGTGAAATTCCAGAATTCGTATGAATCAGTTTTATGGAATATATGTGCTTTAGAATACGTGTTTCCTCTTGCATTAGCCATCCAGACGTCGTAACCTGCGTCAGACAAGATAAACGCCAGTCCTTTCCCAGGTCCTGGAATGACCCAATCCGCTGAACTAGCTAGAAGTCCATGGTGTAACAGCACTGTTTTATTTGAATACATACCATTATAATTATGTTTACTATATGGTATTCTGTGCACTGTAAGTATATAACCATCTTCAGTCATAACTGTATGAGATTCAGCTTTATAGCCGTGTAAAGCAATTAATTGTGGCGTTGTCATCTGATTGCCTACGTAACTGTCAGAGCAGTTATCTTTCCCACGTCTTGAAATTATACTGTCGTACACTGTACCAGCAGTTGCTTTAGCTGAGTTAATGTGGCTTCTGAATTTTTCTTTCAGACCTGATATTTTTTTATCTGCGTAGTTCCAAAGTCTATCCTTTTTGTCAACGATAAAATTATTCAATAATTTAGCGGCATCTTTAGTAATATTGAATGCCTTTGCAGTTCGATTCTTTACGTAATTCCAGATGGAAAATTTTTCCTTACTAGGATTTTCCGAACCATCAATACACTGTAAATTCACAAAACTTATAACAACGACATAAATCAACAATATATTCATTTTAAATTAAATTAATATTCACTAGTATTCACGAGTTTGCCGATAAGTAAGAAAATACACATCCTGTGGAAGTATTTATAAGCTTGTAATGATTCATGTTTGTTATGTTTAGTAGACCTTTGACATTGAACTGATTTTCTGGGAAGTCCAATTAGGTATAATTTTAATTGCTGACTACTTGGTGACGTAATTGTTGTAACTAAAACAATTGTATCATGTTTTAATTTCACAGGGTGTTGATTTCGAAAATATTTTCTTTCATCCACTATATACTCATACTAATACACTTATAACTATAACATTTTAATAAAAAAACCGACCTCAAAAGTTTATATAATTATCGATGGTCGGAAGAAGACGTTATGCGTTACGCGTGTGTGTGTGTGGAACACCTTTTTCCGACCATTGGTAATTATATTAAGTACTATTTGCCAAGTTTTACTGAAATTAGTTACCGGAAAGTGGTTGAAATCTAATAAACAGGTTTCATCCCCTAATTTGCCATCCTCAGAGCTACTGAGGGGTACCTTTCCAATAAAAAAAGTATCATCGAAATCGGTTCACAAATGTCGTAATAATCGCGTAATTTACACAATAAAAATGTACAGTCGAATTAACAACCTCCTCCTATTTTGCAGTCGGTTAAATAGGGTATCCTATTCGTTGCAACCATAGATATAGAAAAAAGGCAACTCAACGCTTATATCATACAGTAATACAATACTAGCTGTTGCCCGCAACTATGTCCGCGTAAAATTGTTGTATGCATTACATGTGGACTTGTACTATTAAAATACAAATGAAAAATATTCATAATAACTTTTACCTGCGACTTTGTCCGAGCTAAAGTTTGCACCTAAAAAATTAATACATTTTGCATTAACTTCATTACTACTTAGATAGGAAGGGTTACTTACTCATTTAATGTGTAAGTAGGTACGCACCTAGGTACTTATTATTCAGTCGTATGTCGGTATGCCTCTAAACCAAGTATGACGCAAATCAGAGCATGGGTTAAAAAACAGTACAAAATTTGATTCACCGTCTCTTTGGGGTTGTTTTATAAAGATTCAAGAACATATATGACAACTTTCAAGTTTGCAAATGTAAAGAATACAATTTTGTATATAAAAAGTTTTTATCGGAATTTAACTTACCCTTATTTAGGTATGTAGGGGTTGTATACATGTTTGTTTATTTAGTATTTAAAGCATCGAAACCGAGTTCTATGCAAATCAGAACACGTGTTGAAAAGTTTACATACAAACACATACAAACTTTGGTAACCCATTTCACCCCTAATTATTGGACAACATGTTACATCAACCTTTTCAGCATTATAGAATATTTACACTATGTTTCATCTTAGTAAGTTAGAGCTGTATGCGATTATTTATACAAAAACTTTTTCAAAATACTTTAATACCTTAACTTGCCCTTTTTAGGGGTTGTTTTAAAAAACCCTCAAACATGTTTGTTTGTTTTGTATTTAAAGTACCAAACCCATGTTTGGTGCGATTACCGCGCGTTAAAAAGTTCCCATATATATAAAGTTTAATCCCTCATTATACTCCTATTTAGGGGAAATTTTGAAAAAATGTCATGTCAGTTTTTTACTTATACAATAGTAAAATAAAATACTAAGTAATGTAATATAACTATCTTTGTATGTTCAAGGAATACGATTGTTCATGCAAACATTTTCACCCGTTTTAACCCTCTTAGGGTTTGAATTTCAAAAAATCCGTTCTTAGTACGCCAATGAATTGCTCCGGACTATACTCCTTTATGTATATGTTACCGGCCAAACCCAATTTCAGGATAAAATAGTTTTGCCTAGGCTAAACTAGTTCTTCCTATACGCGATAGGATTAACTAGTATAGCCTAGTCCAAACTAATTTGTCCTAAGCTTGATAGGATAAACCAGTTCGTTTCTGCCCAGAGGGACTTCCGCGTTTGTATAAAAAAAACCTAACTTAACCTAAATAATCCGATTCGTTTCTGCCCAGAGGGACTTCCGAGTTTGTATAAAAAAAAACTAACTTAACCTAAATAATCCGATTCGTTTCTGCCCAGATGAACTAGTTTGGCCTAGCCTAAACTGGTTTATCCTAATCTTAATCCTATCGCGTATAGGAAGAACAAGTTTAGCCTAGGCAAAACTATTTTATCCTGAAATCGGGTTTGGCCGGTAACATATATATAGATTACTTAATTGTTATCTTCTCGTGTCTTGCCCTTTAGACTTTTGACATCCGTGCCGTTATTTTCTCTTATAAGTACTTTGTTATTGCATTGTGTAATTCGTCCAATGACACATTATATAAGCAATTGTTTACTTATTACTTGACTGACTTACGGAGCCGAGACGTGGAATATGATGGTCAAACTGGCTCACATGCTACACGTCGTTCAGCGAGCTATGGGAAGGTCTATGCTGGGTATCTCGTTAAGGGACAAATCCGGAACGAAGTTATCATATTATTATATAACTAATAAGACTAAAGTTGTGGACATCGTCCAGAAATGTAGCAAGCTGAAGTGGCAGTGGGCTGGCCACATCTGTCGCAGAACCGATGAGCGATGGAGTAGACGGGTTCTCGAGTGAAGACCAGGTTTCAGCAAACGTAACGTAGGACATCCACTTGCAAGATGGACAGACGATCAGAAGAAGGTCGCGGGTAGTGGTTGGATGCGGAAAATGGATGATCGGGCACTATGGCGTACACTTGGGGAGGCTTATGTCTGCTATGACTGCAATAGGCTGATTGATAGATTGATTATTACTTATTAATCGATTTTTTTTTTGTGAAACTGTAAGGTCCACTGTTTTACCAACGGGGAACGGAGAAGGGCTATGTTTTTGCCACCAACGGTACTTTTTTATTTTGACTAAACAGCGAGGTGATATCAAAATAACCTTTTAATATTAATAAAACACAACAATTTTCCCTTCAATGGTCTAATAACGTTAATAAAAGATAATGTGTCTAATAACGTTATTAGTAGTACCTATGGTATATTTAATATCACAAATGGATAATATCAATATTAAGATGGCATTTAATAACATGTTTGTCTGACATAGAAAAGAGAGCAAATAGATTGGTTTACCTTTAACTTTTGTATTTCAAGGTTCATCGAATTCCACGTTCTGGTGCTTCGAGCCCAGAAGGATGGCAACATTCACTTTGGACAGCAAAACTATTATTTGGCGGAAGTAAGAAGGCACAAAGCTGTGTGAAATTGGCGTATTTCAGTTTTTTTCTATTCAAAGCCACTCTGCAGAGACGACCAACGCGTGCTTCAACGTGGAAGGAGGGTCATAGGGACTAGGTCTATCTAATAGGTATATTAAGAAATTTAGTGCATTTGGCATCGTGGTTTAGATTTCTATCGCAGGGCCCGCATTGGTTTAGTTTAGTCAAAAATTTAGTAGAAATTTCATCATCAACACATCTTGTTATTTATGTTTACATTATTTCTCGATATTGTCTTATATAGACTAACTTAAATAATGAAAATAAATAACGCACACACTCAACACTCAACAAATATGTAGATGGTTACAATATTTAATACAAATATGTACTTTTCTCTTTTTTTATATAAAGATCGCACTCAGCAGTAGTAGTCTTGTCATTCATCTCGAAACCAAACATTCAATTCTTGAATATTTTCTGTGCACATATTAATCCTTATACCCTTAGAGCGATGCTACACAACGCGTGCGCATCGGACAAGGGGCCAGGATACGAAGCAGGGAGGGGTGCTGCAGTGCAAAAGTAAGCGGCGTTACATGACGTTATGTTGCGACACGACATCGCTCGTGTGGCTCTCAGTACGTTGAAATTATAGCGTAGTAGCGACGATGCAACCCCCGTATGGCATCACTCTTAGCTTGCTACTAAACGGACTATAATAAACATTGTTATGTTGTAAATCAGATAAACTTGATTTTAAAATTTGTGTTAAGTTGTTGACATTGATAGTTATTTAATTTTGACTTATATGTTTTAAGTTGTTGACAGTTATGTGATATATTGAAATTTTTTAAGTCTGTGTTTAGCTTCTTGACATATTTAATTCTATTGTATTTTGATTGATTGAGCTTAATGACTAATTGTAATCATGAAATATTATACACCCGCCATGGGTTTGAACTGTTGTACTCAAACTACATGTAATATCTTTTTTATCAGTTCAAAGAATAAATGATTCTGATTCTGATTCTGGACTGCATGCGCGAAGTCGATATTTACTAAATACTATTGCAGTTAACGCTGCTTTCAACCAGTTATTTCAAGAGCTCAGTGTATTTGTTGGTATCGAAATGAAAGTTGTTACTTGTAGTTTATCACTGTATTCAGAGCAATAATTCGCAACGCTGACTTACTTTTAATTAAAGAAATAGACATATTACTACTGAAATCCTCAATTTTAATTTTTTAACAAATTCACGTCCTTAATCCTATACTCTGCCGTGGAATTTATGATTAAAAATGTAAACAAAGGTGCCATTACAAAAAGAATCAAACATGTCAAGTACTTATTCACTCTGGGTGGCTTCTTCATTGGGAAAAAAATCAGTTGCAGGTGAGGTCCTGCGCAATTGTTGCTATTAAATGATTTCGTGTTTATATACACGCAGGTTCTGGATTTATGAACACATTGTCTAAGGATGTCTTGATTTATCGAACAATGTTCACAAAACCCTTTGAATCTATCAGTGTCGGGTCAATGTGACGAACTTATAGTATATTCTTGATTACCTTCCTTAGGTGACCCGAGCCCAACAATATGACAAATATGAGCTAATAATGACGAAGTGAGGCCGATGTCTGACATGGAAATCAACTTGGAAGTTGTCATTACTGTGGTTGAACACTGGATTTCAATAACTTTTGCGATTTATAAATACACGATCGTTAACTGGGATTAAACCAAACAACATTTAAAATTGGAACATTATTATATTAACGTAAGTACTGACTTAACTAAATATATTAATCAAAATTTAAAGAAAAATACTTCATACATTTTTTAACCTACATGTTCAAGAAAGAATATGACTTCTGTCATTGACCTACAAGGTCAATGACTTCTGTTATATTTTATAGGAGTCTGCCTCTAACTCTAATAACATTCATTAAAAGACAGTTTTCTAGACTAGAACGCTAATTGCCTAGATACATGAAAAACATTACAGAATGCATTATTATACATTTACCTAAGCTGCAGGTATATTTACCTAAGCTGACTTAGATACTATTTCTACATTTTTTTAATTAAAACCATAGTCACTTCCAAAAGCGACTGAAAAATGAGTGTGCCTTGCAAAAGTGACCATAGTTAATTACAAAATTTTGACAATATTGAAAACCACAACATAAATTTAATATCTACAACTTCTATGGCTATATTTTTTGAGCGATGCCACACGGGCGAGCATTACGATGTCGTAACGTAACGCCGTAATTAAGACTAATCGCAGCAACCCTTCCCGCTTCGTCTCCTGACCCCTTGTTCCAAGCGCACGCGTTCCGTTGCGTCGTGCCGTTTCAACGCACCATGTGGCAACTCATTCTGATGTGTAATAAACCGCTAGTCATCGCAACGCCGTGACAACGTATCGCGTGGCATCGCTTTTACACTATGACTTCAAGGTGATAAACCCTTAGTTATAATTATTTAGTAAGCAATCTAATTTAGGGACGAAAAATACATGCTTTTCAATCTTGAATAGGTTTTTATTTAACCGTATGGACCAAATACGAAAAGGTGTAGGTTGGCCCAAACAAAATTGTTTATTTATATAATATAAGTCGTAGTAAAATTTATAAAAAATTTCACGTGACAACAGTGCACAATTTTTGTCTCCTGATGAATTAGACGCTTTTGAGATGGGCCACTATTCTAGAAAGTCATCTTAATATGAACTAAAGCCATAAGGCTTACTACAACGACGGACACTTAATCTTTTACACTACATTTAATCGTACAATTATATGATCAAAACCGACTGCATTATCGGCTCGGCATTTGTACAAACCCTCATCGAGGTTTGATACTTTTGGCAGGTAGAGGTCATTAGTAGTGCTGCCCCTGGAACATAAATAAATAAAAATTTAAATACTAAAAATACTTTATAAGTAGCAAATTTCCTCGTGAAACGCACCCTCTAGGGCATTTCTGGGGCATCTAGCCCAGAAAGCTGGCAATCGAAGGCTTCTACGAGGTGATCTGATATCTCGTTCGTTAGAAGTTTCGTTTGTGGCCCATAGGGGCCCAGGGTTTCAACCGCAAAAGGTACAAAGCTGTAGCACTGAGCAAAGTTGGCGTAAATGAGTTTTTTGCGTTTCGCGTCTGTTCTGGCGACAGAGCTTGCGAAACACACGCTTGCAAGGACATTGGAGGGGGTTACAGTGTCCACTCAGGTTGCGTTCCACACTGACTGTCTCTGACCGTCATCGTCAGTCATATAGTCACTGCGATAGACGCCAGTGGGCTCGAGAACTGCCGGTATTTGAGCACTGATGAAGGCCCGTACGATGATGCTATTGAGCGCTGCGTGTCGGGAAATCCGGCCAGCGCTTCGAGTGCACGAGACGCCACGGTGGCTAAACTCGTCAACAGCATCACCACACGTACATTTGTCGGTATGGACTGTTCTTGCCCCCAGTCGGAGTTAGTTAGTAGTAAAGAAATATAGTATACCGGGGACACCTTGTCAGAGAAATTTCTTCTAGGTATTTGTTTGCCCATTAGTATAAAACGTAATAAAGTATGTGACATATTCCCCAACTGTCGGTTATTGTAATATGTACCTTATTGCCATATTAATATACCTAGAGAAAGATAACGTGACTTTTTTTGAAAGATAACGTTACTTTTAAAGTTAACGTAACTTGTTTGAGATTTTTCTTTTTTTACAATATCAAGGACGGGGTGAACAAGTCGTGTACCTGGTCGTAAGCTACAGTCCATAACAATTGCAGTGCCACTCAGAACTTTAAACTGCAAAGATCTGAAGGGCACTGCCATTGCGCGTGTCACCCTGTGACATAAGTTCACAAGTCCCATGTACCTGTAATTTCACCAGCACCCTTAACCTTAGATACATGAAAGAGGTAATACGAGTTTTGTATGGAATTAAGTATAAGGTTTGAAATTCGAGGAACAAAAAATATTTTTCTTTTTTTATGATTGTAGATAGACGTAACGGGTTAAACCTAACACGTCTGTCCATAGCAGTTGCAGAGCCACTCAAAGCTTTAAATCGTAAATATCTGAGGGGCACTGCCAATTACTCCTTGGTGGCGGCAATTGGTAAGGTGGCAGTAATTTCCTGGCCGAACTTTCATAAGGAGCTTCAAAGACTTCATCCTAAAAAACTTTAATCGTGTACTAACAAGCCTACATATACGTATTTTGTATGAGTCAGAGACTTATCAACATAACATTAGGTATTTTTGGGTTTACAAACCACATAGATACAGGGAAATTGACGTACAAGTCAGTGCCAAGTGCGTAGTTATACATATGTAGTTATTCCATAGCAACTGCAAATGGAATGCACAAAATAGCAGAAAAAATGCAGTTGGAAAGTACGTGTTGGGCACGACTGCATGACGGTTGCGTCTCAACGCGTACTGCTCCAGCCGTTGCATCCAAACAACACTCAAACTTCGATTTTACATTTGTCAGCTACAGTGTATGTGACTATACTTCTGATAATAATTGCAATTTTTTTAAATTACATATACCTAAGTGTGCATTTTCTCTTTAGCTCATGTATAGTGACGATGAGGTCGACGATGTAGTATGCATGCACAGCTAAATAATGCCTATTCACTCTTGCCTTGAAAAGGCCTAAGTTACGCTCATGGAAAGAGTCTGCAGGCAGAGAATTCCACTCCATAGCCATTCGCGTTATAAATTTGGCAGCTTCGTGAGAATCCTTGTAGTATGGGGTGGAACTCAAGCCTACGTGAAGTCCTCCAGTGATGGAAAGGCGGAATTATTTAAAGGTGCAATTCCATCTCACATTCTCCGTGATAAATCGTGTAAAATATCGATAAGCAGATTATAAAATGTTATAAATACCTTGATAGCACTGTAACTCTAAAGTCTGCTGCTATAAATTCCCATCTTGTACTAGGTAGAGGGTTCCCGAAGACGACGTCACATTTTAATGTAATAGAACTTCCAGTTTTTAGCATAATGACATCGTTTTTTGGTCTAGTTATTATTGGACGAACTGAAAGAAGGGATTTTTTTTTCATTAGAACCTACAAATATACAAGTTAATTTGTGAAATACTAATAACCTCGCATGACTATACGAGTATAACTCCATGATGATTTAAAAAAAAAAACACTTTAGTTTCTTGACTTTTTACGAAACATAATAAATTTATAAAAAATAAACTTTTAAGTTTTTGGTGTCCTATCTGTATGGCTAGCACGACAGGGCGCGACTAAAGCGAGCGCGAGATACTGCCTTTATGTCGCT
>NW_020653765.1:667842-693530 GCF_003589595.1 Hyposmocoma kahamanoa
ACGATAGAGATATACCTTTTCAATCTCATTTCGTAAGTGTTAATTTCTGTTATAAATAGATAAATAGGGTACCTAATACGTTAACTTGAACAACTTTCTCAGCTCTACCCACGCTATTTTCAGCTACACACCTGTAGTTGCCGGAGTCTTTCCACAGTGCTATGAACCTGAAATCATACGGCAAAATACTTACAATTATTAATTATATTATATTTTATATTGTACTACTTAGCTGTATGTCGTAATGGCACTGTAAGAAAAAAAAGTGTTTCTTTAGCCCGCCTTTCCGTCTGTAGACACATTTGTTGAAACAAAAGAAAATCTTGCAGTGGAGAAATTCGTCTGCAAAAGAACCGCCTTTTCAGCTATGGACCTATTTGTTCATATAGATTAGAATAGAATAGAAACCATTTATTACAAAACGCCACAGTACAAAAATACACATTAAGAAACTTAGAGAAAAAAAACAAAAATACAACAGAATAACAAAAGAAAAATGAAATAAAAATAAAATCTTAGTAATAGGTAATGAAATGACAACAGAGCAAAAATATTAAATAGTCAACATTATTGTGTACTAAGTAGATGTCATGTGTGCGGCTGTGGCATATGTAAAAGGATCTACTCAGCTAATGTCACCGCCGAGAAAAGGATGTGACGTTGATTTTCAGTGGACCCTAAACGCTTTTGAAATGTGGTACTGTACCGTGGATAGCCTGCACCAGTTTCTGTACTTGGAGAAATCGAGATAGAGAATGCACGGAATCTGTTTTTAATCTGCATGCAACGTGTGATACGATATTTTTATCACTGTACACGTAGAAATACTGGTAACCTGGAGCATTTGATGGTGACATCTCCGAACTACAGGAGGAGGGCTGCACTTCATCAGGCGACTGAGCGCAACCAATGGATACAGATAATGGACAAGATGAAGTGAGGTCACGATGAAGGAAGCGATTAAAAAAATTCATATATATATATAATGATATTTTAAAATGGTTCTAACATTTCAGAAACGTTTGTGGCTTTAGAAACTCACGAAAGTTTTACCCGATCGTATTAATAACAATGAGGCAGGCTTCCCATTGTTACTAAATACGATTACGGGACGAACATGTAAATATCTACAAAAGAATGTATAAATAATACATAAATTCCATTAAAATTTTTATATGTCTGTATTCTCTGTCGTTAAAATTTATTCTACTATTAATTATTAAATTCATATGCAGTTAAGGAAAATTTACAGCATAATTTGTTGTTTATAAATTAAATATGTGACTGTATTACGGTACTTCACAAAAACATGTTATTTACAATTGCCTCACTCTCTGCCTTTGTTTGTTCAGTAAATATTATTAAAAATAGAATTAAATAAGTATTAGCTTGCTTGCTGGGTGATGCCAATACTCTGTATTTACATCAAACAATCAGATGTACTGCCCCATAGACAACCAGACCCTATACACAAAAAAGATTAATACACCTGTGTGTGTGTTGATCATCAGTGTAATGTCTGTAGTCCATAGGAACAGCAGCATCATTTTGTATCATTTCCCATCGAACTGTGGCCTCTGGATCTGCAGCCACGTCACAAATTAATTCAACCTCTTCTCCTTCTGCCTTTTCTACGTAGTCCGAAATACTATTAATTATCGGTGCAGCTGTAATAAAAACAAATATTACATTTTTTATTCACTTATTCTGATAATCACACTTTCAAACACAAGCAAGGATAATTATTACTAATTACAGGTTTCGTACCGCGATATGATTTCTTCTTATTTTCCCGATATTTCGAAATGGTTACACGGTCTATGGTCACGGGTTGACGAGTCAACCAACCATGGACCGTGTAACCGTTCCGAAATATCGGAATGTGTAATTAATGATAACCATTTAGTAAATAGCCACGAAAGTCTTAAAATCTATGCAAACAAGGATCACCCATTGACCTTAGAGCCTTACACACGCGCGCGACTTTAAGCAACGATGAAAGCGCGCGACTGCATCGATACAAACGCGCGATTACATCGCTACACTTGAGATTTCTAGGCGTCGCGCATTTGCATCGATTCAATCGCCTATAAATCTCAAGTGTTACATTTTCAATACGAATAGGCCTAAGTATAAGCAATATTTGATTGATGCAATTTTGGAACTGATGATATTATACACTCCACAATTTTAATTTGGGTCTGACTAGCACAATCTTACTTACATTGTACATGCACCGTGATGTCACGACTTGCTTGACCAATAATATTGGAGGCTTCACACTTATAAATTCCCCCATGCTCATTTTTAAGCGCCGGTATCTCCAATTTAGAATCAGTGACAGTTATTTCTGAAGGTATATCGGAAAAGTAGTCCGATCTTAAAGATTTAAAGCTCCATGTTACTGTTGGTGTTGGTGTTCCTTTATCGACACTGAAAATTTGAAATAATTTAAACATTTAAAATAAAGTAGATGTCTATAAATTTGTATTGCTTATTATACATACGTGCATTCTAATGAAGTCACATCGTCTATTTTTGCGTTGACATCTGTAGTAGTCACACTTAATTCTGGTCCCTCTAGAAAAATTTAATTACGATTTTAAGCAAACAGATTACATTTCTACAAATTTCAAGTGTACAGCAAGAAATCTTTCGGCTAAAATGAAGAAATGTCTTCTGTCATAGAAACTAATAATAATTAGAGTTTTCGTCCCGGGAATACCGCTCTCAAAAATTTTGATGATTTTTGGCATATTTTAAACTTTACACTGATATTTTCAGATTTAAGTCATTTAATTAAGCAGTATTAAAAAATGTACGAAATCAACAGCAATTTTTATTCTAGTTACACGGCAATGCTGTAAGAATGAAGCTTAGCTGTTCTGTTGAAATTGAAGAACTATAAGTAGTAATAAAATCAAATCCTCTCTATCTGAAATTATATGAAACGACCTTTGTTTCTTACGTGCCCACTACAGGAAATGAAGAAACACTTTCATAAATAATTTTTATTTTATTACTTGAGTTTAAGAGTCGATACTACCTCAGCTCGGTTTCAAATTTTTCCCCTACTAAGGGATACATGCTTTATTTCATCAATTTATTTTTTTACAAATGAAATTCAGCATTTGAAAAATATTTATCGTACCCATACTATACGTAGTCTATTTAGTTCAATCGATATAAAAAAAATCATTGGTGCAACATAATGAATACACAGGTTTCCTTGTAAAATTTCGAGGTAAGTTACGTAAGTAAGTAAGAAAATTTTTAGCAATCGTGTTTACTAATCAGTATATAATATCCTCAATTTTACTATATTATTATTTTTTCCAATATGACCAATTGAAGTTAATACCGAATAATAATAATTAATAGGCTCTTAGCCGCAATCAAGCATTCAGTTTAAATACAAGTTTTTAAAAATAAAAATTATTATTCTGCATTACGAAATAAATACCCACCGTACTACAACAAAAACATCTCAAATAAAATGCAGTAATACACCGCAAATCCTGCACTTAAAAAGCACTAATGAAATTTTTGGTGTACTTGGGTAAATATGATAATATTCCGTTTGAGTGGTTCTAATGTTTACCACGAAATTACTCCTTAAAGTATAGTTTATAAACATTTATATTCAGGGTAAACTTAAAAAACGCAACTTACGGTATGTTTTCAATAAATAAACACCGACATCACCAGCCCAAACAATACACACACACGATTGTCGTGACGTACTTTTGAAGTTGTTTATTTTTTTTAAATGACAGACGCAGACATTAAAAATTTTATGGTTTGCTAGAGTAGTTAACGAAATAGCAATTAGTATTATTTCTTTTACCTGTTATAACTTCGATATCCGATAAATCGGTATAAAATCATCACCGGCACCTCTAGGTGTGGTATGCTTCCAGAGACGCATGAATCGCGTGAGCGGTTAATAACGAACAATATATTACGTTTTGCCTGCTATAAATTTAGAAACCTACTTTTGAAATAGTCTCTAAAGTCACGTTTTTCCTGGAATTTTCAAAACCGTAATAGTAATGCAACGAGACTCTTTACAATTAACATATGCCAATTACGATAAAACGGCCGGAATAGTTAAGTACTTGCATACCAAAAACTCAATTCATATTTTTTTTATAAAAACAAGTGCGCATTTGACCTCCATCTCACCTGATGGAAAGTGACGTTGAGGTCGACGATGTAGCATGCACACTTAAATAGTGCCTATTTATTCTCGCCTTGAAAAGGCCCAAGTTATAGCGTTCGGGAAACAAGTCCGCAGGCAAAGAGTACGTCTACCTAGCCGCTCGCACTATAAATTTGGAAGCAAACGCTTCGCGCGAATCCTAGGAATATCCACAATATAGGGGTGGAACCCCAGCCCACATCCAGTCTAGTCTAGTCCCCCGATGATGGTAAGGGGAATGCGGAATCAAACTATCCAATTCTATCGCACACTCTCCGTGATATGCTGTAAAATACCGATTAGTAGGCAACTTTATCTACACTACTGTCTTGTCTACTAAATCCGAGTCACCCATAAGCCTCTAGGCATAAATAATCTTTTTAACCCGATCACGGACTGTAAAATTGAATATTAGAATGTGATAATAAGTAGTGTCCGCTTTAGGTTAAAAGATCTCGAAAAATCAACTACGGGCTTTACATTGCGATTTCCAAGTGCCTTCTGTACAGTTGCCTATTATTTTTCCATATAGAAGTATCAACAACTTACTGAAAAAATTCATTGATTTACATACATTGAACATTTTATCTTGAATTAAAACTTAAAACTACCCCAAGTAAAATTCAAAAACAAAAACTTCCATTTTTGTGTGCGATGCTAATTAAGTACTGTCCATGAAATAAACAGACTCCAACGTAACTAAAATCAACGAGTTAATTCTGTTCTTCGTGCTTACCTAGTCCAGCAATGTCAATCTTCGCTGTTAATTCTTTAGTCTCAAACGTAGTAGAGACTTCACATTTATATTCACCAACATCATCTAAGTCCATGCTCTTGATTACAAGTTCAGCATCATTATCTTCAAATAGAATTCTCTCAGTATCTTCAATTAGAGTTCCATTGTGATACCATTTTATTGTCGGTTCTGGATTAGCATTTACTTGACAATATATTTTACCTTCGGTACCATATTCTATTGAGCTATCTAAAATTTTTTAAACTAGTGATTAAGTTGTATTTTTGTCTATTGTGAGTCAATGGCGGATAATCGTTTGAACAAAGCGTATATTTTGGCTTTCCGTGTAAAATTGCAAAACAAGGACAATCGCAGTAAATGAAACCAAAACTTTTTCGCTAATTACGTTCTTCATAGTTTTAAGTCATTTCAGTCAGTTGTTAAAAGTCGTTTTTTATCATGAGTACGATAACCAACAGAAATATCGTCCGCGTTTTTCACATTCTGCGTAAATAATATGGAAAACGACTTATTTCGAAGTGTATCATAATCGATATTGCAGAAACCAGCACATTACATCTTACTGTACCTACACTATAGATCAGACAGAGCAGACATTCAATTAAGCCACAATTACTGCCTCCATGGCCGAACGGTCACCACACAGGACTGCCACGCAGAGGTCCCAAGTTCGATTCCCGGACCGAAAAAAATATTTGTATGTTTACTCATTTATTTCTCCTGTAACTTTGGGTGTAATTTGTAGTTGTCTATGTGCGAGTTCATGGCACCCGCGATATAGGGTTATCCTGATGGCGGGTTATGAATGTGTGCGTTATTTACTTTATTTATTTAGCTACTTCTTCCTGTCCTTGTACCCCGCTAGGTGGGGTCTTCACAACATGTGTTTTTCTTCCACTCTACTTTATCAACCGTAATTTCCAGTCTAGTGCAGGGCTGTGACAGATAGCTATAAGTACTATTTATTTATTTATACAATTATGACAAGCATATAAACCGAAGTACGTCTTAAAAGTATTCTGTTTTTCAATTTTATTAAGAAAGTCACATTATAATGTTGGTACTGTCGGTCGGTGCTCTCACTTATGTATCCACTATTTGTAATAAGTGCTATACAAACAGTAGATACTTAAGTGAGGGCACCGACTGTACATACAGCCCTACAGGCTTATTAAGAGGCTCTCTTATGTCATACGTTTAATATTGAATGTTTTACGAGACTGTTTATAAAAGCTTGTGAAATTGTTTTTTTTTTTATCGTGTTATTACTTATGCGGTTAAAGCAAAATTAATTTTAGGAATTTTTTGTTTAGATTACCTTGAGGCATTGTTATTACATCAATATAATTAGTTCGTTTCATATACAAGTCAATACTTCCTGAACTATCTCCATAGTAATTCGTTGCTTGACAGTGTAATGTCATGTTTCTAGTTAAGTTGGTGACAGTGCCGTAGATTATGTAAACCGCTGGTATTTCTAGTAGAATTTCCTGTAAATGAACATTTTTGTTTAATTATTCCAAAGCATAATAATATTCGTAACGAAACTAACGAATATGGTGAACACAATAATAAATATAATAACAAATACAATAAGTTATCTGGTAAAAGAAATACAAAACAATAATATCATTTATTCATTTCATAGGCTAACAAATTGCATGAGAAACAGACAAATTTACTACCTAAAGATCGACACTGGGCTTCGTCAATAGGTACTAAAATACAAAAAACTGGAACTTGCGAGAGATTTTTGAGACTGGGATTGGAGAGAGAAAAAAGCATTGAAAAAGTAAAGAGATAAAAAGAATGGCCAAGTAGATATCGGACACAATTTTTAAGGACATAATATATGTCGCAGGAATGTATTGCGATTACGTAACATTTCAGGTTACAGAGGGTAAATCTGTTTATACAAAAGGCAAGATACTGCACAAACAAGTGCTCAAGTGCTTGGATTTAAGTCCCATCGTGAGTATTTGTCATCATCGTTGCGGTTATTAATAGTGAAATTAATATAGCAAACTATACCTACCTTTACAGGCAAATTGTTTCCTTGGTCGTCTACCCATACCATATTAGGTTTGGGATTGCCAGTGACGATACATGGCACTCTGATTTCTTCACCAGATTCTTTGGGCGACAAGGAGCTCTCTATCATTTTTATTGTCGGCTTTATTATTATCCAAGGCTTATTAACTACTGAAACATTCACAAGTAAGTTAATAATAGATGTTTTTAAATTATTGAATGAAATGAGTAGTGGTTCAATGTCTGCGTTTTATTCCAGAAATCAATGAGTCCATCAAATTAACTTTTAAGTACTAAATTATTTTGCTATCAGAGGAACTGTATCTTAGCTTTCTGCAATATGGACGTCACGAAGAAGAAGACGCCGCTACGTAAAGTTTTCTTTTTATGATACCAGGCAACACGGAACGAACAAGTCGTGCACCCGGTGGTAAATGACGCGCCTATCCTTGACAATTGCACTTGTCATTCAAGGCTTTAAATCGCAAACATCTGATGCCACTACGCCAGTCGCTCTGAGTCATACGTTAACAAGTCCCATGTGCCTGTAATTTTTTATCAGCACCCGTACCCTTCAAAACCGGAACGCAGTAATGCTTACATTACTGTTTGGCGGTAGAAATATAGTTAAGATAGGGCAGTACTTCCCTAGACGAAGTCTTTCACAAGGCTCTTTACTGCTATTAGTCAATATGCAAATCAAACATTTGAGCTTTTTAATTAATTCCGACTATTCAAGACAAATTCAGAAATATGGGTAAGTACTACTTTTTTTTTAGGTAAATGACCAGAATTTTTAAGTCCAAAATATCAGCAATGTTGTTGATTCCTTTTCGTTGTTATTCAAACTTCATGTTAGTTCGGAGCAGAGTGACGTTTATTTCAAATATAAACACTTACACAGAGTACACAACAGATGGCTCTAGTAGTACATTACTGAACATACTATTTATTTTGTTATCCATTATAACATTCTCTCCTAACAAAATAAACTAATAACCCTGATATAATACACATGCCAAGCGAAAATAATACTAAAGTCTAGTGCTATTACTTAGACACAACAAAACAAACATTCCCGCTTGAGCTGTTTTTAATAAACATTTACAATTTTGATAAGCCCATTGATTTTAAAAACTTGTAATGCTTATTCACACACAAACTTTTTGTCAACAAATCAGCTGGCATATCTGAAGTTGACACATACTCTAATATCACTTTGTTATTAGATACACATTCTCTGACAAAATGATGTCGCACATCAATATGCTTGGTCCTTTTGTGAAACAATGGATTAGCAGCTAATTTGAGTGAACTTTGACTATCACTATACAAGCATATTGGTGCACTGTCACATGGTTTTAACAAATCATACAGTACATTTTGCAAATAAATTGCCTCTTTACATGCTTCGCTAAGTGCCATATATTCACTTTCAGCACTTGATAATGCTACAGTTCTTTGCTTCCTTGATTCATAGGATATCACACACCCTGACATCATGAAGCAAAACCCAGTGTATGATCTCCTATCCAAGGTACATGATGCCCAGTCAGCATCTACAAAACCATGCAAGTTACAACTGTCCTTCTTAAATACTAGACCATAACTTTTAGTTTTCTGTAAGTATTTTAACAATCTTTTTAAATGTTTCCAATGAGTGTCACTGTAACTATTGTTATACTGACTGAGAAAACTTACACTATAAGCGATATCAGGTCTTGTCAGTACAGACAGGTACATGAGACTACCTATTAATTGTTGATAAGGATATCTGTTATCACAATTATTATTTTCACCCTTTTCTAATTTTAAATTGACTTCCATTGGGGTTTCTGTCCCATGACAGTCAGACATGTTAAATCTATTTAAAATATGATTTACAAATTGTTCCTGGTCAACAGTTATACAGTCTTTCTTAACATTTACTCGCATTCCTAGACACTGTTTGATCTGACCTAAATCTTTTATTTTAAATTTATTAACAAGTTCAGTCTTTAACTGTTCATAAGAACTTTTACAATTATAAAAAATGAAGAAATCATCCACGAATAATGCTACATATATTTTCACATTATTATGACATTTCATAAAAAGACATGGCTCATATTTTAATTTTTCATAACCCAAATTTAACAAACATTCTTCCACACGGGTATACCAAGCCCGAGCAGATTGTTTGAGACCATAAATGGCTCTTTTTAATTTAAGAACTTTATTATCACAGTTGGTAAAAGATGAGCATTCTGGTATCTCCATATACACATTTTCTTTAATGAAACCATTCAAGAATGCAGTAGGTACATCTAGGTGATTCATATCCAGATCTAGTTTTACACTTAAGGCTAACAACAGTCTTAGAGTGGAATACCTTAACACTGGACTGAAAGTCTCGTCAAAGTCTTTGCCCTTCTTCTGAGTAAAACCTTTTGCTACAAGTCTTGCCCTATAACGCACTTGACCGTCACCATTGTATTTCTTCTTAAACACCCACTTATTTTTCACCACTGTGCCTTCCTTTGGCCTGTCCACTAGTTCCCAAGTGTCATTGACAATGAAAGATTGAATCTCCTCCTCCATTGCACTTTGCCACTGCACTTTTTCTGGCCCAGTAACTGCATCGGTGAGCGAGATATTATCACCCACATTCTCGACGCACATGTTTGAATAACCGTAGTAGTCTGGAAAACGCCTGACACGCTTTGGTACCTCTAAAGCTTCCTGTGTCACAACCGCTACATTATCTGGCTCGTAGAAGGTGTCACTCTCCGATGTGTCATCTTCACTTGAGAGTTCGCTTGGAACATATGTCACATCATTGACATCATCCTGTTGCATAGAATCATCTGACCTACTCGACTCACTGTCCTCTACTATCTGAGTCACAGTTACACATTCTGGTTGCTGTTTCTCCTCTATCAATATTGCTGCAGTATTGTCATGTACATCTTCCATGATTACCACATCTCTTGCAATAACAATATTCTGTGAAGCTGGATCAAACAAGCGATAACCCTTAGTATTTTCTGAATAACCAACTAGTAATTTCCTGGTAGATTTTTTGTCCCACTTCCTGCGTTTCTGCTTGGGAATGTGAACCATCACTGGACTGCCGAAGATCCGTAGATGGCCGATGTTCGGCTTTCTGCCCGTCCACATTTCATAGGGGGTAGTATCTCCACCTAGTCCCGCTGCTGGTGACCTATTCTTCATATACACTGCAGTATTCACTGCTTCTGCCCAAAATTTGACCTCTAATTTTGCATCGAATAGGAGACACCGAGCTTTCTCTACTGCTGATCGATTATACCTCTCCGATAATCCATTTTGCTCTGGAGTGTATGCTGTTGTCTTCTGATGCTCTATACCACATTGCTTAAGGTACATCTTCATTTCAGTTGAACAGAACTCACCTCCATTATCGGATCTTAACGCCTTAATTTTCTTTGACTGCTGGTTTTCAACTAACCTTTGAAACTCTTTGAAGAACTTAAATGTCTGGTGTTTTGATTTGAGAAAGTACACAAAACACATTCGGCTAAAGTCGTCTATGAATATAAGGAAATATCGAGCACCTCCAAGAGACTCATTTTCCATCGGGCCGCAAAGGTCTGTGTGAACTAGTTCTAGCACTTCCTGACTTCTGCTTGTACTCTGAGGGAATGGCAGCCTTGTTTGCTTGCCCTCGCAGCATACAGTACAGCTGGCCTTATTTAATCTTACACTGTTTTCTTGGAATGACACTCCATCTACTACTCCATTATTCATTTTAGCCAAATCATTCGCATTTATATGCCCTAACCTTCTGTGCCACGTTAAACTTGATGTAGAAGTAGCCGCCGCAATCAGCTGTTGAGGCCTCGCAGTACGTAATTTGTAAACTTCGTTTTCCAACTTAGCTTCACCAATGCATACGTAATCCGAGTTGTAAATAAAACATCCTTGTTCATTAAACTCAACACGGTTTCCATTCGCGGTTATTCTACTCACTGATAGTAAGTTCGTGGTGAGGTTAGGTACGCACAAAACATTGTTTACACTCACTTCAAACTGCTCATTTCCCACTACTGTCGTGATCTGTAGGTCTCCTGAGCATAAAACGTCCACTGTTTGTTGATTTGCAACAATAATTTGCTTAGTTTTCGGTTGGTTCGAAACATTTGTCAACATGTTTACATTCGACACTAAATGAGTACTCGCGCCGGAATCAATGTAGAAATCGTTTTGACTAAAATCACTAGTCAAAAATACTGCGCTGAATGCATTCATTTTCGTTTTCTTCTCTTCTGAACATTGATTTTTATAATGCCCTATTTGTTTGCATTTGTAACAACGAATTATTTTGTCTTTGACATTTCTGACAGCTGACTTATGTTGCGTTCCGTTACTTGCATTGCTGCCAACATTCCTCGAAAATGATTTACTGCTACCTCCATTTCGTTTTTGTGAATTTTTAACGAAAAATGCATTATCACTGTTGACATCGAAATCTGAACTCATATCTAATAACTTTGTTTTTATAGCATCTGCACTTATACTCATACCAGAGTGTTCTATGGCCATGATCATCGGGCTAAACTTTTCTGGAAGACCCGCCAGTAGTAAAGAACCGATCCACTCATCGTTTATCTCGAAACCAGTACCTTTTAATTTCTGTGCCGTTTCCACTAACTGTGTCACGTACGCCGTCATAGATGCACTGGATTCTAAGCGTATAGAAATTAAGTTCCGTAATAAGCTGATCTTGCGCGTGAAACCGGAGTCGTCGAACAAAGACCTCAGCTTATTCCATGTACTTCGCACTGTAGCTTCGCCTCTAATGTGTACATAAAGGGATGGGTCGATGGTCAATATTAACTTCGCTCTGGCTTTCTTGTCACTCGTTTGATCTAGCACTTCATTACTAGACAAATTGACACCTTCCAGGATCAAAAAATTTTCCACTGCAAACGCCCAATCGTCGTAATTCTCGCGTCCTTTCAACTTGGGCACGTTAACTGAATAACTCGCTGCCATTTTAATTACTGTCCACAACAAAAAACTACCGAAAAACTAATAAAAAACTATTTAAATACTTGAGCTGAGCACATAACCTATTCAAACTTCATGTTAGTTCGGAGCAGAGTGACGTTTATTTCAAATATAAACACTTACACAGAGTACACAACAGATGGCTCTAGTAGTACATTACTGAACATACTATTTATTTTGTTATCCATTATAACAGTTGTCATGTTTTAAACAAGTTGTGTAAAACTTACTTTGCTTCTGGGGTTTCAAAATTCTAGTGGAACTTGATATCTCCTTGTCATTTAAGATGTCCGTTCCTGTAATCTGAACAAATCACGATAAAAAAGGCTAATCGGCCTTACTTAAGTCACTTGTTACAATTATTAATACATACATTGATTAATTAATTTATTTCATTAATTCAAAGATCGAACACAGAGAAAATTCATTCGATCCGACTGGATTCAAATCAGCGTCTTCAGCTACCAGGTCGACGCTCTCCCAACTAAGCTACGACACAAACCAACAGACCCGACAAATTTTGTATATGTGCTTGTTGCAGATCTTTTTTGAGTTTGGTTTTTTAACGATTTTTTTGACTTTTTTCTCATGTTACATTTATAAATTTAGTTGCTGTACCGTCACTAACAAAACAATGTAATTATAACAAACAATAATCATATAACCAGTCTCCTTGTTATTTAGTTGAGTCAACTAAATAACGCAAAAGCTAAAGGATTCATGCACTTTAGATAAAATCGTTGACGAATGCAAATATAAAACGTGATGTTCTTCTTGAAATTTTTTACGGCATATCAGTCAAGTTCTAAGAATATCCTATCGCATATATCAATATATATAATGATGATAATCATGAATATGATACTTGTATTGATACCCGTTATGTGTATAAAATCGACACCATACACATCTCAAAAACACTTAATTGATCTGGAAGCTGTTTTAAAATACATAGAATGGTATCTATCGTGCAATACCGAACGATATTGTCACGTGATTATTTTAATCAATGGATCTGAACGTAGCTTATTCAGAGTATAGCTGTGAAATATAACGAAAAAGATATTATTTCGGTTTTGGTCTTTATTCATGACCAGTAACGAAAGGCAACTCCTCTGAAATCATAAAAAAATGCTACTTCATTCTAAATTTTATACTTAAGTGTGCTAAATTTGAGTCATCTAACGTAAAATCGACTAGTCAAACCATACAAATAAATGGAGGACGGTTAGATCTTGTTAACAAAGTTGTCTTTTTGCGAGTGACCTCAGATAGTAAACACAATGGTTTCTACACATATCTTCCTTGGCCAGCAGAGTAGCTCTGCTGCATACGCAGTCCGTGGAATACGTGAGCTTACCGATGTTGCTACTGCTAGACTAGTTTACTTTAGTTATTTCCATAGTACAATCTCCTACGGAATTCTCATGTGGGGTAAAGCGGCAGATATACAAAACAAATTTGTGTTGCAAAAACGAACGATTCGTTCTGTATACCGTTTAGGTGCTCGGGTTTCTCTGAGGTAAAAGTTTAAGGAAATGCTATCATGGCTATGGCATCACTGAATATTTACTCAAATATTTTGTATGCTCGTAAAAATGTACATAATTTCATTAAGAAAGAAGATATCCAAAATATGAACCTTAGAACTTAGTTCAACCTCATGGTACCTACTACGATTTCGTTTAACTAAGGCAAACGATTATTTTATGGGGAACTATTTACGTTTTTACAATAGAACATGTTAAGATTATCATTTCCTAAGTTTAAAACTTACATTAAAAGTATTTTATTAATTGAAAAGTCATATTACAAAATTGAAGTCAACATGAGTGTAGATTCCATACAATTATGATTTAAAGTGAATTCTATAACATTTAAGGTTATTTGAAAAGAGCAATCCCTAGACTTTCTTGCTCGTTCTGCTCAAGGAGATCAGCATAGTGAACGAGCAGTAGCTTAAAAAATGACGTTTTTAAGTGTAAAAATTTTACCTATGGAGGTAAAATTATTATTTGACTTTGACTTTGACTCTACCCAAATGTCTTTACGTGGTCACTACGCGGGGCGCACTATAAGTTTCCGGAAGGAATAAGTACAAAATACTATAAATGGTCAGTAATGAATAAATTGTTTCTCAAAATATTCTCCGTTAGCGTTAATGCACTTTTTCATATGAATGAACAAATTTTGAAAACATTTATGCCACACCTCAGTGGCAATCTCTGAAACATATTTTTCATACTCTTCGACAGCCTGTTCACGTGATGAAAATAGTTGACCGCGTAACTGGTTCTTAAATTTCGAAAATAAATAAAAGTTTCAAGGTGCCATGTCAGGACTGTATGCGGGATGGCTCATAAGGTCAACGCTGTTCACTTTCAAACTTCATTTGTTTGTCTGGCCTTATGAGAACTGTCATTATCGTGGTGCAAGATGATACGGCGTTTACGGTTATTTTTACGGACTTTGTCAATAACTTCCGGCAAACAAATGGTCGTGTACCAATCACCAGTCACGGTACAACTATTCTTCAAAGCAACAGTAGCTACGTGTCCAGTTTTATTTAAAAAAGAAGCAATCATCCGCTTAGAGGCATTTTGAACGTGCGCCACTTAGGTTGGTTTCAGCTCATCTTGAAAAACCCATACGCTCGATTGCTGCTTTGTTTTAGGATCGTAACTATAAATTCATGTTTCGTCACCTGTTACTATATCCCACACCAAATTTGACGCCCCTTCGTTGAATCTGGTAAGCGTGGCATGGCACCAAGTGACGCGATCCGTTTTTTGAGCCTCAGTCAAATTGTGTGGGATCCACACTTTTTCACACCCAAATGTTAGTGTAGTATTGATTCTACAATAATTTTACAAAATTTTACGACAACGTTTGAATTCCGCAAACCAGCTATAAATAGTCGTCTTGCATGATGCTTCATCACCAAAAGAGGTTTCAAGCCGAGCGAAGCTCCGCTGAGCTGTTAAATTACACTTACAGTCGTAGAAAACCATACTACGAAAATTTTCACGAGTTAAATCCCTGGTGATGTAGACAACCAATTTCTAAAATGACGCCACAATGTAAAAACACGTGACAGTCAGATGAAACAAAGTGTATTCTACAGCCAAAGAGTTTAATTTTCAAATGTTCTAATTACTTTTTAAATATTGTTTATGTAAGTGGCCAGTTCCGGAAACTTATAGTGCGCCCTATGTATATATCAACAAATTTAGACAATTCCGGCATCCCTACTATTTCTTATTTGTAGGTATTGCAACTATACAGGAATACTTACATGTATTTGAAATACGTCATTTGTACTAAAAGATGTACTGACTGTAAAAAATCCGGTGTCATCATTTTTTTCCAAATTCAAAACCCTTTTTTCATTATTGTGAAATGTATACAACTCCGCAGATCTTATTTCTATATTGTCTTGAGTGGCTGGCACAATTAAGTTGGTAGTTCGGACTAAAAACAAAAAAGATACTTTAAATTAGAAGAAAATTTACAATTGTACTTATCTCCACTGCGGGGTACTAGTACCAGTAGCGAAGAGTTAGAAGTATATAAAAACAAAAAAACATAGGGCCGTATGATGAAAATTACGATCTAATTTTGCTGCATGTTATACTACTACTTAAAAGCAGGTGTGATGAAAACATCTTTACGCAGCCAATTGTCACCAAATCTTTGTATGTAACTGTTACTTAATATATTTAAATATACTGCGGTGAAGAATGTTCTAAAATCTCTCACTAGATGTCACTACCGGCTCAGAATGCCGAAAAATCCAGTACAAAGATCTTTAACAAAACTTGACCCGTAACTCATTTGGTAAGGGCAATACTACGTGCAGCATGGTCGTGGGTTCAACTCCTATTGGGTCGAAAAAGATTTTCTATGTGTTCGATCTTTGTATTCATAATAAAAACTAGTGCAGTTATTTCACAAAAAAATCTTAATAATACATCTTTAAATATATGTTTGTAAGTAATGAAACGTGTAAAAGGAAAGTAACATTCAAAAACATTACCTGGCAACGGTAAAGTACTAGTTTCTTTTATACTATTCGGAAGTACTGAAGAAAACCCAAAGAGAAATGGATTATTTGTTTTCTTATAAAGCGTTGCAGACGCAGTTCCTTGACTTCGGATATTCACTTTATAATGAGATTCCCCCGAATTCAAACGAAGAACCTGTTGTAATTTTTTTACGATTTTAGTATTAATAACCTTGATAAAAATTCATGATGTTGTAGCCGCCAGACCCGAGCAAAAAAAAAGAGGATTTGTTGTTTACTGTAAAATATTGGCAATAGAGATAGCTAGTTTACAGAAGCATTACCTACATATTAGTCGTAATAAAGCAGTGGTAGTTTCTTTTGGAAGAACAAATTAAATGTGAACAGTTTTTTGACATTTGTTGGTTTGTACAAAAAATTCTGTAAATATGTGGTAGGGATAAAATTTGTGTGATGTTAGTTGATTGGTGCAAAATAGAACCCCCCGGCTTACGTAATGTAACCTTGACGAGCGTTTCGTTATTGCTTCAAAATTCAAATTAAATTACAAAAATTATGTTGCGTTCGCAACAGACCTAATAATTGATTAAATTCAATTATTACATTCATTGTCCTATTTGGTACACGCTGAAAAGAGTGTCAGTATATTTTTTGCCCGGTAAAAAATGGTCAGGTTTAAAAGTTTTTAAGAATAATAAACGGTCAAATGTGGAATGAATATTTTGATATCAGATCAAGGGAAAAAGGTAGCCTCCTCGGTTTACATACGTCGCACTATGTAAACCAAGGTAGAAAAATAGTTGCCATCGCACTAAGGATGAGAACCGGACCCGTTCCATTAAACAGTTTTGCTTTCTTAATGAAAAAAAAATTTCTCCTAATTGCGAGTTATGTAGAGTAGTGAATGATGCTTATCATTTGTTACTGGAATGTGTCCGGTACGAACAACAGAGGGCGGCGTTGATGAGAGACCTGCAGATCAACCGAACATCCTTAGGTGCTATAAATTGTATATTTAGCAATCCCCACACGAAACAGGCAAAAAGACTGTTACTATTTGTTGAATCGGCTCTCCAGCAACGCCGCCCAGACATGTTAGCTATAGTTTAGGATACGTTGGAACTGGCATATACCTACATTACCTATATAAAAGGTCCTAAATAAATAAAGATTTAAAAAAATCATAAATGGTCATATTAATAGTAAGTCATTATTAAAAGGACCATTGTAAAGAGGCAATAAAGATTATTTCCTACTCAATTCACGCTAAAAATAAGGTTGAATAATGATTTACGACTATATTTTTTTTGTGTATGTTACGCGGTAAATTTAACATTTGTGGACCGATTTCGATGATTCTTCGAAAGAGGGTACCTCAATAGTGGTCCCATTTAAATTTGAACAAAATATTAAACCTCCATAAGTCTTTTGTTATAACAACAAGTGACGGGACGAACAAGTCGTGCGCGTGATGGCAAGCTACACGTCTGTCCATAACAGTTACAATGCCACTCAGAGCTTTAAATTGCAAAGATCTAAGGTGCCCAACCACTGCGCCCGTCACCCTTAGATATAAGTTAACAAGTCCCATGTGCCTGTTATTTCACCAGCATCCTTATCCTTCAAACCGGAACACAGTAATGCTGAAATTACTGCTTGGCGGCAGAAATAGGTAAGGTGGCAGTACTACACGATTCAACCTTATTTAGCGTTCACAAATAATACATGTGTAATTCCTTAATTACAGTAATTGTTGGTTTGAACATGGTGTCAAAATTTACAGTAAATAAATGATTTTATTTTCATAGCAATCGGTGTAACGGCAAGTCGGTGGTAACAATTACTTACAGTAAAATGTTCATGTTGTGTAATTTTCCGATAAGGAACGCTTTGATCGTAATCATTTGTCACGCTTATTTCGGGATAATTTCCATAAACTGCTACGACTGCTTGCGTTGTGAAGGAATCAGTATCAATCTGGTGAATTGTCATAAAAGTGTAAGCATTAGGGCGCGTCAATTTAACGCTGCAGTGGCGCCACTACTAAGAGTGGTTACACACGTCGACTTTTAGCACCGATGCAAACACGATGCAAACGCGGTGCAGTAGGGACGTAGCGGCTAATCGTCAATTTTTACACACGCGCGCGATTGTCCGCTAACTAAAAACACGTTAACTAATTTTGACTGTTTTTAATAAAGAATTTAGTGCTCTGTTTTTTTCTATTTAAAACGGATATTTGACAATTTATCACGTAGCCGCGTTTTAGTTAGTGGACGGCAGAGCAGCGATGCAAGCGCGCAACTGCTTCGATACAAACGCCCGATTACATCGCTACACTTGAGATTTATAGGCGATTTGCATCGATTTATATCTTCTATATTATATATCGTTTGTATCCGTGCAGTCGCGCGTTTGCGTCGATCGCCTATAAATCGCAAGTGTAGCGATACAATTGCGCGTTTCGCGAACGCATGTTTGCATCGCTGTTAAAAATCAAACTGTATAATACTGTGTAACCACTCTTAGTGCTACTAATTTCCATACACTCGCATCACGTTTGCAGTCACAATTAATTAATTAACTAAGAATAATGAGAAGGCGCACTAAGATCAGACTTTTAGGTACAATTTATCCTAACTCTACATCTACCGAAATACAGTCTAGTAATTGAATTTCCTTCCATTTAAAGATCATTAGAACTGTAATTGAAAGAAATGGGTAGTACCGAAATTAGGCTATTGGATTTTGTTAGGTGTGGAATTAACTATTATTTCTATTAAATCGCAAGATCTAAGGGGCACTGCCATTGCGCCCGTCACCCTGAGACATAACTTGATAGGTCCCATGTGCCTGTAATTTCACTAGCAACCTTACCCTTTAAAACCGGAACACAGTAACGCTGACATTACTGCTTGGCGGCAGAAACAGGTAAGCCATAGATTAGGCATATTTATAAACAGGAGATAAGCTAACTACCTACTTATTTACATACATGCAAAAATAAAAAAATACTTGCATATAGTGTAAATAAAATGAATAAAAAATAAATCGTGGAATAAATCCAACAAACCTAACATTTAAGTGTTTTTACTGTCCTGTAAGGTTTGAAATAAAGCTTTATTATTAATTTTAACTCTTTATATGTTATTTGATATTCATGTGTCTATTATCAGTACAATAACGAAAGAAATCATCTCTTTAGAACGCCTTCAAATTAATTGCTTGTAGGAGCGCTGCAGTCAGTCTATATAGAGCGTCAATCATTTTTAGTTCTCTAACACGCCTTTTGTCGACACGCAGTTTCCACTAAGCGGTTAGTCGCGAGCGAATGGCCCCGCGCAACTCTTATTTATTCAAATAGTAGTCACAATCTAGTTTGTATGTTACACAATTGTGATAAAGTTCATTATGCTATGTACATACATATAGTATAATCATATCGACTCATCCGTAGAACAAAGGTCTATGTGCAAGACTACTTGTTTTCAGGACATAGTACATTTCGTTCGTTCTTCTTCGCTGTGGATGTCAGATTGACCGTTGTTCGATTTTATATTTCCGAAACGAAATAAGATATATAAATAATTAAAACACATTTACACAGGCCTTAGTTTGAATAACGAAATTGTTCTCGTAACCTACTTATTCTCTTTTCACTATATAATCACATCAGACTCTGTTCTTCGGATGAGTCGATATATCGATCGAATATATCGATACATAAATTATGTTCCATTCCTGTTGGAATATTATTTTATTTTATTTTAAAATCTGCAATAATTCAATCTTATAGTGTATCTAGTGTAATACTTTGTACATGAGCTATTTTAACACAAAAATTATTAAAGTACTAAAACTAAAAACATTGATAATTATGTATTACGAAAATTATAATAGAACTTACCTCCAACTGCTTGTAATCGACAAATGGATTGTAGTTATTAATTTCTGTCCAATCTTGTGTTAATTCTTTTATAATGGTGAATGCCTGGAACGTAAATTAATCCCAACAGAGACTATAAAAATATTTAAAAGTAGAGAAAAGCATTCTCTAATTCTTGTCTCTATTTTTAAATATTTTTATATTTTGTTTTTATTATTATTTTTTTATTTTAGTGGCTTACTACGGCACAAAGAAAAGTATTTATATTTTAGTGTGCGGTAAGTACTATTTCACCTACATTAAAAAAAGGTGATTGGTGTGATTGTTTAGCACCTTATGACGTTTTTTATTATAAATATTAAAACATATAAAACGAACCTTTCTAAAATTGGACATATCCATTCGGAAAAATGCACCGTTGCAAGATTCAGCAACCTTATAGTAGGCATCAATGCTGCCGACTTGTGAAGAATTCGTGGTATCGCAATATCCATTCAAAAATATCACTATCTGAAAAGGTATTGTTTCTTAACATTCTCACAATAAAATTCCAGTTGCTAGGCAAACTGTCCAAAGTTTAAAGGCTACAAAACTCAGCGTGCTGGTAACTATAGGTATATTCACTTATATAATTTAATACAAGCTTTTACACTATGAATACATGATGAATACAGTATAACTGTTATTAACCAAATGCGAGACCATTTTCAGCTGGTAATCGCACCTACCTACCTTCAATAGCAAACAACTATAGCCAAAAAACAGTTTCTTGTGGATGAAAAAATTAAAACGCATCATTTCTCAAAACGTTGCCCATCCTTTCCAATTAAATTTAACCTATTTGTTGAACAATTACACTACATGACAAACTATTCGTAATAACAGAAGTATAATAAAAAGATTTGGTTACCTTACTGTGTGTAGTTTCACACAAATTTTGCACAGATGTAATTTTGCCATAGTCTTTTGCGTAGGCGTCAGTGAAAACAAATATAAATGAATCAGGGTTGCTTATTTCCAATCCCTTCTGAATTGCAGTCAATGCATTCTCGGGACATTCATCACCACCGTTGACGGTAACTCTGTTTAATGATGACGTGAATTCTTCCGGAGTCAACGAAAAAACTGGAGGCCCCAAATCTACATTTTGAATTACAATTTAATTAACAGTTAAAAGCATTTTTAAATTGTACAGTACAAATCCATATTTTTAACGGTGATGTAATGCGTTCTTGGTCGACGCCGCACTGATCTGTACACCACCGACCTACCTAATTCTACTCAGTATTGAAAGGTAGAAAGAGCTAGGTCGCAGCACAAAAAGTTTAAGATCTTATGTCCCACAACTGACTCTGGATTAACGATTTTACTTCCTTACAAAGGCTGTTAACGCTGCCTGCTTGTGATTTCCATTTATTTGCCGATTGGAATGACATAAAAAATGTCCTATTGCTGAGCACAACGGTCTCCACTGTAGAAAGGGCGAAGATAGAATAGCACGGTTTTGAACTAAGCCTTACAGCGACGTTCAGAGCAAGCTAAACTAAAACAAACTGTCACGCGAACCTTGCATAATTAAATACAAGGTTCGGTGACACTAATTTTATTGTAGAAATAAAGAAAGAGTACACAAAAGAACTGGTAAATATAAAGGCGTCAAGACTGTAACAAAACACAATGATATAAAAATAGGTACAATGCTATAAAAACACTCCCTACTTAAATTAAATACAGGTTATACTAACAAAGTAATGCACCCTAAATGGGCCTGTAATTTCTAGAAATACTATGCTTTATAAGCAGCTAGGTTACATGATTTAAATGGTCAGAATTTTATGTGAAGTCGAGCACGCGAGCCTGGTTCGGAAATTTAGTAGATCACGATGGAAAGAAGAAGAGTAAGTGACGAAGAAAAAAAGGAATTTAAGAACGATTCAAAATTCAAACCAGGAACCAGAGAAAAGGGTGATATAAAAGTAGGATACAATACGACGAAAGAGGTAGTGTCGTCTAAACTAATATTATAAATGCGAAATTAACTCTGTCTGTTACGCTTTCACGCTTAAACCGCTAAACCAGTTTTTATGGATTTTGGTATAGAGATAGATGGGACCTAGGAGAAGGATATGGGCTACTTTTTGTTACAAAAATAAATCTTAAAGGAGGTGAAATAGGGCATGAAAATTTGTGATGCAGGGACTTAGGGGGGCGCCGAGTGGCGCTCGCGATAACGCCTGCAAAGAGCTTAGTAGCAGTAAAGCTCCTTGTGAAAGAGTTCGTCCAGGCGAAGGACCCTACCTATTTCAGCCACCAAGCAGTAATGTGAGTTGCAGTGCCACGCAGAGCTTTAAATCGCTAAGATCGGAGAGGCATAAGTTGACAAGTCCCATTTGCCTGTAATTTCACCAGCACCCTTACCCTTCAAAACCGGAACGCAGTAATGCTAACATTACTGCTTGGCGGCAGAAATAGGTAAGGTGGCAGTAGGTACTTCCCTGGACGAACTCTTTCACAAGGAGCTCTACTGCTGTTAGTGTATCAGGGTGACGGGCACAGTGGCAGTGCCCCTAAGATCTTTGCGATTAACAGCTCTGAGTGGCACAATAGTTAACAAAACTGACAGTGTATGCAGTTACAGAATCCGTCATCCACTCAAGCTATTGTCGTCTCACTGAAGGGGCTATGACGCTGTTTTTCAAGGGACTTTGGAAGGTACTCGTCGCTGTATGCTTACTTCAAAATCTACTCTGCAATACTGCGTCCTTGTATAAAGGCAGCGACAAAGGTTTGTTCACTATGTTTTTCTTGAATAAGCATATCATTTTGTAGGGAAGTAATGGCAAATAGGAATTGAAACAATTTTTCCAGATTAAATCGCGTATATTTGTTTTTTTAAACAAACCGACGTTTCGGGCCCTTTACAGGTCCCATGGTCACGGTTGACTGAGGTGGTACAGTCTTCAACCAGTTATGTATAATATTGATGCAAACCACCCTATTATCATTAGTAACAATCACGAAAACCTAAGAACTCGATAAGTAATGGCAAATTCAAAAACACGTTTTTGTTCTTGGAGAAACAATTTTTAAAAAGTTTGTGAACACGATAACTGGTGTCAAAAGCTAGTAGATATAAGACTGGACTCCATATCAAGGTTCAAAAAGTTACAAGGTCCTTAATATTAAAGGTCTCTACTTCTGCAATGGTAGGTACACTAATATTTATATGGTCTGTGATAGGTACGAATTTTTTCGTGTCAATTTTCATATTTAACAAAATTAAAGGTACTTACCAGGATCACTAAAACTCAGCAGTATGTAATTTTCAATTTCATTCCATGAACCTATTTCCTTCGCAATTGAGGTCATACTTCTTTTAATTATAGAAATTTCATTCCGCATGGACTCCGTTGAATCTAATAATATCGTGAATGATTTCCTACACTCAACTATTGAAAAGTATAAAAAAAGTAATAATATCGTAAACAATTTTGAATTAAAAAACATTTTTAAATGATTTAATTAAATTTATGATTATTTGCAACTTTTAACATAACACTAGGTCACAGAGTGCAGTGCAGAATATGAACGTGGAATAGAGTCTAGTTATATCTTTTGATTAAAATAACTTTGCTACAATGTTGCTAACTATACCGGATGTCTGCATAATGTATTATTGTGTTTGGCATGAATAAAAGTTTCCGTTGATAGTCAGATTTTACACGAGCTCCAACCCGTGTACGAGGCCATATCGTTTGTAGTAAGTACTAAGCTTCAGGATGACGCCTACGCATAGAAACAAATACAATAAAAATAGAAAACAATCTCTAACTATGTCTGATTTCGTAATCTAATTTTGTGTTTTGTAGCAGAAGAGCTCCTTGAGAAAGAGTTCGCCCAGGGAAGAACTTGCTTATTTCTGCCTTTAAACAGTAATGTGAGCATTACTGCGTTTCGGTTTTCCAGGGTAAGGGTGCTGGTGAAATTATAGGCACATAGGCCTTGTCAAGTTAGGCTTCTACCAGATTGACTGCATGTTTGCAGTCGATCTCGGTTGCATGAAATCGGTTTCGGCAGCATGCAGTTAATGCGTGAAGTCGTTATCCGAGTCCTCGACTGCATGAAGTTGATAACGTCATCACACATTAACTGTAAAACAAGCAGTCAATCTGTTAGCAGCCTTATGTCGGCGCAGTGCCACTCACTTAGATTATTTTTCTATCCTGTAAGGCCACTCAATACATACATTAAAAGTAACTAGGGATCAATATTATTTATTTTGATTACCCTATTAAATTAATTAAAAAATATATGTAGATATACATTTAACAAGCATTTTTTTTAAATTATGTGTTAAAAAATTTTTGTTAAATACCTAACTTTCAGTAATTGGCATATAGACACTTTTACGAGTGTATTTGCGATTTATTAAAGTTCTGAGCGGCCACACTGTAACTGCCATCGATGGCTGAGTCGCTTACCACCAGTTGTTCGTCCCTTCACTTGATATCATAAAATAAACTCTATATTTTGTAGATCATTACAGCACTCAAACTGCAACAGCAAACTTTAAGGTAAAATACTTATTTGTTTTTTCTCACAGTATCTACAACGGGTTGTACCACGGTTTGGTGTAACTGGTTTCCTCAATTCGATGCAGCAGGGCCAATTTTGAGTATTTTTTCTCATTATTTATCGTCTTGTGGTTTATACCACATATGCGAACTTATGTTCGCAGTAAAGTTTTGTGTGTCGTGCATTGACTTACAAATAAATGGACGACGGGTCTAATACAAAAACCACGAAAAAAATGTCCCAAGTCAACCTATTTAAACGTAGTGACATGTGAAGGAATATGAAAAAGCTAAAACGTTGAATTTAAATTGTAATGTCATGGCAGTACTGTCTAATTTGGTTGCTTCGCTGTCAGTCGAACAAACGAAGACTAAAGCGCGAATGACGCTCTGTATACGATTTTAACGCCCTATAAGTTCGGACACTTTTTAGTGTGGACCCGACATCCATATAATTGTAAGTCAATGGTGTCGTGTCAAAGATTAACTTATTAAATTAGGAACACGGTATATAAAGGCATTGAAATATATCAACCCATTATTTACACATGTCTTGGTCATCTCGCTTGGTCAGCGGCAATTACGAGGGCATACGCCTGCATTAAATTAGATAAACTATTTTGTTATCCAAGCATTTAATTATGCCTATTTATAATCGCTGTTTCATAGGCGGTTTTCTTTATAAAAGCGATTATATCTCGTGCACATTTTAATGTATTTATTTCAAATTATATACATATAATGTCGGTAAGTAGAAAACAAATTCATAACATGAATTCCACAGAGAACAGTTTTAGTAGCAGTAGAGCTCCTTGTGAAAGAATTCGTCCAGGGAAGTGTACGTTACCTACTTCTACCGCCAAGCAGTACTTATATGTAAAAAAACTAAAAAAACATGTTATTGCATTCCGGTTTTGGAGGGTAAGGGCGCATTTATTCGACACGAATTTCATCGCGCTTTACGATTTTAGGCGGCGATCGCGCGCTTGTATTATTCAGAGGAATTTAAATGTTGTTGCCTTGTAAATAGAATTGAGATTCACCATTTATGTACATGAAGGCGTGGTAACTAGGCGGTTGCCGTGCGGCGGCCGCGCGAAATCTTTCGCCTCGTGTAACTCAGCTAAGGGCTATTATAAGCGCAGGGACTGGTCAACTTAGTGGTAGCTCTAAATATATATATA
>NW_020653765.1:698530-711114 GCF_003589595.1 Hyposmocoma kahamanoa
CAAGAACTGCCAGATATCACCGATTCTATAAATTATCCTATAAAAAACGTTCAACGGATAAAGGTACTGCTTACTAATTTTGTTTTGCTTTGGCACAGGTACAAAAATCGGAAAGGGGGCGGCATTTCTATATTTAACTCTGTTTTGTTCGTTGCATATTGAATACACGCGAATATATATAGTGTAAAGGTATATTCTTTACGTAGGAATGTGTATGTTCCACTACAAAGTAAAATAGGTAAAATGTCCTTCGATGATGTGAAGTGGGCGTTGCAAGGACTTTCTCAGTTTTTAAAATATTGGGGCGCCCTTGCCGGGCAATAGATATGTTTGCTTATTTTTTGCAGTACAGTTCCAGAACATAACTGTTCCTTAATGGTGACCACTAGGTTTGGGCCACTGTCAGTTTCGAAAAATGCGGTCAGTCAATTTGATCAGCAGTCTTAAAGAAAGCGGGCAGATAGTATGGGTTGAAAATGCCAATGTTAAGGCAGCAGCTAGGTATTTCAAAGTCAAAGTCAAAGAAGCATTTACTCTATGGGTAAAATAAATTTACACTTGAAAAGTCACATTTGAGCTACTGCTCGGTCACTATGCTGACTTCTCTGATAAGAACGAGCAAGAAACTCTAGGGATTGTTCTTTTCAAATAAACTTAAATGCTATTGAATACACTTTGAATCAAATTTGTGTGGAGTCTAGAGTCATGTTTCCGTACATCTTTGTCTAACTATAGTCTTCAATTGTGTAATATGACTTTTCAGTCAATATATTTTTAGAAACAATTTATTTTTGGAAGAGCCTCTTTGATGAACTGGTGTTGTGGAGGGTATAGCTGAGGTGAAAAAGAACAATTGTGGATACACAACAAAGTAGAGCCTAATATTATTAGAGTGGATAAAGTCACACAAAATGTTAATGAAAACATAACAGTTTACCTTGAAAATCATTGTACTGATTGAAAATTCTAGTCCTCTAATAATATGTCCGTGAAAACAAATTAAATCACTCCACTAGATTCACACAGTTTTATTCAGCTACGAGGCCAAAATTGAAGTGTCATCACTGTTTCCAAAATACCCCTTACTCATTAACATTATTTATAATAATAAAGTAACAAGTACGTCCGCACAAAATCAACACAATAACTGTATATGACATATAGGTCTTCAAAACCCATTGCTAGACTTCACAAATAGAAACAACCTAGGTTGCAAAATTTATATGATTTTTCACTGAATTTCAGGCTGCAATAAGTGACTAACACTCAGTTCAGTATGTGTTATTATTTTATTTGGTTGAAAGTATAAATAAGAAATGCTTGTTTAAAATATTTATCTTCAACGAAAGCTCGTATTCGACAGAGTATGGGTCCCCCTTAAAGGAAGGTTTTAGAATGAAAGGACATTATCATACATACATGTTGCATCATGTTCATTTGCGTCACTGGTAATGAAAGTGAGAATCTGGAGAATTTTTCAAATTCCTACAACAAAAATTTATTATTTCCATGATAAGAATCTCATATTGCGGTTTTCTGTTAATTAGAAATTACGACATATATTTTTAAAATAGATACTAAACATAACATTCTCTTCACTGACTTTCAGTATACATGCTTCGATGTTTCCAAGAGTCTGATAGCCTTTGGTGCAACAAGTGGTGGAATTTACATCTTTAATAGAAGTCCATGTGAATTTGTGCAACTTATTCCTAGCAAAGTGAGTATATTTCGCCTAAAAACGCTAAATGCTCAATAATAATAATAATAACGCCACAATCAACATAGCCCCGCACTAGGGAAACCCTGTGTCGCGGGTGCCATGGACACACACATAGACAACCACGAATTACACCCAAACTCACGAGAGAAATAAATGTAGGCCATACACATATTTCTCCCGGCCTGGGAATCGAACCCAGGACCTCTGCATGGCAGTCCGGCATGGTAATTGTTCAGCCATGGAGGCAGTCAATGTACACTAAAATGTACTAAATATAATTAGATCCTCCAGGCCCAAGAAAGTATGCTCTCAGTTTTGTATGAAAAACATATTTTTCTAGTTAAGGTCATGTTGAATGCAACATTTTCATTATATTACATAATAAGAACTGTATGAAACAAATTATGTATTGTGTGTATGGTACGATTCAAATGTATGCTACATGTAATAATTACTTTAACATGAGATAGATTCTTGTTTCCTTTTCTTTTCTACATGTCTTCCGAGCGAAGAACCATTAACTCCCATGATACAAATTTTTATTTACTTTAGGAGTTAACTGCTCTGTGCTTAAATGATCATTTTATGACTTAAACATGTTCAAGTTTGTAATTTTTTTTAATTTATAGTGTATTTGTAATGTTTAGTTAAGGGTTGTACCTCTTTTTAATGAAATAAAATATTATTATATTATTATCATATTATATTCTATAGCTCCTTTTTAAGCATGAAAAGTTACTGAATTAATTTTTTTGTAGAATTTTGAAACCTCTTCTGAAAACAAGGTACTCTATGTGCCTTTATGACATTTGTGTTGTTTTTATGACACAATGTTCAGGTAGTTTTTTACTATATGTGAAAAAGTAATAATCCAATATTTTGTTTCTTAGTCATGTTAATTACGATTTACAATACAGAACCATTACAATTACAAAAAAATATTTTTGGGGTTCAAGATGAGGCCACATTTCAAACTTAGCTAAATAATAATGCTTGTAATAGTGCTTTCAATTGGTTTTGTATAGAGGAACACCACAAGACATTATAGAAAATTAAAGAGCATGCAGTATGCATATCAAGTGACACATACATTGTATGTACATATGTACTTACGTCATAATAACTGTTAGATAAACTTTGTTTACGTATTTTCCAGGATGGTGCAATAACAAGGTTATCAATATCGACAGATGAAAAGCACATTGCCTTTGCCAATGGTAGGGGCATTATAACTATAATCAAATGTGATCAATCATTAATGGGAAGTCACACTACAGTTACTTCTAAGGAACATCAAGGGAACGAAGTAACTTCTATAGTATGGAGCAACAATAACACATTGTTTGCCAGTGACGACATTGGCCAAATATCCATATTACAATTGCAAAGTTTTATTGTAAGTTTCATATGTTTATTATTACTATTCTACCCTGCTAAGCCGAAAGGCGCTATCTCTGAGATACGCCCTTATAGTTTTTTTTATACCATTAAATAGCTATAATAATTTCGCATCTAATGGTATAATAGAAATAGCGCTATCTAACTTAAAACGTTTAAAAAACCACTAAGAAGTATTTTTCTATCTCAATTTTTCCTTAAATTACTAATCGATTTGGCGGCTTTCTTTATAATCAAAATAGCAATATCTCACAAAATAGGTATAATGGTAAAATTTATGGATAATTTAGGTATGTAATAAATCGATTAGTGAAAAATATGTATACATAAGTTTTAACATCTTCAAAAATATTTATTTTTCAATAGACACTAAGGGTCGTATTCTAGAACTCTACTCAATGCTCAAGTCAGGACTTGAGTGTTGCAGTGAGCACTGAAAATCATACTCAAGTCCCTGCTGTTAGGGCCGTAGTTCCAGTGCTTGTGTTTCCAGTGCAATCCTGACTTGAGCATTGAGTAGAGTTCTAGAATATGACCCTAAATACCCGACTATGCTGTCTTGTATCGCGGTTAGCAGTTCAATTGACTTACTGGTCCATGCTGTTACTATTTATGACAGTTGATTTAAAATTATTTCAACTCATATTTATCTATCGAATGTTATTTCTTCAATATAAATTTTTCAATCTCACTCATTTGGAGAGCAAAGCCAAACTGACTTCAAGAAAGCAGTACTTCTCACCAGGTCACTGCCTTTTGCTGTATAAAACATAAGTACGGCCCCATTATGGAGTATTGCTCGCATCTGGGCAGGAGCTCCCAAATACCAGCTTGACTCACTTTACTACATCCAGCAAAAAAAAAACACAAAAAGATATGGAGCCCCTTAGCCTATGGAGAGACGTTGGCTCTCTGTGTGTTCTACTGTCTTGTAATGGGGAGTGCTCTGGGGAACTTTTCGAACTGGTTCCACCATCTCGTTTCTACCATTGCACCTCCCGCCAAATGAGTAGAGTCCATCCTCACATCTTAGATGCCTAGCATTGTAAGACCACGCGGGCATCTCGTTCGTTCTTTCCTTGAACCTGCAAGATGTGGAATGATCTTCCTGAAGTATTTCCTTTCCGCTATGGCTTGGGGTTCTTCAAAAAGCGTGTTGAAAGGGCTCTCAAAGGCTGGCAACGCGTAGGCAACTCATCTAATGTTGCAAATGTCCATGGGCGACGATGACCACCTCCCATGAAGTGGCTCGTCTGCTCCATTGCCTCCTTCTTTACATAATAATAATAATAATAGACGTGGGTCTTGGCAAATGCATATATAATTTGCATGCATATATTATAACCTTGTTATAATATATGCATTTGCCAAATTGCAAGTCTTTATAATAAGTGACATAAAGACATAGTAAGACATAAGAGCGAGTAGAGCAACTTCCGCATTTTCGGCGCGTAAAAGCCTACGCTTTGTTTGGAGTGTAGGGTTGTTATATTATTATTTTAGTTGTGCCTAGAGGTTGTAAACATATAAGTATTCGTCAATTTTTTTCCGTGCTACTGAAATAACCTTAATTAAATACAGAAGGTACTTACATATTGATATTTTTAAACTATCGTAGCGGATTGGTATCTTGATTATGGAAATGAAATGCTGAATAATTCTGAATTTGAGGCACACTTGTTCAAACTACCACAAATACAATTACACGTCTACTAATGTAATTTTTAACCGACTTAAAAAAAAGGAGGAGGTTCTCAATACGTTTTTTTATTGCCGCGATTTTTTTTATGTTACGCGATTTGTGAACTGATTTTAATGATTCTTTTTTGTTGGAAAGAAGGTACCTCAGTAGTGGTCCCATTTAAATTTCAAGAAAATATTCCACCTCTAAGGGTGGCAAACTAGGGGATGAAACTGGTAACCGATTGTAAAGTTTGAAGTTGGTTACTTTTGTAATAATTAAACACTGCTTCAATTCTACAATTAATGGCGCATGCGTTGACCCGTGCTAAGTACCGCGAGATTATTAGATAGCGTGCACACGTACAAGTCGCTCTGCTACGTTTGTTATTTACCATATTTGTATTATTATACTATGCCATAAGTTTCCTTTTTTACTGTTAGGACTGGCTCCTGAAAAGTATCTACATCTTAAAGGAATTTCTTTTATTAGAACTTTGTATATCTTTTGGTAGGGTTTTTGTTTAATTAGCTTTGCCTGAAAAACAACTAACATAATGTATTATTACTATTTCAGGCGAAAACAATGTTCCAAAGCTCATCACAAATAATAATGAGTCTAGACTCGCGCGTGTGTCAGTTAGACGTAAAGGGTTGCATGTTACTGGTCTCCACTCTGACACGATGTTACATTTGCGACACGTCACAAGAACAATACAGACAAATAGGCCATAAACTTAGAGATGGTGAATTTGGAGCTTGCTTTGTTAATAGAGATAAATGTCTTGAAAACGGCTCCATACTTAATCAAGACTTTAAAGAAATAAAGACTTATAACATTGTTGATGACAATGAGAAATTTGCCGTTGGAAAGGATTTACAGGACACACTGATTTATTCAGCCAGGCCATCTTCAAGGTTATGGGAAGCAAATATAGATGGTACTGTGAGAAGGACACATCAATTTAAACAAGTGTTGGCTAGAAAACCTATGACAGTTCTATCTATAGATGCGTACAACAATCAAAAGATGTGCTTAGATGGTTTAGATATTGATGGTGAAGGACAAGCAATAAATTTTTCCAAAATTTGTAGCTTAAACTGTGTCATATTTTCTTACAAGAAAGATGCTTTATACTTTTTAGACATTCACGATGACGAGAATACAGTTTGGTTTGATACATATAAGGATATTATAGGTTGTAAAATATATCATGATCTTCTATATTTATGGCTAGCAAATGGGACTGTAGTGAATTTGCGATTTATGGATATTGAAAAGTTTTTAATAACGTCATACATAGATGAAAAATATTTGCTATGTACTGAATTATGTGCCTTGTACAGTGATTATTTGCTTTCGAAGAATTTATCAACCAAGTTGCATGTCTTAGCAGGACTAAGAGAGAAAGTGGAGGCAACACAAATTAAAAGCATAGAAAAGGTAATAGAAAAGTTTGAAAAATTAAAAGCCAATGACGCAACGCAAATGAAATCTGGCATCTATGTTGTAGACAATACGTACTTTGCGCAGACGTCACTAAATAATGGAAATGAGAACGCTAAGCCGAATGATGACAATGTATTTGGCACTCTGCCACCGGAAGCGTTACAAACTTTAAAAGACTTAAGTGTTTCTGTGACTGACAAACTCAGTTCGAGTAAGAAAATACTCAAAGAAAAATGGGAAGAAATGAAACAGCTGAGTGTTGAAAAACAGACTGTACAGGAATTTAATCTACCTAAAAAGATAGCTTGTGAGGAACCCATCGAACTGACAACACCAATTGAGTTTGATAATGATATTATCTATAAAGAATCTAGTCCAAAGACCATAGAAATAGACAATAATAGTTTAGAATCTGATAAAGTGTGTAAATTATTATATCAATACTTTAGATTAAGCCTAGTCGGTAAGGAAACGGATGACACGAATTTAATTTCTGTTATCGAAAGCCATGCCTGTGATATTAGCGAGGTTCATCAACTCATGTTACTTTTGGAACAATATTGCTTATCTATTGGAGCTTTGGAAGAGTCAAAGTTCGTGTCGAACAATATTTTTTTAACGTATTTGAAAATTTCTTCGAGAAAAGTCGATTTCTTGGACTCTATAATTAACGACGACGTGTTATACAAATATTTCGTGGATTCATGTATATCTGTGAATATGAAGAATCAAAAATTGTACAATTTGAGTTGTGAATGTGGCTTCCCATTACCTTTTAGTACAACGAACCAAACACCTATTTTCGCAGAACTTATCGACGAATTTATAGAGAAACAATGGTCAAGTCATACGAGGAACCAATGCTATGAAATGTGCAAAAGAATGCCGTACTTATGGAGGAAAATATTGTACTTGCGACGAAACGAAGACTTACTTAATGTTCTAAGGCTATTACTTCAAATGCTTGACGAGAGTTTGCTGCATAGTTTTCTACCACAGTTCACTTTAGACACGTGGGATCGTGCAATCCAATTGTTTGCTACATTACATGCAAACATGTGTCTTAATTGCAATAAAAAGTTTAACCACATGTCTGTGAAAGAGACATTAAGTTGGGACGATATAGGAGGTCTTATGTTAAAAACCATAGGTGGCCGAAATGCAATAAAATTGATGGAGAAACATGCAAATTTAATAGAAGCTGGGGAGTTGACGATGATGTTCTATCACTCGTGTATCCTAGCGTCGATGTATGAAAAGTACGACGTTACGATTACTTGTCGACTCACTGATGCTCTTTACAGTTGTTATAGATTTGTTGATTCAAGACTAGAGGTGAGTTAATTGTATTAACCCAAATACTTTCATTCCACACTTAGATCTTTAAGCCATGACGAATTTTCAATGCTCTCGCTGCCGTGACAGCTTTTGTCACAATGTGTTGTTATTGTACAGTTGGCGAAATATTATTTGCGTCGATTCGTCTTATCGCTTCATCTGTAGTGTACAATAGAACAAAAGAGTGAACCGTCTCGGTAACGCGCGTGACACATGTATATTGCAAACATCGACTATATAAACAGAAATAGAAACGAAATAAGGCCCATCCATCCCTGGCAACTCATCAGATAAATGGGCCTTATATCACTTTTAAATATCAACTCTCGTTTGCGCTGAAATCATAAATTAGAAAACTGAAAAAGTACAGTGCCAACAGCTGACCTGTGTGTACCTGTGTCTCCGTATATTCCAAAAATGTTCTGTATTTATTGTAATAAAGATAATATCTCTAGCAACGGGGGCTGTTCCATTCGGTGGTGTGGGAAAGACAGCAAAACACCTAATTACAAAAGAAACGGAGTCACATTTCATCGGTAATTAAATGTTAAGTAATTTTTCAATTTTCGGCCATCATAGCAAAGCTCAAATTAAATTAGTTGATTTATTTCGGGCTGGCCAATCGGAGCGCAGTTGTAACAGTAATGATTTGGCAGAATAGTTTTCAAACTAATTAAATGACATTTCATCTCTATTTCTGGTTATATCCTCGTTGAGTGCAAACTAGTTTAAGTACTTTTACACACTGTGACTTAATACTAAATTTGATAATCTTTATGCGGAAATAACTTGTTGAATAAGTAAGAAACGAGTCGGCAGTCGGTTTTTTACAAATTACCTACTGTACGATGGACCAAGATCGTTAAATCCGTGTGCGATGTGAGTAAAAGTGTTAATGGTTTTATTACCCTATTGTAATAGAAAGGATAAGCCGTTCCAAGAGATAACGTTCATCCGTGCAAATAATATTTCTTCAACTAAACCTTGTTTTGTTTTGTTTTTTGTTACTTACATAAATTTACTTACTTAATTTATTACTTACGTAAATTTCATTGAACAAATATTGCTTTTGTTTTGAGGAATCATTACGAAATTTAGAATTTGAGCCATAATTCCGAACTGGTCGTATTATATGGTCAGTTTGAAAAACAATAACAATTGGAAGTATTTATGTAAGAAAAAAAATGATATGTTACTTTTATGACTTACTCGTACAAAAAATGAATTATGACTCATGCTCATATACTTAATGACAGCCGACTTGACAGAACATAGCAGCACATAGCTCTATCATTAAATCTGCTCTCATAAACTACATATATAGGACATTGTAATGTGTAAGCGCGTTTGCACACAACATCCGATTCGTATTTATTCCGAATCCGAGACTGTACAAATCAAGAGAACTCGGACCCACTTCGGATGTCGCTTATGCACTAAATCAGGAATATACGAATATCACTTGTACACCTAGTGATAAAATGATCCCTGTGACATTTCGGACCGTCATTTCTCGGATTCGAAACTGGTGCTACTCCGACATCGTCCGGAACAATTACTGTGAAATAAGTGATACGCGACCAAATTAAAAAAAAACAATGCAGATATGAAGCTTCATTCGCATCATGCGATTTTTAATTCAACTGCCTCCGTGGGTTCTGCCACCATGCTGTATTGCCGCATAGAGGTGTTGGGTTCGATTCCCAGGCCGGGAGAAATATGTGTATGGCGTACATTTATTTCTCTCGTGAGTTTGGGTGTAATTTGTGGTTGTCTATGTGTGTGTCAATGGCAACCACAACACAGGGTTTCCCTAGTGCGGGCTAATATTATTTATTTGACAGTAATGTGAAATAATGTCGGACGGAGAACGTGAGTATAGGACCTGATACGAATAGAACGTAGCGCGCTAACGCTCTATTGGTGTGTGGAACAAATGGATATCACTTAGCTATTAGGACCATTCATATTTGTCAACTTGTCTCCTTATTTTATAACACTGGTTATAATAATAATAGTTTATTTATTTAACTGTTTACATTTTAAAACATTAGTGTCAGGAGTCTCCTATTATGCCTGTGATAGGGGACTCCGCTCTTCCATAACCATAGCTTTCCAATATATAAACTTATTTATTGTATTTAAAATATTTAAACATTACAAAACTTAGTTTGAATATTAGTTTTTAACTAAGCTAAAATAACTTTTTATATTTATGGGGTTTAATATTAATTATCTATTAAGAGAATGCAGTACCGAGCCACGTAGTGTATTTTGAGTTGTATGTGTATTATTAATATTGAATGTGTGAATTTATAGTGAGGTATGGATGGTAGGATTTACAGGTATGTGTGTGAATGTGTATGAGTGTATACTTGAGAATACTACTGTATGGATTTCAGAAGCGTCTCAGCTTCCTCATAATTAAGTAATTTTAACCACTTATATAATATGTTTTTGCATTGATAATAGTTTTTTTTAAATATATGTAATTCTTTATTAATTTTATTATATAGATAGGCTGAGCGTCTACTGTACTGCATACCAGCAAAATGTTGACTTAGTGTTAGGAACTTGTGCTACATAATCCTTCCTTCTTTTATTTTCTGTATTTGTGTCATATGGTAATGCTTTATGCATTTTAAGAACTATTTGCAATATATATTGCTTTCTGACTGACAGAAGATTGCTTAAGAGATAAATATTATATTCCTTATATATATTATATAATCCATCTTTTTGAAATACATGACTTTTGATCAAAGCTCGTTGTGTCCTCTCGACCTCTAGAAATTTTGTCTTTGACGCGCCGCCCCAAACCGGGACACATTATACCAAGACGAACTGCACCAAGGCGACGTATATATCATTAAAAAAATTTTTTCAAATATCGTTAGTCATTTTTCTTGGAACAATCTGCCTCAGCACCCGGAATAACCAAATTAGTTTTTGAACTCTCCCAGTAATCTGTTCTTTCGGTTATGTAAAAACTAAAATTCAATGTTTCAGATATGCAATCTGCTTCGAAGCTCTCTTACTGGACAAATAAGAAACACAGCGCTACCCATCGTCGTGGCAGCAAAAACAATCCATTGGGGCTTATCACCTTTGACAGAAACAATTTTACCTAGTGATGACAACGTTAGCGAACAAATTTTAATCAAAGACGCATCTATAGACGAAATCATAGACAATTTACCACAGATTACAAAAGGAGTGACTGACTGTATACTTTGTGGGTTGCCATTACAAAATGAAGTGTTAATGAAAGATGGCGGACTGTGGGTTTTTAAGTGTGGCCATACTTTTCATGGTGCTTGTTTGAGTTTAAACAAGTTAAAGTTATGTCTTTCGTGTTCTATAAAAGTTTAGCAAAGGACAAATGTAAAGCTTTTTAAATACTTCTGTGCACTAACTTTGCTTTGATTTCCGAATAGAGAATTTAGGCGCAAACGATATTTATTAATGCAATGTATGTACTGTAGAGTTTGTTTGTCATCATTCTTCAAATTAAAGAATATAAATGGGAATAACGATTTTCTTATCTATCCGGGGTGTATTTTGACGCATTGAATTGGTATACGTGACTACAGATAATCTAGAGTCAATAGTCTGTTGCAACCCAATTCGAATAAAAGGTAACCAATTTAGGTTAAAATTCTTAAGTAATCACTCAATAAATGGAATAAGTGTCATTTAAATGATAATAAACATTTTAAAGGTTTTAACTTGATGTCTTACCTCTTCTTCCAGTAATATTTGAATAACATTTTAAAGTGTTATTTGAAAAATGTTGCTCCATAAGTGAGGTTATATGTCAAATGTAGAAATATGATTTTTTAAATAATATTAAGTGACGGTACGAACAAGTCGTGCTCCTGATGGTAAGCTACACGTCTGTCCATAACAGTTGCAGTGCCACTCCCGAGTTTTAAATCGCAAAGATCTGAGGGACATTGCCACTGCGCCTGTCACCCTAAGGTATAAGTTGACAAAGTCCCACGTGACTAATTTCACCAGCACCCTTGTCCTTCAAAACCGGAACACAGCAATTCTGACATTACTGCTTGTCGGCAGAAATAGGTAAGGTGGCAGTACTACCCTGGACGAACTCTTTCATGGGGAGTTCTACGGCTACTAAAATGTTATATATAACTACTACTACTGGATGGTCTATAGTTGCAGAGTGTTGTACGAAAAAAAAACATACCGTTCATTTAATTAAAGATTAGTAAATTGAAAATTTAAGTAACAATCAAACTAGTATCGAAGTAAAAGTTTTTCGAGGAGAATGAAAAACTGTTATTTCGCAAATTTTAGATTTACTTTTGTAGATCACGTAAGAAAAACTACTAGTAGTATAATATTTACCATGGTTACATGGTATAAAAATAAAATATAATGTTGTGATTATTTGATGAGAGTTTACTGGATACTGAATGAGGATTGACTGACTGACTCTGGTTGACTGAGTGAGGTTTACATTTTGTATGAGCTACTTATACTAATTTGGGACGTGTGTTCTATGCTGATGCACAAGGCATGATTGTAACTTTGCTTGTACCAAGACGTGCCTGAATGTCGGAAGAGGGTTAGACATTCTGGCACGTCTGTGGCTGGTACAGTACTCCCCCTCAAAAGGGAAAACAAAAAAAAAAAATATTAGCACAAGAACAACTTAACGTACCAAACGATATTACAAAAACTTAATAATAAATAATATTTAACATGAAATAAACTTGTGTTATACATAGACGATTGAATAAGTTACAGATAAAATTATTTGCACTTGGATTTGACTTGAGCGACAATGGACGGTTTAATGGTGACGTTGGACGAAAAAATTTTTTGTTAGACTGGATACTTGTGACAATGTGCACAATTGACCTTCTTGGTTCGTTGGCTTTTTGTCGTTCCTGTCGATTTTTGATATCCGTGGATATCCTTAGTTTCTGCTGCTATTAAGGCGAGCATGTTTCTGCTGCTATTAAGGCG
>NW_020653765.1:711124-782150 GCF_003589595.1 Hyposmocoma kahamanoa
GCTGCTATTAAGGCGAGCATGTTTCTGCTGCTATTAAGGCGAGCATGCTACTTATACTAATTTGGTACGTGTGTTCTATGCTGATGCACAAGGCATGATTGTAACTTTGCTTGTACCAAGACGTGCCTGAATGTCGGAAGAGGCTTAGACATTCTGGCACGTCTGTGGCTGGTACATAATAATAAGTACATCATGTTTTACAACCAAACTTCAATAACAATATTTCAATTGAAATAACGAATGTCTCGCCACCATTCCTCGCCAAGTCGAACACTTATCCGGAAATTGTCATCGAACCACATTTTTTGTTAGCAATCAGCAGGGAAATCCCAAAAAAATCTGTTGTTCCGTAAAGAAATCAAATCATCCAAATAATTAATTGATTTGTAATTGGCATTATTGGCCATCACTAAACCATATCTGTTCGGGTTAATGACTTGTTTACTTTTTATGCAAATTGGATTGCGACAGACTGTGTCATGCTACATACAGTCAGGTGAAAAAATATACTCGTTTTCACCTTCTAACTTAACGAAAGATACCATACTACACGTTAACTTTTACAACAAAAAACAAAAAGGCACGAAACACATCCTTGGACCTTATCAAAATTGATTCTTAGGCGGGATTCGCATCTGGCAGGTCCATTACCAATGAAAAGCTTTTGCCATTGTGGTTCTTCAAATGACAATGCCAGAATGATGACCATAAACAGTTTCTCTAATGGAAAATCGTAATTTTATAAAGGTGATTTGAACTCTACATACTTACTATTTCTTCTTCGATAAACTTATTTGGAATGCCAAGTCAAAGTTCTCCGAGTTCAAAATATTGTTGCACAGTTGTCTGCACTTGCAAAACACAACCACTGTAATCTAGATGTCGAAACTATTTTTTATAAATGGAACTTTAAGCGTGAAACACACAAAGAGCGGGTGCGGGTCGGGCGCAAATAAAAAAGTAATAAATACGCGGAATTGACCCTTGCGGTCCCGACCCGTCTCGCGCCCGACCCGCACCCTTTCACGCTTTAATCTTAAATTATTTTCGTGTAAGGTCAAGAGTACGTTAAGCTTGACATTCGAGTTTTTTTTTATGGTACCAAGAAGTGCCGGGACGAACGTTTTAAATTCAACTCTACCTCACTTATGATAAGAATGATCGAAAGTTTCAAGTTTGATGTACTCTCGACTGCATAACCACTAACTAACTATTGTTTTAGTGATAGGGCAGGGTCTCGCATTATCTTTCCTGTAGGCAAAATCTAAATTGGCAGCGATTATGAAACATTGCAATATCTCTTACACCCACCTCTACTATTGTAAAATAACTGCCTCACTTGCCGAACGGTTACCATGCCGGTCTGCCACGCAGAGGTCCCGAGTTCGATTCCGGACTGGGATAAATATTTGTATGGCCTACATTTAGTTATCTCGTGAGTTTGGGTGTAATTTATGGTTGTCTATGTGTATGTCCATGGCACCCGCGTTATAGGGTTTCCCTAGTGATAGTAATTAATGTTATGCATATAAAATGACGTCGCTACACTTGTGCGCACATCTAAAGCCATTCGCTATCGCACTCGCACCCGTTACTTTGAATACAATCGAATTTATATATTTAACTTTTTACTTTAAGTATATATTATTAGTAAGAAGTGTACAATGTGACCTCAAAAGGTCTGCGACATTGATAGCCATGTCTCTGTTCATAAATACGACCTTTTACTACGGTGTCCGCTTTTAAATGGTACAACTAAAATATGTTAAATATTTACTCGACTCAAATGTAACTACTGGTTTCTTTTCCGCGATGTCAAAGTGTTTCCCATAGTGAAAGTTGTACACATTGGCGGATAAAATCGCTCCTAAAACTTCAGAAGTCGATACAGATATTCACAGGTTACATTTTATTATAAGAAGTCTCAAGAATGTAATAAGAATATTTTATATAGTATTAAATTGATATTAAATATTTTTTTTGTGAAATTACTCCACTAGTTTGTTATAATTATTAATAATACAAAAATCGAACACGTAGAAAAAATTCCTTCGATACGGCCGAATTCGAACCAACGTCTTCTAGCAACCCGTGTCAGACGCTATTCCAACTAAGACACGGAACGAACCAGCGGCCCTCATGATTTTTTGTATATGCTTGCTGTCGAACCTTTGTATTTGGTTTTCAACGACTTTGCAGCCGTAGCGCCATCTGTGAGAAATGTAGGAAAGTATTTCATCACCCAGTTAGGTAACTTTAAAGCTGCCAGCTCTGACTAGAGATGTCGCTATTAACAGTAATTAAATTTGTATTGAATAGATATTGAATTTTTAATACAGTGGTGGACACATAATTAAAGACACTTAGAGAATATTAGTTTTTCAAAGTTTACTTATCCTATATTTTTTTATTATAATGCAATAGGAGCTTGCAATATTATTTAAATTATTCTAACGGGTATCGTGAAATGTTTGAAATGAAATAAAGAGAACGAAGATGTCGTCTTTTAAATTTTTATTAAGTTTCTTTAATTACACCGTTATAAACTAATACAAAAGCTTGGCCAACTAATTAAAGACACACAAATCATGTAACTGCAAAAAAAATATTACAAATGTTAAAACGAATTTGAGTATAAAATTAGTTTCAGATGTATAATAAGAAAATAAAAGCACGTTGTTAATATTTTGTCGCATGTCCTTTAGCAGCAATGACGGCCCGACACCGCCTCGGCATAGAAGCAATCAAATTATTGCAAGTTTCAATCGAAATCTGTTCCCATGCCTCTTTAAATGCCGTATATAGTTGATGCACGTTACTTGTACGTTTTTTTGTAATTTTCTTCACACGGGACCACAAGTTTTCGATCGGGTTAATGTCAGGACTATACGGTGGCCAATCCAAAACTGTTACTGATTGGCTTCTAAGAAATTCTTTGACCACTGCTGAAGTGTGTTTGGGATCATTATCATGTTGAAAAGTCCATATCACCGGCAAATGATCCTCGGCATAAGGTAACATGGTGTTTTCTAAAATATTTTTATATTGAAATTTATCCATGTTACCTTCTATTTTTTTAATAGGTCCCACACCGTGACCAGAAAAACATCCCCAAACTTTGATATTACCCCCTCCATGTTTAACAGTTTTTTTATGTATTTTGGATCCATTTCTTTTTTTGAAGGACGCCTCACGTTAACTTTTCCATCAGAGTTAACCATATTTATTTTAGTTTCGTCAGAAAAAAGCACATGTTTCCACTGTCGCTCTGTCCAATGTGCATATTTTTTGGCAAACAGCAATCTGGTTTTGATGTTTTCTTTCTTCAAAAGGGGTACCTTCCGAGAAATTCTTCCAAATAAGTTTGCCTCACATAATCGCCTTCTCACCGTTCTTGCAGACACTCCTCTAGATTCCTCTGCACCAAATACTTCCAAGCGAATGACTTCTGATCCTTTGAAAGGGTCTTTTTTAGCCAACAATTCTATTCTTGTGTCTTCTCGCTGGGTTGTTTTTCGCGGTCTAGGTTTCCTAGGCACATTTTCCGTAGTGTTAAATTTCTTAAAATGCCGGATAGCGTTCATTACCATATCTTTCGAGCATCGCAAGTGTTCTGCAATTTTCCTATATGACCACCCTTTTTCATAAAAAATCAGAATTATCTTCCTTGTGGAAGGATCGCAACTTTTGCTTTTTCCCATAATATTTCAATTTAAATTTCACAATAAACTTAGAGCACGGCTAAAACTGAGTGAGATTTTGCGTATCACGAAAATTCGCTCAATATTAGAAAAAATCAGTGCTCTTTTTTATTTTTTATTTCAAGTTTAGAACACGAAATACGCACTGTCTTTAATTAGATGGCCAGCAGCTAATGTATCGAAAAAGTTTGAATGATATTTGAAACAGGAACTATGTAAACTCTTTTTAGTTAAACTTTGATACTGTTCTCATTTAAAAAAATATATGATGTCAGTGTATGTAAAATGACTATTAAAATGGAATTGATATATCTATCTTGGGTCTCTAAATATCATTTAATTTGTTGTATGTGGTCAACATCAAGGGTGTCTTTAATTATGTGACCACCACTGTATATTGAATTATATTGAATTGTGAAATTACTCCACTAGTTATAATTATTAATACAAATATCGAACACTTAGAAATTAATCCTTCGATCCGGTCGGATTCGAACCGTCGTCTATCTGTGCCAGACGCTATGCCAACTAAGCTAAGGTTTGACGTTTTCATGAAATAACACTGAATCCAATTAGTTTATGAATTTTTACCTTAGCTTATTATTTATTTATTGACTATTTTTCTTATGATAGCTTTAAAAATGAGCAATGTAACAAAACTTATGTTTTAACTGAGTTATTCAATGTATTTCATATATCGTACGTTTCCAATATTGTCACTAAACAAATTGTAAACGCATTTTCCTTGTTTTTTTTCCCCTTTAGTGACAGTATTAATTTTAATGTGCCATATACTTTCCTGTACCTGAAAGAGTGTAGTCACATTTGCTGTTCAACTTAGTCAAGGCAGCTGGCGTATAGCAATACAAGCTCGAAACTATAAAGGGGCTACACTAGCAATTGATTGTTGCGCTCATTGTGTGAAAACACTCTTAGGACTATCATTTCTATCTGTCCGACTGTAGCTAGCAGCTGCACAATGCAATTGAACTAACCTGCACTTTTTTCTAAGTGTGTAGTCACGTCAGTGGTAGGTACAGGTTTGTGGACACTAGTACGCGCACATATGGTAAAAGGAGAAAAGCCTATTCGTTGTATGGATTGTATGTTTCTTTTATTAGTACAATTAAATTAATCAATGGGTTTTATCGAACAAAACTTAATACTGTAAATAATTACCTATGTAGCTAGAATTGTTTTTCAATTTAATGTCTGTTTATCACATGCGATGTGATTTCTGTGGAATGCTTTTTTTCACAGCGTATAATAGTAAAATAAATAATGTGCATTGTTTTAATATATTGAACATGTCTATCAAATAACTGAATTTTTATTGTAATGTTGGTGTCATACTCCTCGCATTAGCCGGCTAATGGTATAGGAAAAAATCTGACAAGCTTTAGTGTTGCTTATCTAAACGGTTTCTACTGACTGTCAGAATTCTGCCAGTGTTGCCATTTAAATCAATATATCTTTATATTACTGTTAGTAGATCCTATTATGAAAACGGCAACATTGAACCAAAAAGACAAAATACCAATGCCGCTAAATTGCTGCTACAATATTTCCAAACGTTATAAAACTGTCATAACTAACACATTTGCATTTTGGTAAATCTCGTGATATCGACAACATAAGTTTTATTGTCCCCTAAACAAGATCAATTACGCTGATTTTGCTAAGAGTCGAACTTTGATTTCGTTTGTAAAAAAATAAATCTGAAATTAAGCCAGTGTCCCTGCGGCTTTGACTCGCGCAATCAAACCAATGCAGTAGGTACGGGAAAAAGTGAATTCTGAGCTGAGAGAGCTGAGGTAGTATGGACTGAACAATACTGAACAATACAGCTGAACTAAATAAGATATTAAAAAACTTGTCGATCACCTTTTCGCTAATTCCAGATATGTTATTAACTCAATATCCCTCGAATTGTCGATTATACTTATGGTAAGGATGTAGATAAGAGGGTAGGTATTTCAACTACTTTTTAGCCTTAGCGCCATCTATGAGACATCTAAGATAGTATTTCGTCACCCAGTTAGATATCTTTACAGCTATCAGTTTCGGTCAGTGTAGGTAGTTAAAAAAATAGGGTAAAAGCAGACTAGTTATATGGTGGCTCTAATCAATGTGAAGAGTCCAGGGTAAGAATGATTAAAGTCACCTGAGGAGACTTGAGTACAAAAGAATTTTTAATTTGGAGAACTTTTAAATGTTCGTAAAAAAGACGCGCACAAATTTTAATACTACCTGAAATAAAGTCAATGCTGACATAAATGTACCGCTATCTATTTTTACTACAAAACGTTTAAATATAATTTTTTAATACAGTTGCTCAAAATGTGGCATTTTTCTTACTACAAATCGTGCCGAAAGCTGGATTTTTCGCACTAGTGCTTTTTACTTTACCATTTTTTTTTAATTTACTGTTGTTTCAAATCTTAAACATAGAACTAAATAGGTTGTATATTTATTTAATATTTATGTGCTTTGTGACGTAAGTCATTCGTCATTAAAACTTATATTTACTATATATAACTATTTCACTTATTTTTTTATTATTCAGTTGCTAGCAATTTTATGACTAAAAGTAAAAGGTAATTTTTCACGACATTGAACCTTATTAGCCTTTTTGTGTTCTATGCAAAATACGCTCAGCTTTTACCGAACTGAATGGCGATATTAACTCAAAACATGTTATAAGTGACTTTGATAATTCTTTCCCTGGTCTCTTTATGTGATATTATAATAATAATAAGTGTCACAAGTGTTGGATACAACCAGAAACGATTCAGCACATTACAGGAGCATGCACAGCACTTGCACAAACAGACTACACTGATAGACACAACCAAGTAGCAAACGTCATCGAAACTGGCACTCAGATACGCACACGTACAAGACACAAGCACTTCTTACTACAAATACACAACACAAACTCTATTACGACCGTGCCATTCTCACGGACAGGACAATTCATTTTAATAGACCAGATGTAACTCTACAAGATAAAATAAATAAAATTACTTACCTAATAGACATTGCAGTTCCCAACACATATAACATACAGAAGACTATAAATGAAAAAATAAGTATATATGCAGATCTAAAGGATGAAGTGTCTAGAATTTGGCGTCAAGAAAAGGTATATGTTATCCCATTTGTTCTTTCCACAACAGGCATTATTCCTAATCATCTTCTCCATAAATCATTAGGGTGTAAAGAAAGCCTCTACATAACCCGGCAAAAAGCTGCAATTTTAAATACCTACATGCCACATCGTCAGAAAGTTCATGCAGATGGAAGAGGACGAAGTAGGATCTTATTACGCACCCACCACATACTCGTAGATACACGCCATACTGCATTTACGTACTTGACTTAGGTCCGTAAATGTGGTTCAAACCAGCTAAAAAGCAGAAGACTAAAGTAAATAATAACAATAATAACGCACACACTCAACATAGCCCCGCACTAGGGAAACCCTGTGTCACGGGTGCCATGGACACACACATAGACAACCACAAATTACACCCAAACTCACTAGAGAAATAAATGTGGGCCATATACATATTCTCCCCGCCTGGGAATCGAACCCAGGACCTCTGCATGGTAACCGTTCGGCCACGGAGGCAGTGATATTGATGTTCATATTTGCATTTTTAACGGAACAAATTAAAATTAGGTCATAAAAATTGGTAACGAGGGCAGAAATAAAATTTCTCAGCCATTAGTGCTAATTTCGGGTTTACCCCGTGAGTAAAAATAAAATAAACATAATATTTTTGTTTACTTTTTAATATACTTTTGGGTTTTGGCACAATTTTTAAATAATGTGTCCTGGTTTATACTAGATATTACAACGTAAACTACCCCTACTTATACATTTGAAATATTTTCGAATGCTAAGTGATGATTTGTAGTAATAATATCAACAAATTAAGTAAATCTCAATGAAAAATAAAGAGGGCTGATTTTTCAAAATGTCACATCTGACAGTGGAACTTATTCAAATGCATTAAGCTCTATTTTATCGGTTATCAATTTCTAAAAAACATTATATACGATAAAGTACATACAAATTATCTGTTACTGTCACCATGGAGTGAATCTGAATTGTATATAATCTTTGAGGCGGAAGAAAAAATAGCTTAATTTTGACGGTACCTATACCTTTTTTCCCTACTTTTAATTAGTAAAATGATATCTACGGATGCTACATCTATTATTTACGGTAACCTAACACAAACTCAAATTTATTTTTTCCGAAATAACGTTTGTTCGAATTTTCATTACCCCGAAAACCGAATTGTAACGAAACCGTTGTTCTTTCAGGATATTATGTTGGATGTTTGTCGCAAAGACACGATTAGGTTCGATTAGGTTAGATTAAGTTAGGTTTAAAAGAATAAACATTTTCCTCTCAAAATTATTGAAAATTCGAGCAAACTTTTTTCTGGAAAATGTAATTTCGGACTTCTGATAGGTAACCATTATTTTCATTTTATTTAATTGCTTTATAATAAGTATTTCTTTTCAAAAATAAAAACCAAAATATTTAAAAATTATTACTGACATTTTCAATTCATGGCTACGTAACCTTTCTTCATATTGAAGTACATCGATTTTAACAGTTTTGTCTCAGAATCGTATGTCGATTTTCAAGAAAACTATTTTCTACAAGTAACGGAAATTGTTATCAAAATTTTTTTTTTCAACTAGGAGCATTACAGAATCAGCCCTCATTAATGGAAAAAATATAAAACTCTAACAACATTTTGTAATATTCTCAATATTTATAAGTACACAAAAGTAAGTCTTACTTGCATTATTATAGCTTCTGTACTTTTTACTATGGCAAGGAAAAAAAAACAAAATAGAAAATTGTATCCGACCGAGATCTATGCGTCATAATTAAAAAAAAAGACAGAATTAAGTATTTAAATAACCACAACTAACGTTACATCAAAAATATCGCATTATTTACAGGAATTCAACATAAAAATAAATAATTTAACGACACTGTCTAAATCCTTACACATTTACTAAGGATGATACACATTACTTAATATTATTAAACATTAATAATCCACGTAGACATTAATTTACTCTTATTCTAACGCTACATTTCAAGTCAAATGTTACTGGCATACAATACAACTTACAAGAGAGAAAGAAAAAACTAAAACAAAACAAATATAATTAGAAAAATAAATAACAAAATTAAAAAATGGCAATTAATGTCAAACAACCACGATTTTTCGATACTAAGAAATATTCTATACAATTTCTATTTACTTATTATTTATAAGACGAGATTATATGCTTGTACCGACTAAAGTATCCTTCTCTGATTATCTTTCTAAACTTGAAACTAATTCATCAAATATAGAACTTCACTGCTGTCCCATTACTTTTTCTTTTATTAATAAAATAAGTGTGCATTTAACCTCCTTCTCACCTGACGATAAGGTCGACGATAGAGCATGCATACCTATAAAATGCCTATTCACTCTCTGCAGTATCTTTTTATGTTAAAGTTACCTTTAGATCCTCTAATAGCGGTCATAGTATTTGCTTTGACAGCAATGCCCGGGCCACCAGAATTCTCTACAATTCTGCAACAACGTAAAGGGAGTTGCCTTTTTTCAAAGGACAGCATTATTTTATATTCTTCAAATTAGTTTGCATTCATAAAAGTGATCTTCAGATTTGATACTAATGTATAGCTGAGCTTAAATATTATTTTTCTACTTATATAAATTGCACAATTTGATACCGCGAACAACTAGGTTTTAATGTAAATTTCCACATTTATTACATCGATGGATATATTTTTTTTTATTTGTAAAAAAGTTATGTGTAGCTAGATTACAAATTGACGGACTGTCAATTGACCATGGTTGATATTTGTTTACAAAATGATTTACATTACTGGTATATGTTAATGTCGATTCTTCTTGAAACTATTTTGGAATAAATTACAACATGATTAAATTCATTATTTAATTGAATCAATTACAACGAATTACAGTCACTGCTTGAAATTGTTGCTTGATAGGCATTATGGAAATATGTTACAATATCACCATAAACAACACCTTGTTTTTTTTTCAGTGATGCCCACTGAATAAACTGCTTTTTATTTATCGATAATCGTCCGACATTTTGTTATCAGACATTCTGAAAATACGCTGGCAAACAAAGAGTATATTCCTAACGAAATCAACCAACCAATGTCAATTTATATTTAGTTTTAGACAATAGAATCGACATTTCTTATTATGCGTTTGTTACAAATTTAATGTCACTGATTATTTCTTTACACAGAGTAGGTATATTTTTAAAAAGACTGGCTTAATAAGTGAACCAGCTAATAGACAAAATTATTTCTATTACAAATCTCTACTATAGTCTATGAGTATTTATTTATTACAATAATTATGCATTAGGTATATAGATATCACTGGATTTTAACAAAACAGTTCACGTGTTCAAAACACTTAAATTTTCAAGCATTTCGCTTCAAATTTTTGGTTTGATACATTTTTAGTAGCTTACAATTAAAGGAGCATCTACAAAATACACTAAAGGTCAAAACACAGTTACCAGCATCCATCAGCAAAGACTTCAATGCGACCATGATTATTATTTAGAATCGAGGTGCTGATGTGTGATCCATAATGTGGTTTGACCCTTAAACTTCGTACTAACATTTACACATGGCCACACAAGTTTTAAATATTTAAAGTGCCTTAATTTTAACTCTAATCTCCAAACCTTATACATAAGACATTAGCCCAGACTACACTTGTTCATATTACCTATTTATCTACAAAAAGGGAATTGTACTTATTTACATTAAAAAATACCAGATACAACTAGTAAAATCCAGTTTTAAATAATAATATTATGACGTAATAGCCTATTTTATATACACTTTTCTAATTTTCTACTTGGTTTAATACACTTTTGGCACTATTGTTTTTTGCTTATTCGAAGAAGATAATGTGCCAAAACTACTTTAAAACATTTATTAGATAGGGATTTTGGGGTAAAAAGGCGTCTATGGGATAATATCATCTTCTGGCAAATTTGATAAATTTTATTATATTCACAGAAATCTAAATAAATAGGCTCAGATTTCTGTGATTACATATTTACTTAGTACATTTTGTCTTTCAGAAAAACAGTGTAGTAAAGCCCATTCTGGGCAAGCTTTCTTGTGTATTGAAGAAGATAAAATTGCCCTATAGATTTCTAAGTCCCGTTCAACTACAATGTTGAGACATTGGAATCCAATCACAAATTGGATAAGATTTAAAAGTTCTTATTAGAGTCCATTTCTAGGATTTCTTAAATCACTAATGGAATAATCTCGTTCTCATAACAATTCAGTATTTAGAGATCCGATTACGACACTGGTTTTCGTAATAATTGTTACAAATCGTACAGCCGATGAAGCAATACTTGTACGAATTATTGTTCATTTAACATTGCACCTCATAACGTATATAATGTACGCACTAGTACAAATAAACAAAAAAAAATGTTTATCAGAATAAGCAAAGGAAAACTTAACTTTTCAACCTCCAATACTTAATCTAAGTCTTTGAGAATTCAAAAGGTTCTAGTTGCTTCTAGAACTTTACCAAGGGTGGTGGGAAGGGGGAATAGAGAGGGGCGCGGCGTGCGGGTAGGGCCAGCCGCGCGCCGACCCTCAATCGGTCTCTCGAGGCGACAGTGGAGGAGAGAAAGCGGGGTTGCCGTAATTTCCACCATTAGGGGGTGGCGAAGAGTTCGAGGGTCCAGGGGATGATAGAGAAGGGAGAAATCCGAGCTCACTGCTTCCATCTCGGCACCATAACTGCCTCATCTCTTGTCGGCGCGAACGCATCAGGTTTTTGTATTCCGATATCCGCATCTTCTTACCGTCTACTATGCACGTCCGTTTCGGTCTTGGCCGGTACCTGGAATTGTTACAAGATATTGCGTTAAGTCTCGTTTTATCTCTTACTCAGTACCCTGCATTCGCAAAAGGTTGTTTTCGTAATCGGTACTCCGCAAAATTGTAATCTAAATAAGCAGATAACATCAAATCCTGAAAAATGTCCTTTATAAAGTAGGTACAACATACCTACATTATAATAAAGGCATTCTATGAGCCTTTACACACGGCGTATTTTATAAGCGCCGTAACCGCGCGTAATCTGCACGTACCGCAGACGCGCTATAATGAATCGCGTAACATCGCGTTACAAGCAAGAAGCTCATATAGAATTTCATTTAGTTGCTTTATTTAAAAAATTAACTGACATTAATAAACAAAACTAAAATTAAAACTAGTTTGTTATCATTATTAATACGGTGCTTAGTTAAGCATACCGTCTAGCACGGTTTGCTAGAAGGCGTCGGTTCGAATCCGGCCGGATCGAAGGAATTTTTTCTAAATGTTCTATCTTTCTATTAATAATTATAACAAACTAGTGGAATAATTGAATATCAATTCAATACAAATTTAAAATTAGAACTGTCTCTTATCAAAATGCGCGATACATACGCGCGTTTACAGCGCGTCTACGGCGCGTATACGCGCAGATGATGCGCGTTTACGGCGCGTATATTAAAGGCTTTGCATATTAAAGGTGTGTTTTATATGGAGTATCGTCGGCACTCAGTTCTGAAACTTGGTGAGAAGTGAGATCCCTTTTTTGTTCTAAATTACCTGTAATCAGGATGTTTCTCCATGTGCAATTTAGAGAGACGTGACTGCTCTTCATAATACGGTTGTTTTTCAGCATTTGACATGGATTTCCATCTAGCCCCGAGAATCTTCGATATATTCGAATTATGCATATCAGGGCATGCTTTGAGAATCTTACGGCGCTCATCTTTGGCCCAAACCATGAATGCGTTCATTGGTCTCTTGATGTGCGGCTTTCCGGCTTCATCGCGTTTTGTCTGACGGACCATCTTCATCTTGTCCGAGTCTTCTTGTGGTGACTGGCTCCATGATGAGGCTGTGAACAGGAGGAACAGTGTTTTAAAGGACTATTGGCGGTTAAGTGGCTAGGGTAAGATTTAATCATTAATAGCGGTAGCGTAGTTTTATAAATGTCAATGTTGTGTTTTATAGTCGTATATGTGAACTTGGTTATGCGTAGATAGGTATATTGAGAACTAGGGGTTTTGTGCACGTTTTTTACAGCCAAAGGGTAAAGTCGTGCTCTAGGGTAGGTAATTATTTTAAAATCACAATAACATCGTTATGGTAATTGCCCCATTAGTTAAACAATTTGGCTCTGATTAAACCCTGTCCAGTTTAAAGCAAATTTACTTCAAAAGTACGCGGTAAAAGTTTATATTATTAATAAATATTATAATTTATACAAAACTAATCTGACATAAAATGCAGCCGTAAATTTATATCAGATTTCGGTGGTTCAGAGCATTTCTAATGTGGACATAAAAACTGTGAGGCATTTTAGAAATGTTAATATCCCGTCACTTAAAAGAATGTGAGAACTCTATCGAATTTTCGGAAGTCGTTCTAAGCCGTATCGTAAATTGTTACTGCGGAGCTATAAAGCAAACTTAAATTCGGACATTAAGAATGAATGGCCTTCTAGTATTCGGAATAGTGAAGTTGATACTTAGAGCAAAAATAAGAAAATTTGAATTATTTTTTGGCTTAACTACTTAAGTTATTTGTCATATAATAGGACAAAACAGGAAATCTACTACAATTGTATTGTTTCATCATTCAGCCGGTGTAGATTCTGTTCCTCATAAACCCTAGCTTTTGACCTCTTCAAAGGTGCTCAGATAGAAATATGCATATTCCAGGATTTTATATTACTTTTTTTACGACATCAAGTGACGGGATGAACAAGTCGTGCGCCTGGTGGTAAGCGACACGCCAAGCCATGACAGCAGAGCTGTAAATTGCAAAGATCTGAGGGGTACTACGGGTCACGCGCCACATTGACACAAAGTTGATAAAAAAAAGTCCCATATGCCTGTAATTTCACTAGCACTATTACGTGCCTACCCTTCAAAACCGGCACGCAATAATTAACATGCTCCTTGGCAGCAATAATAGGCCTTTGGTGGCAATACTTCCCTAGACAATACTATAAATCTACTTAACTTAACAATATGTATCTAGGTACATTTTTATTATGCACAATAGAATACAGAAAAATACGTAGTTACGTAGGTACATATTTTCAGTTTTTCAGTAATGTAATTTCTATAGAAAATTTGGTCTAAAACTGATTAGTAGATAACTTATTGATGGGATAACCTTATTTGTGAAGGTCATAGAGGCAGAAAATGTTTTTATAGCGTTGAATTCATTAGAAAATATAGTTAAAAAGCCTTAAGATCCGTGTTGATATCTCGGAATGTGACATGGAAATCTTATTAACACTTTTCACGAAGAGTTATTAATACTAAATAAGTAGAATTTTATATACGTCTTGTGAATTATAACTTTTCTATTGCCCGTCTGCCTAATCTAAATGACATCGTCGGTTGAGGTAGTGGCCAAGCGTACCGCTATTTTATATAAAAAAGAAACATATTTTCCTTATTTGTGTTAGTGAGGAGATAATGACTTTTGTTGTGAACTAAATTGTTACAAAATATATTAGTAATTTAAATAAAATATTATATCGCGTGAACACATTAATTCAATCCCAAATGAAACCGACTTACGCAACCAAAACGACTAAAATTGAGTGTTTGAACGTACCCCCTCAAAACATGTAGGTCAAGCAACATCCGCTGTATGCCTGACGGATTCGCGAGCAAGTGTCCGCACAATTAATAAGCGTACGCACGGAAACATCCACAAGATGGCATTCCTCGAATTAATTTGACACGCTGTTAGATAATTTATAACATCCTACGTAGGTTGATTCGCGCGCGATATGCGGTTTCAGAACGCACGGACTATTCTCAACTAAAATCGTTTCATTTCTTCAAGAACCTATTTTTTGTAAAGATAAAATCGCAATGGCTTTAGTTGTTTAATTCGGGTACGATCTATACGATCTAAGGCTCTAAGTGGCACTGCAATTGCATGGACAGGCTTGTCGCTTAACACCTACATGACTTATTCGTCGCGTCACTGGGTATCACAAAAAAATCCAGAATGATAGATAGATTTATCAATTGCCGACTAACGCGATGTTCCAATCAAGCATTTTGTGAAAGCGATTATAAGAAAGTACAGATATAAATAAATGCATTTAATAAAATCTCACTATGGCGGCTTAATATAATTTTATTAGCATCTCACAAGACACGGCTCCTCGAAAAGTCTGTTTTATAGCCCATTACTATAACGTTAAGTATGTCGATTAAATATGAATAAATTATTAGCAATAAAATAATGATGAGTTAATTAATTATATTTTGAAAACGTTCGCCGTTAAGGCTAATTTGCTTACAATGTGATCTTGGTCTTAGGTTACCTGATTGGGTATTTTATTTTTAAACAATTTTTATCTACTTCTATTTTAAAATGCGACGAAACCAATATTTTCTGCTATTAGAAGCCCGCTTTAAAGAAAGAAACAGGATTCCGCATATTCTTTATTGTCTTTAAATAAAGCTATAATAAACAATCTAATATGGATAATATTCGAGTATGCTTTGTGGTGTGAGACTCGTTAGTGAATAAAGGTTTTAAAATTAAATTCGATATTACAGAAAACACTTGTCCACACAATGATACTATAAGGCAGGCGAGTTCGTGAACGGAAGTTTGCGTCTCCAGCGCCATCTATTTCGCGTTTCATGCAATTCTCTTGTTTTAGAGGAAACTAAACGACAGCCGAGATTTTGTAACCATTTTGGTTTGGGACATCGCCAAGTATTTAAAGTAGCACTTATTCATGTTATTCGATGGTATATTAATGCCTATAAGATGTGGTGTAAAACTGTACTTTATTACACGATATTAAATTGGAATTAGCAGTTTCCTTTGATTACGCTCGTAGTTTACTAGTTTTGTCGAGTCGTTTAATGTAGTAGTTTAATTACTTTCATAGACAAGATTAGTAATAAATACTTAATAGGTAATAAATGTTTAACATAAAAATGCTGTCATTTTTCCTAACAAAATTTTGTACTCGATAAAGCTTTTAATAACAAAAGAGAGATTATACAAACTCTACATCAAAGTAAAAAAGACTATATTCAATTTTGAATCCAGTTCGGCATAATGAACTCACCTGTCCGAGCACTAAATTAAAAAAAAAATCTCTTTTGCCGCCGACAATGGTCCCAAAACGTCAGGAATGTCATCAAGACAGCCCGAGATGCAATAAAACTGGAGACGTAAACAAATAAGCGTAATCTTGAATAAAAAAGTGACACCGTTGATGACTGTCCAAGTGGAGACAAATTTATCATCAAATGCATTTCTTTTAGTGTAAAGTTCACACAACTTCACACGCAATCCTATCTAATTATATTTCAACATTAAACATATAATAAAACATACAATAGTATGGTTCTGATCGGTGCTGATGCGTGCTTATAAGAGGAGTCACCATCTTTAGGTTCATTTTCACGTTCCATGTTAAGGTGTCTCGTTAAGCTGTCCTCAGCAGCTCTATTTTAGAGGGAGACGAAAAGCTTTTAAAATTATCTTGTGCGAATGTCGAACAAAATGAAAAACCGCGACTTTTTAAACTTATTTAAACTTATTTACAATTTTAACCTAAATTTATGGTGGGCCACACGGTGTTAAAATTCTTTGTTGAAAATTCTCTACATTACTTATGTAGATAAGTAAAAAATGCTGTTTAAAGTGAGATTTTGTACATTACAGTGACATTTTTCGAAAAAAATTGTTATGTATACTGTGATCAGTAAAAAAAGGCCGATCCGATAAAAATAGTAACAACTATTTTTATCTTTTTTCCTAAGTGGTTAAGGCATAAAGTTAACGCGAGGGAAAAGAAGATTTTTTTTTAATTTCATTTCTTTAAACAATATTTTCTCGGTCTTATGTTTCTTTCACAAGCGTTTTTTCAGCTAACGGCGGCAGTACAGTTTAACGGCTTAACGAGCAATTACGTCAACACATAAAATTATAAAGCACGTTGTAACCAAAACTCTCAAGGCTCCAAAATGTTCCCCCAGAGCTATGTCCTCCAAGCAAATTCTTCATCAATGATCATAATGTGGTAAAACAAAAATAAATCCGAAAACTGGTCTAGAGATTTACCGAGCCGCCCAGCGATGGTTATCTTTCGTAATTAATTCTTGCGCTTAACATTTACCTATCTCTCAATTTTGTGGCTTGGATGCGGAGATTTTATCCACTGACCGTGATGCGGACATTCACTGTTGTTTGAACTTCATATGAGATTCTGTCATTCTAAAACTTGATTTGAAGTTAAAAAAAGTAAGCACTCCTAAATGAAAACATTTTGCATTCTTAGCTACTAAATACATTAAACTTTAAAATCATGGGTAGGTACATTAACGTATTCTGTAGCAAAAAACATATTTTAGAAGTTCTAGAAGAGTTCGTTTTCTTCTTATAACAATTGTGCTGTCATTTGAACAGTCGATTTTTATTGTAGCCAGAGACAAGCTCCTTTATCTACATTTTTGTGTATATAACCGTGACATCTTCATGAATAGGACATACAGGAAGGCAAGTTCGATTCATCGTTGATATCATATAGACTCAACAGTAATGATTGGGCTCTAGAGAGATTCCAATAATTTATAGAAAAAAGCACACTACAGACTTTGGACAGCCTTATCATAAGTAGTATAGAGTCGAATCAAAATTTTAATTTTAAAGGCAGAAGTGCTCTTGTCTGTTTATACATGGCTGTGTTTGTTATTCGAGCGATTCTCCTATTTTTTAGACTTTTGACTGCCTTATCAAAAATGGTATAGAGTTGCATTTAAATCTTAATCATCTTTTAAGAAGACGTGTTGATGTTCGTCCATACACAATCATGTTCTTCGAGCGACATCGGTCTGTATCACCACAATAATAACAATTCTGTGTTCATTGATTCTCCGACAGAGTGGTTCAAACCGGCCTATGGCTTTTTTAGCTCTTATGTTCTGCGTATTACGATTCATTTTAAACTATATATCTACTTTCAACTAGGTGTGCACTTTATTTAACTCAAGTGATTTACACTTGACAAACTTGTAGGGGTTGTTTGCTCTTTGTAAATTAATTTTGTACATTTTTATAATTTACAATATATCATCTTCAAATATCATAAATCGAGGTCTGGATTGGTAGTCACCGGCCAGTGCTATCATGGATTTTTGTCATCCAAGTAAACAGCTGTATGAATGCCTTTAGTTGTATTAAACTCTACTACTTATAGTATTTCAAAAGAGATCATATTTTTTAATGAAAAGTGCAGCTTGTCAATCTTGTAGTTATTTAAAAGTACAATGTTCCACCACCTTAGTGCTGTGTCGTCAGCTCATTAACTTATTTCATGGTAAATAACGACGTTTCCTCAATACTCAAATTTAATATTTTGCAAAGTTATGTCTAAATGGAACTTGTTTATTGCCGTGGTTTTGTCTTTCTCGACATCGTTTAAATGTGCCAACCGCACCTAATGCTACATTCTCTTCACACACGTGAATGGCGAAGGAAAAGCTTTTGAGGTACTAAGAGTTCACGCAGATCTTGCTATGTTCAGTGGTTGGAATGCCTAGATTAGAGTTGAACCCAATTTGAAAGTATGGAAAGACGAAATTTTGACTTGACACGTCTGAAAAGGTAATTCCTATTTCAGAATGTAGTTACTTTTTATAATATTTGCAAAGCGACCTTATCTATATTTGTAAAGGGACGTGATCATAAGACCTGTGAAGGGTTGTTTGATAAAACAAATGCACGTGGTTTAGTTTCGAAAAAATAGTTTCATTTCCGAATGCGAAAACTTAAGGACTTGAAACTTTTTACAATTTTTCCATAATGGCCGAATGGTTATCACGCTGGTCTGCCATGCAGAAGTCCCAATTTCGATTCTCGGGCCGGGAGAAATATTTGTGTGGCCTACAGTTATTAAATTTTCTCTCGTGAGTTTTAATTAGTGGATGTCTATGTGATATCGTTCTATATATTTGACTGGAATATAAATGATAATAATTATTAACAAACAAACGCAATTTTAGATAGTTATTAACAAAATATAATATTTAGCAAACACGTATTAATTAAATATGAAGTAATTAGACGTGTAGGCGACCGATGCGCTTGCAACACGGACACGGTACGTTTCTACATTTCAACGTTTCCACGTTGAACCACATTTATCAGTGTTCTTGTCTGTTTTAAATATTTCGTAACATTGCTATTGGGCCAACGTAACGACCTATGGCATCTTAACTCCTTTAATAAACATGTCACCATTGTTGCTAAGAAGAATGTTTTTTGTTTCCTCTTTTCCACAGACGTGTATTCTGTGCTCTTTTCAAAAGTATACTTACTATCTACAGCCGCTAGGGTAGTGTCAACGGAAAATGGGCTTTGTTACCACGCCTCGTGTATGAACATGTAAAACTCTGGTATGTTGAAAGAGGGCAGCTAACAAATTTCTATAATTGGCAGTTCACAATCTCTAATAGAATAAGCGGAAATAAAACGACTGTCAATTTGTTTAACGGTGTACAAACTAGTAAAAATTGTTCACCTGATGTGAATTAGTTACTGTAGTAGTATAATGGAAGAACGGTTGCTTCTCAATTGCGAGAGTGACGGTTCCTACGGTATGTACGGTATGTACCTACTATTAAGACTATTAGGCAGTTGATGAAACTTTGAAGAAGGTTTGCAATTCCTGGAAAACGTGTAAAGTCCCAATTTGGATTGGGTCTAAACGTGGCGGAATTTGGGACTTATACTCAACCTCTTGGTATTGTTAATGATTGTTCTGAGTAAAGAAATAAATTTCTCACAGATAATTGAAAACCAAAAGCACATAGAAATATTCGTAAGGTCTGTTGGTTCGTTCCGTGGCTTAATTGGAAGAGCAATTGACACGGATTGCCTGATGGTGCTGGTTCGAATCCAGCCGAATCGAATGAGTTTTACCATGTGTTTGATATTTGTTATTTATAATTATAACAACCTAGTGTTCACAAAAAAGAATTGAATATCTAAAACATCGCGACATTCGATAAACTCAAAAATAATGGTAACAACGATGGGAATGTACCTAGTAATGTTTAAATATATCTCATAGGTGAATTTTATGGAACAGGTAACCTTGATGCTTTATGTTCCAAATACCGGCGAATAAGATAATAAATGATTTGATTGGACAGCCGTCCTATTATATTTTGGGATCTCTTACGCGCGAGTGACGCTTGACAACGTCATCCACTGATTCACCTATGAGAGAGTGACTAAACTAGATGTAATGTTTTGTAATAAACTACCGTTATTGTAATATTTCGTAGCTAATGTATGAATGTGGAGGGATAGAGATTTATGGGGAAAGGAAGGCCAAATAAAAAATGGATGAATTGTGAGAAAGATGACATGGGTAAGAAAGGTGTGAGTATGGAAATGATGGCTGATAGGTGAGAGTGGAAGAAAAATGCATGTTATACCCCACCTATATAAGAGAGAAATACAAATATTTCTCCCGGCCCGAGAATCGAACCCGAGACCTCTGCGTGGCAAACCAGCATTTCAACCGTTCGTCCACGGAGACAGTTACCTATATAATATTTTTTTTTCAAATCAATCAAATAGTTAAAAAGAAAGAATAATCAAACAAATCAACGTATTGGGCTCATCAGTCGTGACTATTGGAGTACCTGTAAAGGGCCCGAAACGTTGGTTTAACATACGCGATTTAGATCAGAAAAAATGGTTTAATTTCCATTTTGTTACAATCGAATCAAAGGTAACACTTTAAATCAAATATAAATTATGGTGACAAATAATTCTGACTTATACCATTTGGAATTACGGATCTTAAGGAAATGTGTCAGAATACCGGAGTCAATTGTTTTTCTCATCGTTTGTAGTAGATGAGTCAGATTCACGAGAATCGCGAGTTTGCATTGTGTTAGATAAATTGCCTTATTGACTCATTTGTAGAAAAAAAAAATCCGTATGTGCAGAAAACCGTTTTATGTTAATGAATCGATATTATTATAAATAATGCTAAAAAGCGGGCTGTATAGTTTATACAAACTGATTTTTTTTGTTAATGTGTGATGGCTATACTAATGATGTAGGTAAGGTTGAATTTTCAACACCAATTTTACTTTATATCGTCGTCTTAGAGTGAATACCTTGTACGTGATTTCTATGTAATTTTTCACGATGAATATAAAAATGTGGTGTAAAATGTAGTAAACGCAATAATGTTTCTAGTTAGCATTTTAACTAGTTCAGTTTCGCCTCTTTCAGATAGATACTATATTACTTTAATAATATATTTAATCAATAAGTTTATAATTATGTTGTTCTCCAACAAAAATCAATGAAAACAAACTATGTGAAAACGCGTTTTCACTCTAAGGTGACGATGTGTGGTGCTGGTACCTGAGTTCACACTATGATAAGCCATTCAGACATTTCAATCAGTGTAACTGCTTACATTTTTCTGACTAGAAACAACATTAATGTTGACAAAACTTTTATATTATTGTCCATACTTCGTAGGTACTATTATAACTACTTATTTGTGCATAGTAAGTTTCATGTATAATCACAAAGAGTAATTGAACTATATCTTTTTCTTAGTGGTTTTAAATAATATTTTTATTGAAATACTCACTGTTACAAGCAGCACTAAAGTCATCTTCTTTAGGCATGCTGTAATTCCCACTTTCCTCAATGGAAGGGTAGGGGACAAATCGTGGCAGCATAAGCGAAGATTGCGCGGGAGAAGGAGATCGTTGCTTGCTCAGGTTGAGGGGAGTATCTGGGTCGGGGGGTGGGGGGCTGCGTGCGCTTGCTGTCAGCTGGGCGAGTTGCGCAGTCGCCGGCCAAGGAGAGGACACCTGTAAGAAAAGTAATTGGTATAAATATTAAGAACTACCGTAAAGTACTGGGCCGCTTGGAGAAATTTTCATAAATTTCTCACAAGTGGTGCTGACGGCAAAAAACTAATACAAGAATCTGCAACGAACATAATATAAAGAAATTTGTAAGATCTCCGTACTTGGTCTGTAGCTCAGTCGGTAAGAGCGGTGGCCCCGGTGTGGCAACAGACTGGTTCAGATACATCGAAAGAATTTCTGTTTGTGTTGTTCGATTTTTGTATCAATAATAATAACTAACTGGTATAAAAGTCTACATTGTATAAAGGCTACCGGCAGTGACGCCTACGCTGGCTGACTTTGAAATTAAACCTTTATTTCCGACAACTCGTCCATTATCTAAATTAACCTTCTTAGTCAAGATCAAAAATTTATAGAGAATAAACGTAGATTTACTCGTAAGTAAATAAATCAATTTATAAGATACAAGATTGCATTATAAATTTACTGTTGTGTAAACGAATCAACATTTTCATTTTATGAGTAATATGTGAAACGTTGGTTATAAACCAAGGGACATATGCTCACATCATCATGTATCCTAGAAAGTGTATATTCATTATTGCCTTGAAAGAGTCCAAGTTGTTTTAACGAGGAATAGATCAGCAAGCCGTGATCGCCTAATGGTTTGACCTACCGTCTCTCAAGCAGAGCCTGTGGGTTCGAATCCAGATTCGCACCTCTGAGTTTCTTAGAGTTTTTTTTGTGAAATTTAATTTCAAATTGATCATGAACTTTTCGGTGAAGAAAACATCATCATCATCATCAGCCCGCATTAGGCCAGCAAAGTGGCGGATTGTGGCCTAAATCCTCGTCTGCGAGAAGATCCGTGGCCAGCGGTGTGACGTATAATTCGGTTGATGACTTCAAAATAAGGGTGAGACCCCAGTCTTGTTCCCCAAAGACTGACATAAGAATATCAACTTATGTAACCATTTCATCACAAATTGAGCGGAAATTGCATCAAACTATTGGAAGTAGGTAACATCAGTAAAAATCTAATGGTTTAAACTTAACCGTAAGACGAACTAATCAACATTTTACATAACATCCTTTCTAGTTCTTCTGAACAACTTTCTTTTTTCAACTATGCATTATTTTAAGATCACGCTAGGTTTTTGACAGGACTTCAACGACCTAAACATAACGTAATATTCTTCTAACGAAGAAAGCGCCTTAAAACTTATCTTTAATACTGATGACAAAAATATTAATATAACGCGCCAGATAATTCTTTTTGAATTACTTGTACTATAGAACAATGGAATGACCGGTAACTATGCAGAATGCTACTATTTGTCCTACCGGGGAAGGAAGCCAGGACCCACAGTGTTAATTGTAGGTAAACTGAGGTCGTCTTCGCTTTCATAATTAATAAACAATTTGCACTTTATAAAATAAAGGTGTTAATGAAACAGTCAAACGGTTCACTTGATGGAAAATTGTAACGGGATATGTACGAAATGTGCAGTAGAGCTCCTTGTGAAAGAGTTGTCCAGGGTAGTACTGCCACCTTACCTATTTCTGCCGCCAAGCGGTAACGTTAGCATTACTGCGTTCCGGTTTTGAAGGGTAAGGTTGCTAGTGAAATTACAGGCATATGGGACTTGTCAACTTGTGTCTCAGAATGACGTGACGTGGCAGTGCCTCAGATCTTTGTGATTTAAAGTTTTGAGTGGCACTACAACTGTTATGAATAGGTGTGTCGCTTACCACCAGGTGCAGGTCGTGGTATGGACGACAATCCTTTTCTGTACGTCTGGCGCACTCTGAGAAATCCTTGCACCACGATGACAAAGCATTATCTACCTATATTATAAGTGTATGCCATCGATACGATAAGAAGGACATGCCTGAAATCAGTAGTAGCTACTTTGATGGGATAGGCATATACCGAAAATCTTCCACCAGAAAACTTGAATTTTTAATTTGAGCTTCAATTTTTATCTACTTAACGCCAAATCTATATGTTGTAGCGGCATCTATATTATGTGCAATATTTTAGCTTTTCTATGTGATACGAATATATACGCATTGAATGGATAATACTGTGACGGTGCGACCTCCTTCCATCGTCATTCCGCCTTTTATCATGTTTTTTCCGGTTCCTGGCCACTTGTTTTAAAATTTTGAATTGTTCCTTAAATTCCGTTGCCCGTCATCTCACTTTGTTTTCGTTACGTCGTCACTCTCTGCTCAATCGCTGCAGTGCTGCTCGTCTAATTTTGATCCTTTTACCAGTTCCAAACCGAAATCATGTGCCAATTTTAATATCTATCTAACCTAGTAATATTGTACAACTCGACCCTTTCGCTATAAGTTTGTCTCACGTTTAAGTAGGGAGTGTTTTGTGGCGTTGTACCTGTTTTTTATATCCTATCCTTCCTTTTTTTCTTTCGACTTTACTTACGAAATAAATTATGTGGACCGGAGTATTCTATTTTATTGCCGTGATCCTGTTCACGGCACATTAACGGTTTACAACTTCTTCAATACTTCCATATGAAATCCTAGAATTATTGTATTGTAGTTTATTCTATATTTTGGACGTGTATCATATAGCTACTACGGTAGTGCATTTAGAGCAAGAGTTTTTCAATTGTAATTAAAAATATAACTATTTTATTCTGATTTTTGGTCTTCTATATTTAATCATTCAGGGATTTCGAGATATATGCAGAGTTTAGGTATATACATACCGCCTGTTCAGTAGACGGTCTCGGGTTCAAATCCGGGCTTGCACCTCTGAGTTTTTCGGAATTTAAGTGCGAAATTTAATTTGAAATTTACCGTGAGCTTTTCGGCGAAGGAAAACATTCCCTAATGTACTCATTAGGGGATGTTTTCCTTCACTTCACTGCAGGTTTACTAACCTGCACACATCTGCAAAAGAAATTTAATGATGCGTGGATGTGGGCCCGTGTGGGAACTACTACCCAAACTCTCTCTTTGCGGTAGGAAGCAGTGGTAATAATTAGCCAATATATTCACATAGGCCAATTATTACTTATGATTTGTATTAATTACTTTATTTTGCAAAGCTAACGTATCCTATTCTAAACTATATAATTTATTTTATGAAATCATCAGATAACAAATAGATAAAATCTATTTAATATCTTGGCGTGGTAGGCCCATATCATAAAACTTTATTAAGTCGAATTTTTGACAATGATTATTCTTTCTTATTTCTGTTCATATAAACACTGTCATTTATTGTACATTGCTACAAACTAATCAATGCTTTTAAAAAAAATATTCGACATATGTTTTTTCACAAACTAAAAGCGGCGCAATCGACTGCAGTAGTAACTTGGTTTCTCTATACACAGGATGTTACCTAACGTTTGAATGGACATCTAATCTAATGTTGGTAAATCAATTTCTTTATTACATCTTCTTTTTTTTAGGTCAATAGACTGGAAAGTCTTGTTTTAAACTAATTAACGTTTAAACGTGTGGAGATGAGCAATTTCTCTTTTTAAATTTATGTGTATTATCACATTAAGTTACTTTATAAAATGATTGCAGCGTGATATGTAATTTACTCGTGGTAGATTGCAATTTCTACTTTTTAATTTGATATTTTTTTTAATTTGACTGAAAGTTGCTCAAAAATTTTTACTAAATACTTGCAACAATCCAAGTTAATATTATGCGAAAGTAGCACTGATTGTTACGTTTTCACGCCTAAACCACTGGATCAAATTTGGTTAATTTTGGTGTAGAGATAGATGGGACCTAGGATAAGTACTTAGGCTACTTTTTGTCACAAAAATAAATCTAAAAGGGAGTGAAAGTTTGTATGGGGAACCAATCATTTCTCAAGTAAGGGATCTAATAATTAATATTTATGCCTTTTGTATCTACAATGTTTCTACGTTTCTGATCAGTTACTCTTCAAGTTAAAAAAGGAAGTCGCGGGCACCAGCTAATCATATATACATATATGGGTCTTCATATACCTATACATATATATATACACACATATATATACCTATATAGCACTTTATGTTTTGAACTGTAGGTGATGCGATCTCGTTCTATCGTTTAGTTATATCCGTATAATAAAAAAGGTAGATATACGACGACGACATACGAGTACTAGTGGAGAATGTACACGCTTTGGAGCTAAATAAAGCATGTCACCCATCGGCGGTATATGGCATAGCAAGGGATTCTACGGCATTTCTACATGCAAGCGAACACCGACGGCATTATAGGTACCGCGATATCCTTAGGCATGCCGAAGTATATCGTCACGACATCGTGCTCGAGCCTAGCCTCTCTTCAGATTAGTCGTAACGTTGCAAGAATAGAAAGCTGCTGATCTTGCTGAAGAACAAAAGATAACCATATTCCAAGAAGAAGATTTTGGATGAATAATTTTCGGAGACATACCGAAACACTCCGAAGGCAGTCGAATTATCCCGAAGGCTGCCAGCTCGGTATCCCTAAGCTGGTAAGCTTTGTTTTTGTAGCTATGACTATTGTAACCAAAATTTCAACTATAATGTTATAATTTAAGGTATGTTACTATTCGTCACCTAAAAATTCCTTGCCGTGCTGTCCGGCCAGTGGGTGTCGAGCCTTAGAGACGTCTTGAAAGTAGCGACAAAAATGTCATATACGATAGTTAATGGTGCGATGTAACTAAATACTCACATTCTGCGGCGTCTGCGGTGGTTGTGGCCGCATCTGCTCAAGCAAGGGTAGCAGTGCCAGCGGAGGGCCAGGGTACAACCCATGCTGTCCTCGCCGCACCAGCTCCTGCCGTCGTAGTTGCTCCTGTTGCAGTCTTTGCAGCTCCAATTCTGCCGTTACGTTGCCAATGTTCTGCAACAATAGAGATAGAGTTTGTTCTTAAAATATTTATATACACTTATAGAAAAATTGGAGTATGTGGTAATTAATTTCGTGTACATTGAAAATTAAACTATTTTATTCGGATTTTAAATTAACGAATGTTCGTTTTTACTTTTCGAATAAATCGATGTTTCGGGCTCTTTATAGGTCCGGTGGTCACTGGGCTGACTCGGCTGTTTAAAAAAAAAACAAAGGTACGCATTTCGAAATCTGGAAAATATAGTTTCATTTCCAATTTTATCTCAGGGTATTTGATACAACAAAAGAAAGATGAAAGAGAAAAATATCTAATCTATCTAAAAAATATCACAAATTTTAAAAGAAATATACAGAGAAGACAATGATAGCAGTTGATAATTTAAAGCCAGCTTTGCCGACAGGAGTCGATAAAATGCAACACAAGTTTAGCTTTCAGTTGCAAAGGGATGCAAACGTTGTGTACAAACACGACGAACGACACTGTCAAACCATTTGTACAATAGTACCTAATGGAATGGTTCGACTTAATAACTTTATTAATATATCTAAAAGTATTATGGAGCATTTAGATGTTTTAATAACTGTAGACCATAAAAAATAAGATTAACAGTTCAACAAACACAAGGAAAGTCGAACGTTGACGTCAATGGAAAGCGTCATCAACATTTTTACAATCATATAAATTCAACATCTTACAAACGAATCAAATCGAAATTATAATAACGATGACACGATTAATGAATTTCATTCATCGGTCTATAAATCATTAAGTTGGCAAATGGGAACTAAAGCGTTCATGGTAGATGCTGTCATTAAATAGCATTCAAATCATTAACTTAAGCTTTTATTGTAGGTTACTGAATTAATTCAGACTTGTTTGAGCAATAGCCCACAGCTGTCTGTTGAATATCACATAGCAGTCCACTAAATAAGTCTAAACGACATTTGAGGAATATTCTCGATCGATTTAAACATTATTATCAAGATATTTGGAAGATTTTTTCAATCAGTGCTTAAATAAATAAAAATCAAATATAAGTCCATTCGAAAAAATTCTAAAGGAGTCTTAATTGAATCCGTGCCGCCGAATTCACTGAGTTCACGTTTTTCATACAACAGTTACGAGCTATTTAACAAAATAACAAGTGTAGGTAAACGGCGAAATGAAATGAAAACAGAAAGAACGCTGCCACTATAACCGGTCCACAAATTGCGGTACTTTCAACAATAACTCTTAACAAGAGATGCTTTCTGCGCGAAATTAGTTCCTCACAATATATTACCACATTTAAACTCCATTCACGACAAAGAATAAACTAAAACGTGAGCACAAGTCAACAAGGAGGACGTTCACTAAATCTCCAGCCAGCCATAAAGCAAATTCCAAAAAAAAAGAAACCCGATTAATTGCCAAGGAGTCGTGACGAATTCCTCTATATACATTTTATCGGCTCTTTATTTAGATCGCATTGAATTGTTAATGGTTGTAGGGAGTAAGACATTATAAAGTGATGAAATTGAACGACGATTCACGTTTCCGGACGACTTAAAACGTTTCATGCAAATATGAAGGAAGATTTCAAATTTAAAAAGTATCGTGCAAATGTGCATATTTGTGCTTCTGACAGTGCGATACATTTTAAGTCAAAAATGTTCGTCGAAGATAAAAGCGAAGCGCTAATGGAAGACAAAAGCGAATGCATAAATAAACATGACATAATCGCAGAAATAAAAAGAGCGTGCGGTGCGGCGGTAATAGGTCCTGCCGATACGAGCGCCACTGTAATCGACCAAGTTTTTCCATCGGCCTGACAAATTGCCGTCATAACCGAACGGATTAAACTTTTTATTAAAAACAACAAACTGAGCATAATGTATGGGCGTAATCGGCAAGGGACAGATGTTCCCGAATAACGTACGCGATTTATCTAATGTAAAAAGACTTTTATTTAATAGCTCTGCGGATATGTCCTAGCAATTGGCGCTTATATTTTACAGCCGACCGTCGTTTTGGCATTTCAACCGCATTTTGATAGCATTATTAATGTTAAAGATGATATAAAAATGTGATTTTTGATAAAGGACGCCAGCTGTGGTGTAACAGATTATTTGTTCTTGCACAGGTGGGTTCTCCCTCGCAAATATATCATAGATATGAAAGAATACACGTGGATGTACAAGAAACATACAAGATGAAGTGTTGTAATTAGATAGAGGTAGACAAAGAAAGCTTTGCCAATAGAAACAGTTAGGCGTGATTTGGCGACGTCATTGCAGGACGTACGCTCACCGATGTCCGATCAATAAAGATGGCTGCCGATATAAATAGTCAGAGAAAACATGCACCTCCTGTTGTCGAGATCTTAGATATAAAACGGTAATACGTACAAAGAAAGATGAAGCAGTAATCCCGGAGATTACAAAATCTCAAGATGAATAAATCATAATTAAGCTATTGTCACGGAAGAAACACATGAGATTATAGATAGAGATGAAAGCATCACTAAGGGAGACATCAAAAATATATTAAACCCCCAGAATGTGTAGTAGGAACTGACAAAGAGATCAGAAGTGACGACCGGACATGCCGTGACATAATTTATACAGTGGAGCCGATATCAAAATAGTGTAATCCCACTTATTTAGAGTGGTGACGCAAACGATTTTCATCTTTATGAAGAAAGGCACTGAGATTAAAGTGTGCAGTTTTTTTAGGCTATATTAAGACTATTGTAACGTGATCTCTGACAGAATTAGTGAATGTTGTAACGTGATCTCTTGACAGAATTATTGCCTATTTTGGATGACATAAAAATTTGGCAATTTGCGAAGTTAACCAATATACATAAGTTCAAGTAATTTTATCAAGATAATTTCTTTTCGCAACTTTTTCGCAAGTAATAAAAGGACGTATCTATAACCTGAAGAAAAAATTTGGTGAATAAATTGGAAATTTTTCTACTGGTCAATCTACAAGAAACTGTAACAAACATATGCTATTATAATATAGATTGACAATATCGATTATAAGAGAATTAGGATTAATAATTTACTGATTTCCTAATGCTTTTGAATGTGCTGTTATGTCACCTTAACATGTTACTTCTACTCACTTTGATTTAATTGTCAGAGATCAAATTATAGTAGACATTATATAGTTGAAAATATACTGAAACTCGTATAATGAAACCGACGTCACATTGACGTAAGAGATGCAAGATCTTGGGTGAAATCATAATATTTACTGTCACTGGGACGACATGTTCTCATTTCCAGATAGATTATTCTAGTGAAGGAATTTAGGTTTTCGTGACATAGATTTAAATTCGTCAATTTAGATATGTTGTTTTAATTATTATTTTGTAATAGGGTTGTAGGGATTAATAGTATTTTAAGATTAAAATTGATTTAATGCGAACAATTCTTCGTTTTGATTTTATTTTATAATAATTTTAGATAAAGAACAGAATCAAAATTGACGGTTATGGTAGAGCTCAGTTTAGAAAGCATATTGGTTACAAGTAACTACTATATTACAGCACATCCATACCTATACCAATCGTTCTTTTACCAATATAAAAGATATTTTTGTCCATTAGAATCTATAAATTTGCTGGTACTGTCCCACTTAAATAGAGGAGAGAGCTTAACGCATGTTGCTAATGAAAAAATATCTAATAGAATTTCGCTATATTTTTAAATTCTGAAATAACTCGTTACTATTTCATTAAGCACCTTATAGACTGTGTTTTTTGTTCCCCTAAATACTATACACAACTCATGTTATTTACAAAGCGTGGTTAAGAGAAAATAACAGCAAACACACTGCGCTAGTAATTGGCAATGGCATCGACTGCATTCACACTGTTATCCGCTTACATTTGATATGGAGTTGCGTGCAGAAGTAATGCAGTTCATGTGATTACAATTTAAATTTAAACAAATTAAATTGCAAAATTTAAAGTTTGCAGTTAAAAAAGTGACAATTTGTATATCTTAATGCGTTGTTGACCGCACAAAAGAAGATAACCATTCAAATTATATTATTAAAACTTTGCAGTTGTTCTACAGGGAATAAAAAACAAAAAATGTCAATTTTAAAATTTTATTAATAAATTAAAATTTGCATAATGCGGTGCAAAGGGCTCAAAGAGCCGTAGTGTTGTTGGAAAGGGATTTACGGACGCGATGATATATCAAAATGAATCACTAATGTAGAATCCTTGGACAGGGAGTGTAGTTGAGACTTCATTGTGTTGTTTTTTTGTAAGCATAATTATTTTTATGAAATATCAGCAATTGTCTTTTGCACCACCTTCAAGAAAGGGAACTATTTCTTTAGTTGCAAAAAGAACATATGTATTGAAGTGACATGTTATTTAAAGTATAGTTGTAGAAAAGTATAATGGAAAGAAAGGTAGATGCAGAGATCTCGTCTTTGTCTTTACACCACCAGCACGTCCACCTTATTTTATGGCTCAAAACGTTTGCCTATTCAATAGATTGAAATTGCATTCGTTTTTGATCCGATATTTAACTGTATGCAACAGTAATATATGTTCAAATACTTTCATATATGGTCAAATACTTTCAAATTTTGTATCAGCATATAGAGTCGTAATTGTGACATCACCACCTTATTAATTGGAAATGAAATATACTTTCCGGAACTTGAAGAATTCTCAAAAAAATTAAAAAATCAAATTCCTTGGTTATCACACTAAGGAAATAAGACAAATCTGCCGCATGTCAAGCGAGCTGTGTACAAAACACTACGGAGCATGGCCAGTAGCGGCGTTAAGTAGCGAAGAATAGAGAAAGGAAGGAGAAGAAAGGAAGTATAATATTATCTTGTATTATTATACTAGTCTATAAGTGTTGTCTTGTTTTTGTATTAGACCTTCATAATACAGGCCACCGCGTCGACAATTAAAAAAAAATGCATAGGTTTATTGTAGAATTAATTTTTGTAATCCGTATCGACCCTATTCCATTTCTTGCCTTACATTTAACAGCGTTTTAATATCGACAACAGATTGCACAATAACGCGGAGAATTAATTATTATTTATTACATACGCTGAGTTTGCAATAATAATTTGATTCGACTTGATGCAAATGATACGATCGAGTCACAATCATTTTATGACACGACTCGTGGTAATGTAAACTTGTAATAAGCATTTTTTTTAAGATATCAAAGGACGAGACGAACAAAACGTGCGCTTAATGGTAAACAACACTCCTACTCATAACACGATTGCAGTGCTACTCAGAGCTTTAAATTACAAAGATCGGAGGTGCACTGGCCACTGCGCTCGTCACCCTGAATCATATGTTGACAAGTCCCATGTGCCTGTAACTTCACCAGCACCCTTACCTTTCAAAATCGGAATGTAGTAATGTGAGCATTACTGCTTGGCGGCAGAAAAGGGTTAGGTGGCCGCACTTCCCTAAACCAACTATTTCACAAGGAGCTCTACTGCTATTTAAACTAAAGTTATATATCGGATTAAGCAATAAAATTATAAGCATTTTGTTGAACATGAGTAATATTAGATATTTACAATAATAATGTGGCTGAAAATTAAACAACAGCCAGGGTACAGAGAACAGTATTTTTATATAAGTAACCATTAATTTATAACTACTAATTATTTTATTGTTACATGTAGAAAATCTATTTTTGAGCTGTAATATAAAGAAATTTGCCCAAAAAGATGCCTAAAATACAGGTATACATTCACTTAGTTAAGGCATCGCAATTACACATTAGATGTTAAAATTAAAATGTATAGCTTTACTATGAAGAATGTAAAATTTAGATTCCATTCTTCATTCTTATTTGAATACTATAATAGCTTTATTTACATTTATTTTGCTTGTATTTATTAGATTAAGTTATATTGAAATTAAATTTATCTTTACCTTATCTTATCTTTAGTTTTTTGGGAAGATTGTGTAAAGAGCAAAACATTCAGTAACTTGAATTTTAAATGAACTTTGCCCAAGATTTAAATTTAAACTGGATAATTTTCTAATATGTCCAAGTTCATTCGAGTAGTTTCCAAGCTTTTCTCAGCCATTTTAATTTAATAAGAAACATGCTTTCAAACTTGTGTCCAAATTCTTCCAATATACTTTTACGAAATTCGAGAGAGTCTTATCTATGTATTTGTAAAAATGTCATTGAAAGGATAAATAAATTGGAAAAAAACTCATCTAATTTTTTTTACACACAATACGCCACGATCATATTTAAGTTTAAGCTTTGTTTAAATATTAAACATATAAAAAAAGGAATGTAGGTTTCATTTAGTAACGTTTCACTTTGTAACCGACTTCAAAAAAAAAGGAGGCGGCTATCAATACTACTTACTGTATTTTTTTTTACGTGTGTTACGCGATAACTCCTAAAAAGCATATGTGAACTGATTTTGATGATTCTTTTTTTGTTACAAAGAGGGTACCTCACTATTGGTTCCCTATAAATTTTAAGAAAATAGTCCACCTATAGGGGCGACAAATTAAGGGATGAATCTGGTTCCATGCACTTTCCGGTAACTGATTTCAATAAAACTTGACAAATAGACGTAATCCCACGTACTGTTGAGGTCGGTTTTTTGGTACTCTGTATTGCGATTGTCAAGATTTGCATTTCATTTTTAAGTAACAAATTTTACGTCTAATAAGTAATAAATCAGGTTCAGATATAATGATACTGAATCATTTCTTGAATAATGCTCTAAATCATAAAAGTTAAAACAATTAATCACCAAAAACAAGGTCTATAAACAAACAACGCCAATAAAGAGACCACAAAAAAGCGCCAACCGAACTATAAGACCAAACATTTTGACGACCACCAATTAAAGTGTCAAATCGGCAGAGCAAAATGTCGTCAGACAAGTCTACTCCGCCACGGGAGATCGCCCGTCTGTTTATCACAGGTTTTTATCCAGTTACGATATTGGGGAGGGGTTATTGTGACAGTTAGCAACTTAATAATCTTTTAACAATAAAATTTGGCTCTTTTCTAGATAATCCCGTCTACAAGAAAATCTATAGAAATTGTATCGGTTTTTAACTTACAAATTCGAATGCTATTTAAATGACGTAAAACGTAGGTTACGCAGATACCTTTTTGTAGCTACTGGAAGTACTGCCACCTTATTTATTTCTGCCACGAAGCAGTAATGTGAACATTACTCCGTTCCGGTTTTGAAGGGTAAGTGTGTTGGTGAAATTACCCGCACATGGGACTTGTCAATTCTCATGTCTCAGGGTGATGAGAGAGGTGGCGGTGCCCACAGTGCCCAACAGACCTTTGCAGTTTGGAGCTCTGAATTGCACTGCAACTGTAACGGACAAGCGTGTATCTTACTGCCAGGGGCACGAGTTGTTCGTTCCATCATTTGATATTATAGAAAAAAATTCAACAAGAATTTTAACAGCTGAATACCTCGTATGTGATTTATATGTAATGTTTCAGGACTAATATAAAAATGGTAAAATTTAGTAAACACAATAATGTTTATACTTAGCATATTAATTACTTAAATTATACCTCTTTTTGAAGCTATACTATTTTAATAATTAAGATTCAGGTTTATAAGTTTTGTTTAAGTTAAAATCAGTAAAAATCAACTATTTAAAATGCGTGACTTAGGTTTTTACTCTACGGTAATGATAACATCCTATTTAATTTGTGTCGCCTTAGTAGGCGACACAAATATAGTTATTTGAAAAAATCTTATACGTAACGGTAACGTTTATTTTAATAAATTTATTTTTGGAAGCAAACATTTATATTTATATATTTTCAAACTCGTTCCACAAGCGGTAATATGTACATATCGTCGGTGTTTTCTAGGAAGGGCAAAAGCGCCATTTTGAAAATTTTTTCAGTAGAGCTTGTTTTAATTTCTCACGACTGTTTGAAAATATTTATATATATAAACTTAATTAAAACCGTAATTGAATTTTAAAACTGTACGTAATATATTCAAATAGTCATTCGCCCTTTTCACAAAACACCGAGGATAATATGTATGTTTCCCGGACTTATGCCGTTGACCCCTCAGTCACTATCCTATTGAAATAACATTCTACAACACGTGGAGTTTTTAGGTTTTCACGATTGCTACATATTGGAAATAAACCAATTTTTTCTTATTTATACTTATTATTTTCGGACTCTTTACAGGCCATATGGTCACTGAAGAGTCCGAAACGTTGGTATAGGTATATTGGAAAAACCAAATATACGCGATTTAGACGTGAAAAAATAGTTTAATTTTCATAAGAATACACACTTGTTTTTTTAAGTACTGTAAGCCCGTTTTTCCCTTGCATCGATTATATACTACCAGAAATAGAGACGGAATAAGAGCCATCCATCCCTGGCAACTCATCAGGCAAATGGGCCTTATATCATTTTTAAATATCAACTCTCGTTTGCACTGAAATCACAAATTAGAAATGAAAATAGTAATTAATAATGTAGTATAGTAATGAAATAGTACAGTGCCAACAACTGATCTGTGTATACGTCACCGTATATTCTAAAATATTTTGTATTTATTGTAATAAAGATAATATCTCTAACTATGGGGGACTGTTCCATGCGGTGATCTGGGAAAAACATCAAAACATCTAATTACAAAACAAACGGAATCACACTTGATCGGTAATGAAATATGTAATTTTTAAATTTTCGTCCATTCTAGCAAACATCAAAGCTTTAACAAGAGCTTTAACTGGTCGATTTGAAACAGCTGACGACACCCGTCAATTGTTTCGAATTTGGACTGGCCAATCAGAGCGCAGTTGACACAGTAATGATTGTGCTGGTTACATACGCGATGTTCCCCAGCTTCAATGTAGTGCAATGTCAGTGTCATGCAACCATGAGCGTCTCACTAGGGAGTCATTTAATCCTTAAATGCAATGATTTACTACTTCACAGTTTTGTAAAATTTGTGTGTATGATTTGGAAATAAGCAGTTTTAATTTTATTTAAATCATTTCTTAAAAATATCTTCCACAGTGTATTTACAATTCTTGACATTATCTACACATGTTACACTGTCTCCGCTCGTCGCTCCTCTCATTACCATGTTCTTACGCGTGCGTTTATTGTGATGCACCATGAATTGCGATTTTTAATGGCCAATGCATTGATCTTATCTGCGTTCAGCGCCGTGATTATGCGTTTTGCAGCCGATTTAATGGGAACAACAATATATTTAGTTCGTTATAATCTGCAATATATGAAGGGAAAATCTTTAGTAACGATTGCAGGGACGGAATGTATCTTTGGCATGAATGTGCTGTTCTTTAATTAGGAATTGTGATTGTACAGTCAAATACTTACATATAAAACTTCAGTTCAAATTGCAAGCGGTATACCAACAGTTGAATTTTAATTTTAAAATTGAAAATGAAACTATTTCAACAAACCAATGTTTGGGCTCCTTACAGGCGGTAAGTATACTCTGATCGCGCGATCGCTTGGTGATGGAAACTGATTATCTTAAATGTCTTACTCTGATTGCGATATCAGTTTAATCCACTGTAAACATACTCATTGAAGGTTATCATTTTCCATTACCAAGCGTTGCGCGATCAGAGTATACTCACCCTTTACAGGGCACATAGTCTTCATAGGCTTCGTGTCGATGGCATATACTATCACGACGCAGAATTTAGCTAGGCCGATCACGCCACAAGTAGCCGCCATGCCGAAATGTGCATGAGATATGTTTGCCATCGTGGCGAAAGGATTTGCCAAGCCGTAAGATACTCGATGATTGTTGCCCAGGATGCATCGGTGAGCTGATTTTAATTGAAATTGGAATCGATCCGATCGGCTAGCCCATCCGATTCTCGAAATCAGATGGGTTTTGGCTGAATCTGATTCCTACTATACCTTTCTGATTTCTGAGTTAAATCAACTATTGTTCCGATTTGAAAGTGTCCGATCGGCCAGTTGTGAATCACAATTATGCGCCTCGACTCGGAAGAGACGCAGTTTCCGATCGGAAGAGGCAATCAAAATCAAGCTGTAGATGTACCAAAAATATGAGGGGAGGCCTTTCGAACACCCTTATAGTCATAGCTAGTTGATAACTTTAAAAAAAACTTGTAACTATTTTTCAAACTAGAAGACATCTCTTATTAGCTTGTGCTAGAAGATCAATGAAGTTTATTAATATCCTCTGTGGTGAAGTTTGCCTAAAACTAAAAGAACAACATAGGTAAGTATCAATATACCACACACACACCAAAAGTTTGTGGAATTAATTAATAAGTGTTTTTTATGAAATCGGTTACTGGAAAGTGCGCGAAACCGGATTCATACCTAGCTTGCAGTGAGCACTGAAAACCATACTCAAATCCTTGCCATTAGGGTCGTATTTCCAGTGCTTGAAATCATACTAAAGTCTGCTCAAGTCCTGACTTGAGCATTGAGTAGAGTTCTGGAATACGACTCTTAGAGATGGAATATTTTCTTCAAAATTAAATGGGAACAATACTCAGGTACTTTCTTTCCAACAAAAAAGAATCAAATCGGTTCACAAATGTAATAGGAGTAAGTAAGTAAGTAATCTGAGTAATCGCGTAACATACGCACAAAAGAGAGAATCTCCTCCTTTTTTGAGTTCGGTTAAAAACAAATATAGATTTCAAACACAAATATAGATTTAGATCCGAAAAAAGGTTTTATTATCAATATATCAACCTAAGAAGTCTATAACAGATTTATAGACTTAGAAATTCTCATCATGATCAAAATATCTATTTATTATTCCGGCACGCAGGAATTATAACAAAAAAACACAAACATTGTACGTCCTTCGGAAGATACTTGAATGGCGCTAAAAATGCAATGAAAAACGTCATCATCGCGCCACGTGCCCGAACGCCGGTCGATGGAAATCAGAAACTAATTTGGAGAAACCACAATCGGGATGCTATGTCTTTACTGTGAAAGGTTGTAAGCGCCTTCCTTAATTTATTGCAATTATTGAATGGAAACTGCAAATGTTGGTTTGTACTAGTAATTACAATTTCAATGTAATCATTTCCATTATTTACAAGTATAGCAAGAATACAGGACTTTATTTTTTTAGTTCGTAAGCTCATTGGGACAAGAGTCAAGTAGGTACTCTACAAAGTTTTGTCTTTTACAAGTGGTGCTTGAAACGTGGTTTTGTTTGTATATTCTAGAAAAGAAAATTCTTTATTCTAGAAAAATCGATTTTAATTCGTTTTAATTTATGTTTCTTTCAACAATTTTTTTTACTAAATTATGTTTTATTTTACGTCGAGCTGTCTCTATCTGTAATCGGTCCTTATTCTCACAACATGAACAGATATTATCAAATATCGTTTTACAGCTTCCTTAGCGACAGATCAGTATAGTTCATAAATCATTAATTAACCTGCCACATCAAGGAACCGCTTTGTACTGGTTTGGACCGGTTTCTTTTTATAATACAATTTTAACAAACTTTTACGCATCCGGGCTTTGACGGCATTTTTTGAAGTCTTTTGTTTTGGAGATTATAGATCGACGGAAGACAAAATTTTATACTGTTCTCTTTATTTTTAAGGAGGGACTATCTTTAACATTGTGTTGTATAAAATAGGTTTTGATGGTTTTGATCAATTACTTATTAGTAATTTTAAAATTATTTATTATATATGATATTTTCAGTATTCCCATCATACGAAAAAGCATAATAATAGACATCCAAGCAAATATTACCATGAATCATAATGACAAGTTTTGTAAGATTTTCAAGGAAACAAAAAAAAATCTAAAATTACTCCTAGAAATTTACAAGACAAACACTCGACCCGCAAAAAAATATAAGTAACCCAAAGCACATCACCGTAAATAACGCGACTATAAACAAAGAGTCGAAACCAAAGGGCCCCAGAGAAATATCCTCCCAGACCTCCTCTTTTGCACCCCCACCCTTTCTCGCCTTCTCGGTTGCTCGTCCCACTTCACTTTTCTTTTATTCCCTGCCTCTTATGTTTATTTTTGTTTTCCGTTAGCCAGCGGAAATAATAGCGTTGGGATTTGTATGGACGTACCTGGGGGACAATGTTCGTGTTGAAAGACTGTTGACGTGCGTACTGCTAATGTAAGCTCATAACAATATTTTGATTCTGTCATGAAACATTATAATATAACTAAATATAGAAAGACTCAGCCTACTCTATTAAGAATAGTAATTAAGACATCCTTACAAAATTTGCTACGTCAATATGAATGCACGTCTCAGTAAAAACCTACCTAATTAATCATGACTTATAAAAGTAAGTTTATAAGCCACAACTGCAGAACAGTCAAACGCTCTGTAGAGTATTTTTCAGGTTACTTCTCCGTACCTAATTTCGGTGGCAATCTTTATTATTTAAATATTCTAGAATATTATTATCATTATTTAAAATTTAACGTTAATATATACTTAAATAAAAATTACCACCAAAATTGGGTAGAGAAAACCAACCTGAAAATTAGCCTGTAAACGACGTTAGGCAGTTGTGTCTACGTTGTGTGACTACGTTGCTGTTTTTTTAACCGACTTCAAAACAATAGGAGGAGGTTCTCAATTCGGCTGTATGTATGTTACGCGATAACGGCATTTAGAAACTGATTTTAATGATCATTTTTTTGTTGGAAAGAGGGTATCTTAGTAGTGATACCATTTAAATTTGAAGAAAATATTCCACCTCTAAGGGTGGCAAAATGGTGGATTAATGACTTTTGAGGTCGGTTTTTTTGGTTATCTAAAGCAGGCAAACGAATACACGAACACACGCTTGATATGAGGTCGTCATAGTCACCCATGAACATCTGGAACATCAGATGAACTGCCTATGCGTTGTTGGCCTTTGAGAGCCCTGTTGACATGCTTTTCAAAAAAGCATAAACAATAATCTTGCGGGTTCGAGGAAGGAACGACAGTGATAGCCGCATGGTCTTACAATCATCATCATCATCAGCTTAGAAGCACCCACTGCTGGATATAAGTCTCCCCATGAGCGCGCCAACTCTCCCGGTCCTGTGCCGCCCGCATCCCGCCGCTGCCGGCCACCTTGCTCAGATCGTCCGTCCATCGTGCCGTAAAGCATTCTACAATATGTTTACCTTGACGTGGTCGCCACTCCAGAATAAGTCTGATTTAGTAGTCCCTTCTGCAGATATCCCACAGTTAGTTCAGCTTATCTACTGATTTTGCGAGCTATGTCGGTCACTTTAGTTTTCTGACTTTATTTAGAATCCTATCCATCAGAGAAACCTCAAGCACATCTCGCTCCATCGCACGTTGAGTGAATTACAATTTATGGGTGAGGCTTATTGTTAATGTCCACGTCTCGGTTCCTTAGGACAGAACTGCTAGAAAGCACTGGTCAAATGCCTTTGTTTTTACAATCCGTGGGATTGACGACCTGAAGATGTGGCTAAGCTTGCCGTATGCCGCCCAGCCCAAACGAAACCTCATGTCGGCTTGCTTCTCGAAGTTGTACTTGACTGGTATTGTAAATTGTTTTTAAAATACCAAACGTTAATGATGTGAGGGTGGACTCTACTTCTTTGGCGGGAGGTGCTATGTTGGAAACGTTACACTCGATCCAGTTCGATAAATTCCTTAGAGCTCATTTTCATTAATTTTAAAGATGGCAGAACACACACAGAGCCAACGTTTCTTCGTAGACAAAGGTTTCTTCTTCAAGACACGTGGCTTTTTACCTCATGACTTAACATATCTGAGAGGGGATACGTCAAAACTTTGAACATAGGACGAAATACGCTGTTGCGTACTAGTTAGGATAGAATGCGCAGCCAAATTATCGGCAAGACTTAATACAGTTTGTTTTTTGACCGATGATGATGATGGCTGACAAGTCGAACCTGACTCATGCTTGATTTTGAGCTTTAGAAATTAAACAAAAAATAAAAAGACTTTATTCTTCAATGCAAAGCATACAACATTAAGATAAAACAATTGCTTAAATCTATGTCGAAGAACATGTAAAAGCCAGGCAAGTACCGCTGGAGACACCGTAGCATGAAGAGACGGGTATTTTTTAGATTAAATATTATATAAGTAAGAGGGTATCTTATATACATTTACAATAGAAATCATAAACCTGAAAACGTTAAATGACATACGTACCGACCACGTATCTACGATATGATTTCCTCCCGTAAAGATGACCTTTTGTAGGCGATAGAGTTTGTGGAGAGCCGTCATTATTCTACCTCGCATTCAGGCCATAATCCGGGCCATTCTTGAACCAGCCTCCGTGAAATTAAATAGCGACTCTAAATATGCACTCGAGTTTGTTAATTAAAATGAAAGTATAATAACGCTGTACAAATGAGTTTTGTAAAGGTTTCTTGGAACATTTTAAAGTTAGTGTAAGTTTTCTTTCATGTTGAAAATGAAACTTATTTTTCGAATCTAAATGGCGTGTACTTATTTTTTCAAACAAACCAATGTTTGCGTTCTTTACAGGACCCACGGCCACGGCTGACTGAGGTGGTAAAGTCGTCAATCAGTTATGCCTAATATTAATGCAAACACAATTCATTTCCACTATAGTCACAATATTTTTTTTTTTTACACGCGACATTTGCAATCGACACGCTCTGAGGAGCACAATCACTGCGCCAGCCACCCTGAGACATAAGTTGACAAGTCCCATATGCCTGTAATTTTAACCTTATCTTTCAAAACCGGAACGCTGTAATGCTCACATTACTGCTCGGCGGCAGAAATAGGTAAGGTGGCTGGGAAGTATCCTTGGACGAACTCTTTCACTAGGAGCTCTACTGTTACTAACTGCAATTAATTGCAAGGGAAACTGACCTTCCATATATGATGCATTGCATTGTTTGTGATGAGCGATATTGCTACCTTATTGTGACAGATAATGTTTGGTCTTTCTGGACTTTCAATTCATGTTTCGATACATTTGGATATGTTCCAGAGTACATCGAACTAAAACTAAAACTCTCACATGACGGCTTTGTGTCTGGCTCAGCCCGATGCCACAAAAGTGCGACCAGAGAGAAAAGATTAATAAAGCTTAGCGCGCACACCTGTCTTTTGTCGCTAATGGAACCCTAATCTTTTGGGAAACGGGAAAAATGGGAAATAGTGAATTTAATATTATGGGGATTGTCGGTGTTGTTATTATGAGTTCGTATTGCTAAATATCTAAGCATTTACGTGCAAGAATATAAACTGCATAAAGACAAATTACAGCACATAATTAGAAAGAAGCAAGACTGAAGTTGAAAAATCACCCATAAATACCATCGCACGTTTAATTTCCCCGAGTAAAATATTTTGCAACTCATATTTGCGATCATCAACATTTAAATTTATAAATTTTATTCGCTTAAACAAATTGCAACTCGCATATTTTCAATCTTAAACAAAGTTTATGATAAAAAAATATCAAACAACTTCGCGATGTAAAAAGATACTGGAAAATTTCGCAGAAATTTTGAAATCTCTCATATAAGAAACAAGACTATAATGTTTGTAACTGTCATTTAATTGCATAATATCGTATTTATATGAAATGTTTACAAGTATCTAAGATGAAAGGCTGAGCACCTATTCTGAATGTTTCCACGAAACTCTGTTTGAATCTAATGTTTTGGAATTACGTAATGTGGAACTTCTCAGGGAAATGATTGAATTAATATTTAGAACACATATTTAGATATCTGATTTTGTTTATCTTAAGGCAATTTACATTCTATGAATAAACTCTTCAAGCTGTGAGAAAGGACTTTTTAAAAACATAATAACAGGTTGAGTATCAAACCATTTTCCAATGAAAATAAAGATCGACGGGAAATGCAATATGAAAGTTACGGTTTTGTGAAGAGTCCGAAATTAAAAGTTGCATTTCCGTACGGTTTGAGCCTAGCCTAGAAATAATTGGAGGAGACTCAAGTTAACCACGCGGAGCCGGGTAACAAGCCTGACTAAAGCAAGTTACCCGGTTAAAGTCGAGCCCGCTTGTTACCCGGATGAAATGCAGTAACGAGGATGCAGCGAAGTAAAAATGTTCTTGAGATGTCTATGCCTTTATGCCTTTTTGTTGGCTTGCTGAAGCGAAAGATGATATTTTTGCTATAAAAATCTTATCTTTAGTCATCAGTAAGCACTTTTCACATTCATATAATGTGGTTTGAAAAATAAAATCAAGTATAAAATACAGCATATTGCTATTTATATGAAATAATATAATTTTACAACGTTATCATTATTTGTTGGATTTATTGTTTATGATTTTTGTCGCCGTTGTTGTTGCTCAGGGAGAGATTTAGGTATCATAAAAAGAGGAATAGATTACATGACTACACATTCGAATAGAAATTACTAAGTAATATTTAAGTTTTATTTTTATACGAACTTACGGGACGAACAAGCCCTGAGCATGGTGGTACACGACACGCCTATTCATAGCAGTTGCAATGTCACTCAGAGCTTCAAATCGTAAAGATCTTAGGGGCTCTGCCATTGCGCCTGTCACCCTAAGACTTAAATTGAAAAGTCCCAAGTTCACTAATGCTACTAACATATCTACTATACTATAACCGCTATAACAACGATCTACAACACTAATAATATATTATGTGAAGTGATTTAGGTCCAGACAACATTGTTCCTATGATCACGCCCAGTGTACATTATAATAAAAGTATCTTATATGGTCTATATGAACGCAGTGTATATAGAAAAATATGTTTTTCTCATGAAACGGAGGACACACACTTGTATATTTAGTACGTTGAGCGTTCAATGCTTTTCCCATTATAGTTTACTATGTCTTGGGAGGTTAAAGAGGTTATTGACAATATACATAAGTCAACTTTAATGAAACATTGTTAAGAAATTGTTAGGAATTCGCCTGACGTAAACGATAATTCTATTCTCAATTCCAATCAATAAATTTTGGATTTTTTACACCCACTCGCTGACAGCTACTCTGGCGCTATTCCTATCTGTCAAAAGAGTCAAACTTGACATCTGTCAATCGTCAACATTTCGTTCACGAGCGGGTTAATGTCGATTGTTTATAACATAGTAATAGGAGCGAAGACAGACAAGAAAGATTTTGTGTTGTAGTTGGTGTGGTTAAAAGTCCATATATACTTATGTATCTATATACACTACCTTATCTATTCGTGCCGCCAAGCAGAATTGTGAATATTACTGCATTCCGGTTTTAAGGAGTAAGGGTGCTGGTGAAATTACAGTCACATGGGGCTTAAAACTGTTTACTTCCTAGTTAGACACACGTAAGTAACAAAATTCTGAAGTAGTAAATCTTTACATTTAAGATAGTATAACTCCCTAGTGAGACGCTCAACGTTGCATGAAAATGCCATTGCACTATAATGGAGAAAAAATAGATTCTTAGTATTTAAAAAATACAATTTTTAAGTTTTTTTGTTACAAATTATTAATATTGATTTCTATAGCAGTCGGCTACTGTCGCCTATATGTAGCTAAGGTCGGCGGATTAAATAAGCTAAAATGTGTATCATTTTTAAATACATAATAAGTATATTTTTTTGTGGTGTTTGTAATGTTGGAAGATGTGATGAAAATTATAAATTTGAAAAAGACGCCACTAAAATTTTAGTTAAAAAATTTATGAAGTAACAAATGAATTTGACTTATGTGCGTTAGTCGGTAGATGTATTAATTTAAATGAATGATGTTGATTTTTGGGTTATGTGCTTTGATATGACGACACTCGATGTATTAATTATACTTGTCAACCATCGAGTATATAACCAGAAACAGAGACAAAATAAGGGTCATCCATCCCTGGCAACTCATCAGGCAAATGGGCCTTATATCAATTTTAAATATCAACTCTCGTTTGCACAGACAATCACAAATTAGAAAGCTGAAATAATATAGCGCCAACAACTGACCTGTGTGTGTAAGTCTCCGTTTATTCCAAAAATATTTTGTATTTATTGTAATAAAAATAACATCTTTAACTATAGCGGCTGTTCCATTCGGTGGTATGGGAAAAACAGCAAACATCTAATTACAAAACAAACACAACCATATTTCATCGGTAATGAAATGTTAAATAAGTATGTTTTCAATTTTCGTCCATTATAGCAAAGTTCAACTTTAACTGGACGATTTGAAGTGAAACAATTGACGACACCCGTCAATTGTTTCGAAATCGGGCTGGCCAATCGGAACGCAGTTGTCACCGTAATGATTTGGCAGTATAGTTTTCAAACAAATTAAATGACATTTCGTCTCTATTTCTGGTTATATACTCGATGTTGTCAATATATGTCTCAGGGTGACGGGTGCAGTGGCAGTTTCCCTCAGATTTATTCGATTTAAACCTCTGAGCAGCAATGAAACTGCTACTAACAGGCGTGTCCCCTACCACAAGGCTCACGACTTGTTGTCCCGTCACTTAGTATAATAAAAAAGGTCGTGTAACGTATTAAACCTATACATAAGGCCATCGACTACAAGTCGCCACACGGATTCGAACCATTAACTTCTTATTAATATTAAATTGTGTAATATTGTGTATTTATATTGTCTACATATTGTTTTTTATTCTCTATCTGAATTTTTGAAATTATGGATGAAATTATTTTTTAAGTTTACTGATGAAGTCACGATGTTTGACCACCAAGATATTCAATTATTTTTGCAAAATTACTCCACTAGTTTGTTATAATTATTGATAGAAAGATGAAGAAATCCATTTCTCACAGATGGCACTATGGCAAAAAGTTATTAAAAACCAAAATCAAAGGTTTGCAACAACATACAAAAATTCATAAGGTCCGCTAGTTCGTTCCGTGGCCTAGTTGGCACAGCGTCTGGCACGGTTGGCTGGAAGAAGTTAGTTTGAATCTAACTGGATCGAAGTAATTTTTTCTTAGTGCTCGAACTATACGAACTATATCTTCATAAGAATTATACATTCATAGAGTCTGCGGTCTATTTCAACGACGCGGCAAACCACAAAGTCCGGGAAACCTTTATTATGAGAACAAAAATACCTCAAATAGAGTTATTATAACTCAATCAACGCTATCTATCGGCACACCCTATTTACAAAGATATTAACCTCACGAGCAACAATATAGGCGGTCAAACGTAAATATTTACTCCGCACAATCTCACAGAAGCCAAAAATACTGGAAACTCAAGAATAGTCCCAGTATAAAACTCTGTAGACGAGAACGTATACACAATTTGAGCCACTTGCCTTTAGAATAAACACCGTGCTTTGTGATGTACTGAAAACATTACAATAAATGTACGGAGATCGCAGCACTTAATAAAATAACAAACAACAGAACGCTGTTCAATGTTAAATAGTAGACAGATCTAAATACTGCTTTCCTATAATAAACACTCGGCTTTTGTCTATTCAGCGCTTTAATTCGTGATAAAGACAGGTTTTGTAACTATCACAAAAAAATGTACTTCTTAAATGTGTAATAGTATGCGTAATGGTAAAACGAAACCATAATTTCCTTTAACCACTCTTTTATGGAGAACTGTATAAGTAAACATTGTATAAGTAATAATAAGATTCCGAAAAATAAATGAAGTATGTCATTTTCTAAGTTTAAAAACTACATTAAAAATATTTTAATTGAAAAGTGTTATTACAAACTTGTAGATTATTGTTGTTGTAGTGTTAGATAGAAATGTATGAACGGACGACACTATATTCCACAAGAATTTGATTCAAAGTGTATTCCATAGCATTTAAGTTTATTTAAAACGAACAATCCCTAGACTTTCTTGCTCGTTCTTCTCAGAGAAGTCAGCATAGTGAACGAGCAGTAGCTTAAAAGTGACGTTTTCAAGTGTAAATTTATTTTACCTATGGAATAAATGATTCTTTGACTTGATTTGTTTTTGTACATTAGAACAATAATAATATGCCAAGTAAACAATACTAATTCCTTGTATTTAGAGTACCAGATCAATGGAATTCACTCTGGGGCACTTCCCAGAACATATACTATAACCAATTCAGAAAAGTTCATTTTCCAATTTGGTTCTACCGTACCGAGAATCCAACCCGGGAGCTCCTCATCCAGTGTCCACAGTATAAACCGTACGGTCACCGTAGACGTCAATTAACAACTCTAGATTCGAGGAAAAAAGAGTAAATCGAGAAGTGAATTGCTTTTGAAGAACAAACTAACAGTGAGTTCGATTGTTTCTGTATTGGGTATTTCTTAAGACTTCAAAAACAACAAAATGCAATAAAATGTATCGTCTTATCAAATAAATATCTCAGCGCCAGTTCCATTCTCATTAGCCATGATGCCGCACAAAAACAATCGTACTTAACGTTTTATGCAAAGCGCACAATTATTGAGATTCCAAATTTAAAACTCAATAAAGTCTTTGATTTGTCCGCCACCTTTAAAAAGCAAGATATTGAAGCAAAATGGCGGGTATCATTTTAAATAATTCCCCTTTTCTTCCGTCCGCACCGATTTTAATAACAACATCTTCGCTTTCTTTATAGGTTCTTTTGAAATCTTTTAAAGCTGTAGTAACTTTATTGCTAGTCCGATCAGGAGTTTCAATCTCACATCCTGAGTTTGGTCTTTGATGTACCCGGTGCTTGTCAGATATTGCTAATCGCTTTTATTTCCAAAAGGATTAGGTTGATATTTGAACGTCGGAATCGGTTACAGTTTTCCGTAGATAGCTATGTTTATTGTTTGGATTAGGCGAATTCGCAACACAGAACCCGTGTCCATTTTAGATACAATTGCTTCTATTAAGCTTTTGTTTTACAGTACTTTTAGCTAGAACATAAAAGTAGTTATGTAAATGCACATAGGATAGAGATTTGCCATAAAATATTGTCGTTAGTGTTTATGAGAAATAATTCAGTACTAAGTATAGGTAGGTATCATTCATTCATCATTGGTTGAAAAAGCTCTAAAACCGTTCAATATACATAAAAGCGGCACAAGTACCTATACAACGAAACGTAAATGTACGTTTGCTAGATAGAGTTTGATAGATAGAGTCCTTTGTAATGTATCGGATAGGGAGCCATTGTGATTGGCCGCCGGATTGAAAATCGCTGCCCATTTAGGAAGAGCCTGATATTACACCAATCGTTGTAGTGATGGGAAAAAAATTCGTACTCAGAATAAAAATTTATGTTACCTTTAACCTTGCGGATACTTTCGTTTGAAATGTGAGTTTCATAAAAGATACCGTGATAACAATTTAATCTAAAACGTTTTAATATATATACCTACATGAATTAAGAGTTAATATTTTCTTAGCTGGAATTCAAATTTTTCCTGTACTAATACGGTTCATTTTGCTTGGGTCGAGCGTCAGGAACACCAGCTCTATTTCAGAATTTATTTTTGACAAACGAAATTAAAGCAATTTGAAAAACATATATTGTATACTATACGTGTTCTATTTAGTTTAGTTGATATTAAAAAAATCATTGGTAAATGTAAAGTACCTATTGAATACATCGGTTTTCTTGCAAAATTTCTAGGTAAATTTTTAGGAATCGTGTTTTCACGTCGTATAACAATTGGTGTATATATCCTAATTTTTTATATATTTTTTCCAAAGTTATTGATTCCACACCTTCACTGTTATGTTGCACTCATGGAGCCACATATATGTCAAGTACATTACAAACGAATAATCTCTAGAAACGATTGATTGCTGCACGTTTTGCTACGTACCCATGTTATATATCTAGGGCTCATGTGGACCTACGTGATAGTACCGTAAGTAGTTAGACTATGCATTAGGTGCTATATTAAGTAGGTAATTAAATGCAAGCTTATAGTAGATAAAAAAGCCGCGGTAGTCTAATGAGTTGACCTACCACCTCTGAAGCAGAGGCCGTGGCTTCGAAACCGGGCTCGAACTCTAAGTTTTCGGAATTATTTATTTTATTTATTTATTTAATTGTTTATTGTACAGGAAAACACAAATCACATTTAGTAAAACGGAAATCACGAACAAAAGGTACAGCTTATGTCTAAAAGAAATTTCTTCCTGCAGACCAAAATACAGGACACAATAATTGCAATAACGGGTTTGCGTGCACAACAAAACAAAATTAAAATATGTAATAAAATAGTAATAAAAAAACAGCAAAAATATTAAATTACTACAGACTATATAAATACTTAGACAAATAAATATTTCGTATCGTAATATCTATAAAATGGATGGAAAAGAGGATAAATAGTGCTCTTTGACTCTCATTTTAAAGATAACTAAGGATTTACTGTCATATACACACACACACAGTAATGGGAAGTGCGTTCCAAAGTCTGACCGCATGAACAGTAAAGGAGAGAGAATAATAACCGGAATTGAATGATGGAAAAGATAATTGGGACCTAACGAGCTTTACTTAGATACCTGGGAGACAAAAGATTATGTAGAATGTTGTAAAGAAGAGAGACGATATGCAAATTCCTGCGGAGACGAATGGGAAGCCACTTGTGCTGACAGTGTGAGATTCGATCATATTTACGAAGGCCAAAGATTTTGAGAGATTTTGCAACCGTTCAAGCTTATTTAGCAGTTCTTCTTTTTTAATTAATGTGCGAAATTTAATTTGAAATTTATCATGAGCTTTTCGATGAAGGAAAACATCGTGATGAAACCTCGAACATACATCGAAGAAGGTTCACAACCCTCGAAAAACGGGTGATGTTCTCAACCCGCCTGAGAGGAGACCCGTGTAGTTGAATCTTATTAATACTTACAATGTAACTATATTTGCAATAACGCACCATTTCTTGAATACAGTACCATTTTTAATACTGGAAACATATTTAAAATATTTTTTCTTACTTTTGTTTTGCGCACGGTATCCACTTTGCATACAAACAAACCTATTGACAAGTGGCTATTCCATTGATATCCGCGATAATGGTGCACTAAATAACTTCTCTCAATGAACGGATGCGTTTTCCAATTCAATTTGTAACTGATTTTGTATTGAAAAATGCAATACAAAGTAATAGGTAATTCAGACGTAATTACGTATTTTTATCATAACTATGTTCATTCCCAATTAGAATTTGATAACGTTTAGGTACCTACGTATTGTTCAAAAACAGAATTATTTTTCTTATTTTGAATTTAGAACGATCAACGTTCGAAAATTGAAACAAAATCTCGTCAATCTTAAAGTCATTCCAATTTGTTTCAAAGGCGTTTGTCAAATTACCTCCCCTCCCCCTTGTTTGCAAATTCCAATTCCATCTTTAAAATCGTTGATTGTCTGTTTACATTTCTCCGCTTGTTTTGAATTTAAAGGCATTCATTTATAGAACTCCTATATTTCATTGCTTTCCCCTAAGCCACCTTTAAATGAGACGTTTCTTTGAAGCGCGGGAGGTGAGGAAGATCAACATAAATTGGTGACTTTATTAGGTACATAATCGTTCGGGAATCAAAGGCGTTCGAATTTCGTACTGATTGTACCGATAAGTAGCTTTGCCAAATTAAGCTACCATGTTTATTTGTTTTGTGCGAATGGTTCGCGTGATGTCGTATTAAATTTTGATATTTTACGCTTATATTTGGGTGAGTCAAAAGAGTTGTTGTATATGATACATAAAGGTGTTCATCTCTTGATGCAATGAATATTTCAATGGCGCATGTGGATACGTTATGTTTTTCATATTTTCTGCAATAAGCACCGTTTTTATATTATGAATTAGTACATAGGTGGTGTAGTTTTATGTTCCATAGTTTTTGTAATGTAATAAGCTATGTTGCACTTATTTATTCGGCTTACTCTTGGTTTACTGTATTTTATACGCACCACACATATTACTTGTACATGAAAAATCAACGACAAAAGATAGATAGAGTTGCCATATTTCATGTATTTGTGTTTCTCGTAAGTGTTAGTCATTATAACCAGAACCTAACATTTATAATACTCCTGCAAATGTGAAACAGTAGAGCACCTTGTGAAAGACGTACGTCGAGGGAAATACTGGCACTGTACCTATTTCTTTTTTTTTGAAATATAATACTAAGTGACGGGACGAACAAATCGGGCGTCTGGTGGAAAGCGACACGCCTGTCCATAACAGTTGCATTGACACTGAGAACTTTGAATCACAAAGAACTGAGGGGTGCTGTCACTGCGCCTGACACCCTGAGAGACATAAGTTGAAAAGTCCCATGTGCCTGTAATTTCATTAGCACCCAAAACGGAACGCAGTAATGATCACAATACTGCTTGGCGGCAGAAATAGATAAGGTGGCAGTACTTTCCTGGACGAACTCTTTGTAGTAGCTAAGAGTATATATTACAAGAATCAATGAATGTTACTAACATAATCCCAGTACAAAGTACTAAAAAAAACAATTCAAAAGTTCATGGAATTACATCTATTTGCCAATTTCATTGAAATCGGTTACCGGAAAGTGCGCGAAACCGGATTCATCCCCTAGTTTGCCACCTTAAAGGTGGATGTTATATTCTAAATTAAATGGGGCCACTCCTAAGGTACCCTCTTACCAACAAAAAAGAATCATCAAAATCGGTTCACAAAAATCACAAGGAGTTATCGCGTAATATACATACAAAAAAACATACGGTCTAATTGAGAACCTTCTCCTTTTTTGGAAGTCGGTTAAAAACTAATTCAAAAGACGCGCGATAGAAAAGAATTTAAAATATCAATTTCACTAATTTATATTCTCATTTTGAATGCATCCTATTTTCTTAAAAGTCCTTTTCATGTAGCATTTTTAAATTATTCAAAGATTAAAGGCCCCCATTGAATACCAACTGACCACTTGCATAAATTATTGTAAGCAAAAGTATCCCTCCTTTTGTAAAGAGCGGATCGGGAAATTAATTTGAAATTTTCTTTTTTTCTCTTCGAGCCCCATTATGAATGTGATTATAAAGAGATCGCTATTGACATTTTTTCTCTTTTGAAGTTCCAGGTTGAGATAATGACGTATTTGTCTTTGATTTTTTTAAATCTGATCGCATATTTTTAATGTCTTCAATAGATTGAATGAGATTATTTTTTCGTGAGCGGTTTTAATTATGGTTTTCAAAGAATTTTTTATAAACACTTTTTGTATTATTGAATCCTGCAACTTTTGGGGTAAGTAACTGTTGGCAACATTTAATTAGGTTTTTTTATTTAATTACAATGCTTGTCAATGGAAATTATAAGAAAACGTATAAATTAACCAAAGTAATTTCAATGAAAACGTATCGATGATTGTCTTTTTTACTAATTATATTTTTTAAGGCAGTCACCATATGTGTCGATATGGTATCGCATTAAGGCGGGTAAAAAAAGGTTTGTGTTCATGTAAAAAGAGAGAAAAATTTTTTTCGTTTTCGTTTTCGTTGACGAACCTAGCGGAAGCAATTCTTATTGCATCAATATAAAAACGTGGTTGCCTAATGGTTTGACTCACCACCACACAGGCAGAGGAGGCCTTAGGTCGAAATTGGGACTTGCGAAATTTAATTTGAAATTTACCATGAGCTTCTCGTTGAAGGAAAACATCGTGATGAAACCTGCACGTCGAAGAAGGTTCACAGTCCTCGGAAAACGTGTGAGAAGTCCTCGACCCGCATTGGGCCAGTGTTGTGGACCATGGCCTAAACCCTGGTCTGAGAGATTCGTGCCTAATAATAAGGCTCTTTCTGATATCAATAGAAAAGATTTTTAGCCGTAGCGCCATCTATATGAAATCTATGATATTTCGTCACCCAGTTAGATACCTTTACAGCCACCAACCCCGGCTAGAGATGTCGCTATTCATTGTATTTCGTTCCGTGGCTTAGTTGGTACAGCGTCTAGCACGGTATGCTAGAAGACGTCGGTTCGAATCCGGCCGGATCGAAGGAATTTTTTCTGAATATTTGATCTATGTATTAATAATTATAATAAAAAAGATTTCTACTCTTTTTGTACTGAACTAAGAAATTATAAATATATCTACGGATTTAAATTGACAACTAAACTTACTCTTTCCCACCACACCCACACAATTCAAAATCACCCACTCGAAAACGGTGTTTTACAGTCGCGTTTTCTCTCCCCGATTTCGCTTTGAGACCAGCAAATGTAATCTGTTTTGTTAATTCCGAACGACGTTTGTCGGTGTTTTTAGCGAAAGGAGCAAATGTTTGCTTTTCAAATCATTATTTACCTGTTGTCTGTACGAATTCGGTTTTCTAAAGAACCTTTTTACGGTTTTTGTTTCGAAATTTCGAATTTGTTTTTCGAATACGTTCGGTTACCTATATAGGGTTCACGTTGCGCACCCTGAACGAAATATCGGATACGATCGATCTGTTCCATTGTTCTCTAACTGAATTTACAAAGATAATGAATTCCTTACATTTAAAAGGTACATGTTTGCTACATTATTCGAATAATCATCAAATTACGATATGTTTAACGCGCTTCGCGGTCTAATGTGGCTATCGTCTTGAACAAAATTCTTTATCAAATGTGGAGCGGTAGATTCTATCCTAGATCAAAATGAATGCATGAACGATGACATAGGCATGTCTGTTGTCACTCACGCAACTAAAATTAGCTATTGGAACACCTTTTGACATCCATTAGTTCAGTGGAGCGTGATTTAATTCATCTTCGCACACAAACAGGTAGTAAATCTAACAAAATACCTTAATGTGAGCCAAATGTTATTATGGTTTGACAGAATGATAGAATATTGAAGATTAGTAAATGCGTTCTTTGAGTAGTTAGTGTCTTTAGATACAGGGGTAGGTAGGCAAGCGGAGCTGTTACCCTAGTTATCTGACCACGGTTAAATTAAGAAAATAACGTTTCAAGACAAGTGAATATTTATTTTATTGAATATCATGAAGTTTTTACTAACATGATATTCACACAGTAAACGGGCTGTATAACGGGGTTCGGATGGGTGCTATCAAAGAGTGACCAAGAAGAGAGTGAGTAAATGTACTTACTGTTTATTACAAAACAACGCACCACTATCAATCAAAACAGAAACTACAGTAACGAAAAGGCGCCAAACACAATCACATTCAAATTTAGAATTTGACTACAAAACTAAATTTAAAAAGACTAATAAAATATACAAAAGAGATTTGTAGCGACTGCAGTGATTCGCTTTACATGTTTTGGGTAAAAATACTCCACTACAGTACCGCTATGATGGCCGTTTTGGCAAATTACAAAAGTGAGGTCAAATCTCAATTCATTATCGAAAAAAATATTATCAAATAAGAGTCACGTCTTTATTTTTAGATTTTTAACTAGTATTGGAAGGAGTAGCTGATTAAAAAGTTTTAGTAAAACGAATATAAAAATGTTTACTTTATATACCGTCAGTTCGAAACTGATTTGTGTTGCATTGAGCTTTGAGGCGAGTTTGCCGGAGACAGAAGTTGTGCTGCCCAGCGATCCTTTACGATCGCATTAGATCTTATTTTTTAAATTTTCGAATTTCGAACAACAAATGCCGAGTTCACTATTGACAACAATGTACAGCCATTAGCTCCTTCAACGTAGTTATGAATTAATACGAAATTTGATGAGCGGACAAACGTCGAAACGGCCATCACAGCGTGCTGTTACTATAGTTTGTTATTATTATTGATATAAACATCGAATACACACAATAGAAAAGCTCATTCGGTCCAACTGGACAAGAACCAGTATCTATTGCAAGCGCATATAGAAATCCGTCAGATCGGCTGACCTGATTTATATCACAGTTGGTAGGAGCGGTAGCCACGGTGAGACAACAGACACTGGTTCGAGTCCAGTCGGATCGAAGGAATATTTCTTTGTTTTTATTTGATCTTCGTATAATAAAAACAAGTGAATTTCGTATGCATTCAATCATAACCAGGGATGGGCAAACGCCCGGGTTTTAACCCGACGCTTAGTTCATGCCGAGTTTAAATCGGGTTAACCAAAAACAACGATCTGCAACAAGTACGTAGAAAAATCGTAAAGTCTGTAGTTCGTCCCGTGGCTTAGTTAGCATAGCGTCTGGCACGGTTTGCTAGAAGACGTTGGTTCTAATCCAGCTAGATAGAAAGATTATTTTCTAAGTGTATTTTGTTGTATCTTTGTGTTAGTAATTATAACAAAACTAGTGGAGGAATTTCACAAAAATTATTGAATATCATCATGGCGGTCAAACATTGTGACATTCAAAGACCTAAAAATTACAACTTTATGATGCTTAAATAAAAGACATAAAATTTCACGTAACATATTTTTTTATTGTAGTTGATATTATTGGTATGACTATAATGTGATAAAAACGCTTCTCATATATGATCACATGTGGCTATGTTATATCAAAGGTATGAACTCTGTATTTTTGAGGTCGGAAATATTGTATGCTAATGTTGAATTATGCATGTAGGTATTTAGAAAATAAAGTGTTAATTTGATTACAATTTATATTTATAATGGTAACATGAAAATAAAATTAAGTATCAAGGGATGCTCTATTTGTATAAACGTAAATTGTCAAAGAGATTTTATCTGACCAAACAAAGATGTACCTTCTGTCAGCTTTTGCCCCTTGTTCAGGGGGGCTATTTAATAGGATCGGATAATACGGTTGATGGAAGCGCGAATTTGTTAACCCCCTTTGTAATAAACACGTCTTTTGTCTCTTTCTGCCTTGAACGTAAAGTATATTTGGGTAAAAGAGATGCAAAATCAGATTATTGTGAATATGCCGTGGGATTATTCTTTGATCGGCTTACAATGTTTCTTTGTGGTTGTTGTAGTGTCTGGATTATGATTCGTTGTTCGGGGTTTTAATGTTTGATTCTTTGGTGATTAATATGGCATAATTGAGTTTTATTTATAATATAGAAAACTTTAACGAAATCGCCCCATAATGGTCTAACCACACATATCCGGGCCGCGCCCGCGAGGGACGTGGACGGGCCGTGCTACGTCAGGGGCTCAAAAAAATATCGTTGCGTATATTTTGATTGAACTCGTTCACACATGTCCGTGTCCGAGCCGGCGCCGGGACGAGCCCCCAGTTCATACTTACCAGCTCGTCCCGGGCACGGCCCTGATGTGTGTGGATAGTCCTTAATAAACACATTTGGACTAAAATACATGCAATTAAATACGATGTTGAGGGATTGTACGTAAAATTTATTTATGTTTTACGAGAAATGTACGATAGAACAAAGTATAAGTATTATCCCTTCCTTGTTCTGACCTACTTAGCCGGTACACCCAAATCAAATTTAGTACTTTTCACTTTTCAGAACAAATAACTCGTATAATTATTTATTTTTGTTAAACTTAATCTTTCATATGGCTATTTAACTTTGCAAGAGTGTCTACAATTCGTTTTAGTGAGTATTCTATTTCTAATAAGAATTCAAGAGGAGATTTGTTTTCCTAACGAGATCGGGCTCTCCAAACAATCAAAGGCGCGCTTGTTATTACCCCTAACAAGGTGTGTAAAATAAACTCAACAAATTGATAGTTGGCCCCTACAAAAACAACTCGAACAATCATCAATCCCAATTAAACCACCATCAATGCCCCTGTGAGAAAAACCAAACACTACCACACCAATCAACGCACGATAGCCCACAAAGGGAGTCCTTTTTATTTTTTTAAACAAGCATTTTTGTCTCCTACGTCATGGTGACGGGAGATAGGAGATTTTTGCGTCATTAACGCGCCTGCCGCGTCATTCCGACACGATTTGTCTATGGTTATCTCTGTGATTTTTTTCAACGCGTGCCCGATAGGTCGCACGCGTACAATATGCGTGAATTTTTCGCCAGCTAATGTGTTGGAAGGAACTTTGAGAAGATAAGCGCTGAAAGCGAATGCTCGTTGGCGGATTTTTTGTGTCACTTTTTCGTGACATTTTCTCGGACGCCATCTTGAATCACTTTTTATCACCAAAATAAAAACAACCTTTCAACACATTAATATCTTTTTCTTCTAAATCATCTCATCATTCCCGAATGAAACTAAAAAATGTTAAACATAAGCCTTTGCGGTTTTAATTGAAAACATCACTCGAATCTCAAACTACGAGTGGAAATAAAAAAGTTAACCATTATTTGCGATTACGAGGCTCGTTTCTGAAGCCAAAACGAAGGGTAAACACGGGCACTAAAAAGCACAAGAGTGCTCCAAAAGGCACGCGTCGCGGACCACAACAAACGAACACCGCATGAAACGGAACGACAATTGGAATAATTTTAATTAGAGAAAAATTGCCGCGGTGAAATGCGCAAATAGTGCGATAGGGTTAGGCCAAAAGGATTTTAATATCTATTAATACTTTTTTAAATTAAGATGTTATGTATGATAGTGGCTGCGGCAGCTTTAAAAATACAGTTTATGTAGTAATTTCACATAAAATAATATGTATAACTTAGAATAATAACGCATAGAATGATAGTTTCATATCAAACGAACTGTCACAAGTGAGGCAAAAATCAAATTCATGTAGGCATTTTCGTGTCTTGTTGCAATGAAATTAATTTTCGGTTTTAGTGAATATTTACATAAAAATACAAGTTGAAACGCGTTACTTCCTTGTGGAATGTGATGTTAGTATCTATTTTATTTTTTGTCTGACGTATTTTTACACTCATTTACCGCACATTTCGTCATTTTTAGCTAAAATTCTTGAGCTGTTCGCGGTGCAAGTTGACCTTGAGCACTGACGGCCCGCCCGCTCGTGTAGGCCCATTGGGAGCGCTTCAATTTGCCTCACTTAGCGTGTGCGGACTAGGTTTCTATGCGTTATTATTCTGAGATGTATAATAATAATAACGCACACACTCAACATAGACCTGCACTAGGGAAACCCTGTGTCGCGGGTGCCATGGACACACACAAGTTTGGGAGTAATCCCAAACTCACGAGAGAAATAAATCTAGGCCATACAAATATTTCTCCCGGCCCGGGACCGAACCTGGAACCTCTGCGTGGCAGCCCGGCATGGTAACCGTTCGGCCACGGAGGCAGTTTAAAAGAATAAAAATTAATAGAGCGACATCTTACGTCATACTCAGGTAGCTAGTAAAAGGTTAAACCGGTGAGAAGCTTTATAGATCACAGGTGTCGCTTAGGGTGATAAAAGCCAAAATAACGTAACATAAAATTACAGTAGCTTAAATTAAAAATATTGTTGATCATTAATTAAAATGAACCTTATAGGCAAGTATGTTATGTCTTAGACCATATCATCTTTGGGGAGATTGCGGATGAATCTTAAAATATATGAGAGAAACTATTGAAAACTCAGCTAACCGCTAAATTTCTGTATTAGTACAATTTCGGAATTCTCGGTTTTTTATTGCCATTATAAAAGCGATTACATATTTATAGTGGTTCCAAAATTATGTCGTAGTCCGAAAAAACCACTTTATTTAAAAATCTAATCGGCAAACAAAAAAAACCTCTTTTGCTATACTCTATAATTTTTTATGTATAAATTAGAATGCTTTATTGCCGTGCTAGTCGGTAAATCACGAGAACAATATAACTAAAATGGTAAAGCGTAGCTTTTTATTGATATTTTGATTGATGGCGTGACATACGACAATATTGAAGGCATTACAAAGTCAAATAATCCGTCAATTAAATTTTACTCCATGTTATAAAACTTATGTATAAGCAAGCAAACCTTAGTTTAAAAACACCTCTGTACGTACTTATGTATTAAACAAAAATATGTTAATATGTGGGTTGTGTAAATAATTGAGAAAAAAGATGCCATTGCCTTTGATCCGTACAATACTTATATTATTGAATATCTTGAATGAAGAAACTTTAACAAGATTCTCACAGATGGCGCTGATGACAAAAACCGTTTAAACTCAATACAAAGCAAATCTGCAATAAGCACATGGATATGTTCGTAAGATTCGCTGACTCGATCTGTAGCTCTAATGGTTAAAGCGGTGGCCCCGGTGTGGCAGCAGATGCTGGTGCGAATCCAGTCGCATCTAAGGATTTTTTCTTTGTATTGTTCGATTTTTGTATCACTATTAATTCTTGATCTGTACATTTGATGGACACAATAAATTTACCAATCAATATACTTAACAGTTACGTATAGATATAATAATAAAATAGTTAATAGGTATATTTACGATAAATTAAAACTGACCACTATTTGACTCTATTAAATTATTTAACAGAATAGGGAAGAGAATTAAAAACTGAATTATTTGTGCTGACCATAGAAGTAGAGAACAATACTCTACGAACCCTTTCCGCAAACGATTAGCGCGCGAGGGCTCTCACAACTGACGACCCTCAGCTTCTGACTGGCTGAAACAAGGCTGAACAGAAACCAACCTTTGCCTTTACCGCAGTCAACAGGCCGTGTAGTTCGACTCGCTCTTTTGTGGTTTTTTTATTGCAAAATGTAGCTTCTTTTTTAAATGTAAATCAAATTAATGGAGAAGGCCTTAGAATAATAACGCATAGAATGATAGTTTCATATCAAACGAACTGTCACAAGTGAGGCAAAAATCAAATTCATGTAGGTAGTTTTAGTAGTGGGTTAATTTTCGGTTTTAGTGAATATTTATATAAAAATACAAGTTGAAACGCATTACTTCCTTGTGGAATGTGATGTTAGTATCTATTTTATGTTTGTCTGACGTATTTTTACACTCATTTACCGCAAATTTCGTCATTTTTAGCTAAAATTCTGGAGCTGTTCGTGATGCAAGGTGACCTTGAGCACTGAAGGCCCGCCCGCTCGTGTAGGCCCTTTTGGCGTGCTTCAATTTGCCTCACTTAGCGTGTGCGGGCTAGGTTTCTATGCGTTATTATTCTAAGGAAAAGGTACTCTACGGTAGTTAAACGAAAATGTACATTAAACAAAATAGTGCTGGCATTTCGTAAAAATGTTATTATAATAAATAGCAATGTTTTTACTGAAATTTCAAACCGTAAACAAAATGCCTGCAGACGTTGCGTGAAGCTTTGTAATGCGCGATTTTCATTTATTTACTGATTGACCATCATGTTTGTGATATTTATTGTAGCTTTAGTATCTATATTAGTAATTTTTGGACGTGTTAGCGATTGTTCCTTTATTGTTACAATGAAGTATAGATTTAATTGTAGAATTGTGACAAATTGCGAGTTTTGGGAAGTTACAGTTCTGACACGAATTATTTTTAGTTTAAGTATAATAGGTTTTGAGATTAATTTATTTGTTACTATTTTAAGTTGATGGTTCCGCAGCCAATGTTCAATAAATAAATAATTATTGTTGAGTAAAAAAAAAATACCGTGTTTTTGTAGCAGGTTCGAAATAATTTTTTGTTTGAGTTTCTTAATTATTTATTATCTTTTAAACTTATCTCAATAAACAAACAAATAATTGCTGAGTCGACTACCATTTCATTTACAATCTTTTCAAATTTTATTATAATTGGAAATTGTCCAACGTAACGTATATAAAATTGTTTTCTGTTTTTTACTTCAATCAAAGCATTTAGAAACGCAGCAATTGTGTACACAGAAACATAGATGTAAATATAGAACACCCAGAACCTTTAATTACAACTATTCATAGATGTAGCTTCGATATCGAATAAATATGTAAACAAGAGTCCCTACAGACAACTTAATTAAAACGTCCCTCATAAAATGGAATTGCAGAAATAAAAATATTCAAAACGGATATAAATATCTCTGGATTAAACACAACGAGTTAATAAAACTTGCAGAGACAAATAATTTGCAACAACATTGCTAAAGTACCATAAAAAGAAACGGACATGTTTTTATTTGGTTTTTATTTCAACTAAAAATGGCGAATAACGATTTTAAAAGTTCAGTTTGTTGAATTCTAAAAATTTATAATGCATAATTACGTCCTCCTTAACAAAATTACTGAGGATCTCTTTAATTCCCTGTACTATGAATACCACAGCAACGGAATTCTTAGCTACTTTCCAGAACACCAGAACCAATTTACAAAAGATCATTTCCTAATTTGGTTCTACCAGAAATCGAACCCAGGACCTCCGCATCCAGCGCCCACAATGTACAAAGTACTATTTCAGAAACAGAACAAAAACATTGAAATTCGAATATTTGATTGAATTATACCAAAAGTACATAAAACGTGTAAAAGGGTGAATTATAAATCTTTTCCTTTGAAGTCGGTTAAAAACTAATAATACTTAAAGCTATAAGCATATACCGTAAACTTCCAAGCGTAATAACAAAGACGTTTTACTAGCAAGAATTGACCATCTAATTAACAATTTCAAGTTTTGTCTCATTTCCCACTTTGTACGTAACATGATTCTAAGAATTATTATCTCACTAATGTTCCTTTAGTAAAACGCAGTAACTTTTAAGATATTATGAACGTTATAAACCAACCAGTATTATGAGGTCTGTAATCACAACGAATACACCTTTTATCTGAGTTATGTTTGAAATAGTATCCAATATTTTATTCTTTTTTTTAAATGCTACTCGTACGAATGACATTCCTTATTCAAAATTTATATGGCGTTATACTGATAAGTCATCGCAGTCTACTAATTACGCCAGATCTCGTTTTCTTTAGTTTGTATGTTTCAACGTAACATGAGCCCCGTAATTAAAAGTTTTCATTTTTATTTGTGGCTGATGGAATGGTAAAGATTGTTACTTACTTGTTGATAAGGTAAAATTCTATTTCAATAGTCGGCTTAGGGTGTTGTAGTTGTAAAAAAATGTAGAGGCTCTGATATAAGATGTTACCAAAGCAGTATTCATTAAAATATATGTACTTACGATATCGTTGATTAAATCACTATGTCTTTATTTTATGATATTATATTATATTTTGAAGGAATCATAGTATTATATAAAGAAATAAGAAAAACAACGTAATTAAATGCCACAAAGCGACCCTCAGAGCCTTAATACCTTTATACATTTTAATTATTGGATGAAAGTAACCTGCCTGTATGATAAATGAGGCAAAGACAACCCGTCATTGTTCCTTCAATAAAAGCCCCTTTGTCTATGGTCGGGACAAAACCTTGCTCGTTGTCTATGCCTCGCTCAACTCGGCCTTTTGTACAGTCGAGAGTATTGTCGTATGCCGCATCATTAAATGCATTTTAAAAGGACAAAACGCTTGCGAATATTTGCGAAATTCACACGCTCAAAATGTCCAACCATAGATAATATATTTTGTCGATTGCGTTCATTACTTATCAATTGGTCACATTTTTGTTAACCAGGTCATGGACAATACTTTTTAAAAGTAGTAAAGCTCCTTGTGAAAGAGTTTGTCCAGGGAAATATGCCACCTTACCTATTTCTGCCGCCAAGCAGTAATGTAAGCATTATTGTGTTCCGGTTGGTAGGTGAAGGGTAAGGGTGCTGGTGAAATACAGGCACATAAGACTTGTCAACTTATGTCTTTGCGATTTAAAGCTCTGAGTGGCACTGCAACTGTTATGTTCATATGTGTGCCTGGTTTTTCAATGGCACTACAACATGTAGTGCCATTGAATTTTCTACCTACATAGGTACTTGAATATAATATTATAATATAATATCATTAATATCCACAAATGTGTGCACATAAATCATTGAATTTTGTCAGTACATTGTTTTCTTTTTTCATTTGGTCAGTCAACAATTATTACACTAATGAAAAATCAGGAACATACATGCAAAATCTTAAAACTAAGTGCACAACCTATTATAGACCTACACTACATGCACATTAAATTATTGCAGAGTACTAAAAGGAATTTACAAAAAGAAATGTGTAAACATTAAGAGCGGTTACACAGGGTGACTTTTAGCAGCGATGCAAAAGCGATGTAATACCGGATTCATTCATAAGAACCCTGCCACACTGAAACGCGCGGCGGCCGCGCGTCTGCCGCGCATTTCAATATGGCAGGGTTCATATGAACTCGTTCACTACAAAAATTCCCGCGCCTGGAACGCTTCCGCGGCCACCTCTGTGTGGCCTGAGCATTACACACGCGCGCGATTTTAAGCAGCGAAGCAAACGCGATGCAAGCGCGCGACTGCATCTTACAAACTCGCGATTGCATCGCTATACTTAGGACTTATAGGCGATTGCATCGATGCAATCGCTCGTTTGTATCGATGCAGTCGCGCGACTGCATCACTGCTAAATGTCGCCGTGTGTAATCACTCTAAGAGACTACATAAGAGTCTTACAAAAACAAAAGGTGAAATTATTGAAAAATAAGCAGAAACGAATAAGCGAAAGCACTTGGAAATCGAATTGTAAAGCCCGTAGTTGATATTTTAGGATCCATAAAGCGAAACGGGGTACCCGAACCATCTTATTCTGATACCTATTTCATTTTTCGGTAAACACCGCTACTGTCCATGAACGAGTTAACCAGATTAAAAAAAACTCCAGTAACGACGTATCGAGTCTAATTAATGATAATGGTGGGTAAAAAGTCAGTTATTTTTAAATAGTTTTATATTCGGTAAGGATATAATTTTTTAGCTCGCTGTCAGTATAACCGCCGCGGTTGATTTGTTACGAACACTTTAATGTGCAATTAGTAATTCTGACTTATATCGCACTAGCTAATTAATACGAGAAAAGATATTTAGGTGCCAGTAATTTCTATTCGATATATAAAAAACCAAAACAGGTTCCAATATTGAGTGATTCTTGGGAAATTAAGAAGATCGTAACTATTTTTTATTATATTTATTTTATTCAAACATGATGTTTTTATTACCACGACATTCATAAACTTTTTGTGAAAGTTTTTTTATGATACCAATTGACGGGAGGAACAAGTAGTGCACCTGGTGGTCTCAGAGCTTTAAATCACATAGATCTTATAATTAAACTCTGAGTGGCACTGTATATTATAAAAAAATACTGTTTAACTAGATTGTCCCTATCTACTGAACCGAGAGATAGGGTTTTCCGGAAAGACTACGGGCTCGATGGCAAGACCAGAGTACAGTGGGCGTCCGGCAGAAGCCCTCCGCCTTTGGGGGCGTCTGTCGCGGACCCGGACTTGGGTATGGACTCGCTGGGGTTTGTGGTTAGCTGCAGAGACAGACATGTTTGTCTGTCCCGGTTGCATGTGTCCGGGGCGTCGGTCTCGTGAGCAGCTAGCGCGTCTTAGTAGCGGTCTAGTTGAGGACCTGAAGCGAGGAAACGCGCTGGCCACGTGAGTTGCCCTTTAAGTTGGAAGCTTTGTCACTGCGACTGGCATCTCCGGCACTAGCTTGAAGAGCTAGTAGAGGATATTATAGATATCCTCCGGTCCCTCCAGCCGCTTAGGTTATTGGGAACTGGAGAGACGTCGTTTTTCGGCGACGGGAAGTGAGCGTGCCTTACAGATCCGCCACCAATGAGGAGATTTAGATACAGATACAGATTTAGATACGAATTTCGTGGTATTAATAATCCAATTATAATTAAGAATGTTGGTTTTCTCTTTGTCTTACCAAAAGCTACAACAATGCCGCATATTTACGTGAATTTCCGACACAAATTTATGTATATGCATAAATACAAAAATATATATACAAACAGCATTCTTTCGCAAATCCATATTAATTGAAAAGATAAATTAAAGGAATACCAAACAAAAGACAGTCTTTACCTTTAAAGAGGAAAACAATTGTAAGCAGAATACGTCGGCCATATTGTGAAGTGCGCGCGCAGCTACAAAGCCTTATTGTGCGCCCATATGGGAAAATATCGCTTGTTTTGTCATCCCTATTGTTGTTGACAGACAGATGGACAACTGAAAAGACATGCTTTGAATACTTATATAAGCAAAGCCTTTGAATGCGAACGTTCAGTTTTGAGATTATGTTAAGTTATCGCCGACGTTTGTTAATGTTTTCCGCTTCAAACGTCTGTTTAGGGATAAGTTTGTATTGTAAGGGGGTTATTGCTAAAGTTCTCGAAAATAAACGTGTGGAAAACAGTAATACCGGGCAACTTCGTAAGGCGAAAAACTTCCCAGTGGCAGAGACGTTCTGTCTTTTCGATTCTTTATTATTGTTTAAGCCATTGTCTCTACTATTAATCTATGAAACTCCCACCAATACTTGGCCTTAATAGTTACCGTTACTAGATACCAATAATTATTCGCCTTTTGACGGCTTTTACATCGCTCTTACTACGAAATATCTGTCAAAAGACGTATAATTTGTGGTAACTGTGGTTTAATGAAATGACAAGAACATGAGACTCGTCAACTCATGTCTCAGGGTGACGGGCGCAGTAGCTGTATCCCTCAGATCTTTGTAATTTGAAGTTATAAGTGGCACTGCAACTGTTATGGACAGGCGTATTTAACACCAGGCACACGCCTTGTTCGTCCCGTCGTCATTTGGTATCACTCTTACTACTAAATATCTGTAAGATTACTAGGTCCACTCGTCGTAGCTACATTGTGCCAGAAACACAGAATATCAATATTACCTAGCCGTCTTTTCTACTAACACAGTTGTCCTGTGCTGTTCCCAAACGCTAGTACAAATATACATATAAGTAATTATTCTCTGTCGTTAGGTGCCAGTTATCTTTTCCTTCATTCAATTCCAGTCTTTATTCTCACTCTTTCACTGGAATGGAACGCACTTCTTATTTCTGTTCACGAAAGTACATCGTTAGCTACTTTTAAGTTGAGAGTAAAGGAGCATTATTTATCTACTGTTCCATCCATTTTATTATAAAATATGTATTTATCATCATTATAATAGTTTAATGTTATTAATATTGTATTACATAATTTTGGGTTTTTGTGCACTTGAGCCCGTTATTGTAGTTATTTTGTCCTGTATTTAGTTCTGCAGGAAAAAATCTTATAGAAATAAGCAGTGCCTTTGTTTGTGTTTTCCTTTTATTAAATGTAATCAGTGTTTTTTCCTGTGCAATAAATAATATAATAATAATATTAATTTAACTTTGTATATGGTATACAAATAATATGTAGGTGCACGCGTCTTATATATGGAAAAGATTTCAAAAGGAAAAATATTGCAAAGTTAGAGATAAAATGAAAAACAAAAGCTTACTTACGGGCTATTTCAAAATATCAGCAACGGTACGTCCTTCTTCCTTTATTCCTCTGTGACAGATCCATTTGACATATTTGTTTTGATATTTACATGCTTATTTCATAAATGTCGGTAAACTAACCCATCGTAATCCAAAGCTAATTTTCTGATCTGATACAATATAAAGATTGAATTGGTGTCTACATAAATATACATTTTTGTTATAATGCCAATGGACGGGACGAACAAGTCGTGCCCATGGTGGTAAGCGGTGGTATTCTATAACAGTTGCAATGCCACTCCGAGCTTTAATCGCAAAGATCCAGAGGACACTGCCACTAGCCCCGTTACCCTGAGCCATAAGTTCATAAGTCCCATGTGCCTGTAATTTCACCATCACCCTAAACCTTCAAAACCGGAATACAGTAATACTCACGTAACTGCTGGACGGCGAAAATAGATAAGGTGGCAGTATTTCCTTGGACGAACTTTTTCACAACGAACTCTACTGCTACTAAAATTCAATAACTATTATTTATCAGTTTTTTTGTTTATTATTAATATTGTATATCAAACGTAGTAAAAAAATAAAATAAGCCTTCTTTATATAAATACCTTGTGCCTATCACGAATACAGATTGCAACAGAATACATGACGGCATGTCGTAGCTATTTGCCTGCTAGAGATTATAAATAGTCGTGTTGAAAGTTCTTCACTATTTTAATGAAAAAAAAAAAATATTTCAAATTGGTAAATGTAGATAGCTATAAAATAATTGAAGAGATCAATAAAGAAGCTTCAACCGTTTCCTTATCGGGTACCATCGAAAATATATTCAAACGTATCTACTATCTCTTAGAGTTTCTTTAAAAAATTTCGAGTTCTAAAGCTCTAATACGCCAATTAATCACCCGAAGCGCTTATAGAAACTATTTAACGTCGATTGTAACACCAAAACATTATTTTTTCTTAAAGCTATTAACTACATTCTCGACAACTACCGCTTGACGGGAGATATCATCTTATTTTCGAATTAAAACACGCCGCCTGCCACCATTAACAAGACCAGAATACTATATAAATCATATTAATATATTTTTCTTCAACGAACACGTTATGACATTGGATTTTTCATATCTAAAACAGCGTAATTAATAGACGCAGAGGTTCTTTATGGTTTATAAAGTGGACTCTGAACAAATCCTAATAAAATGTGGTCTGATTGCAACTAATTGGATTCGCGCTATACATGAGTATACAAGGAGAATTTTAAGGGATGACTCATGTAGAGGTACCCAAGCAAAATGTTTGTAAGGACCGATAGACAGAAATTATATATAGCAGTGGGAACTAGAGCCCTATCACGTACACGGGGTATCCAGCTGAATAAAACTAGCGATCAGCGTTACGCTTATATGTATTGAAATAAAATAGGTACTCGCGCGCACATATCGTTCCGTCGTCGTTCCGAATCGCAGTGCCAGATGCGCGCGCGACGCGAATTGCGAATCGCGTCATTCGTGTGACCCCCAGCACCCCGCGCGCCCCATGCAGGCCCGGGGGTGTATTTATTTAGCCCGCGTTTGATCGATGGTGCAACCGTACAGCCTTCCATTTGCTACAACACGCATCCTGACACACATCTTTCGCCTTATTCAACCCTCTACCGGAAGTATCCACTCTTGACCTGACTTTTCTTTAGGACATCCTCAATTTGGTTGTGTTAAGTTTTTCCTATCAGACCCACTCACAGTGGCCTTAGAATTTTTTCTTTTTTTATATTATCAAGTAACGGGACTAACAAGCAAGTAACCTCCTAAGCATGCCTTTCTATATCGTTGTCGTTATATTTTCTTCCTTGCCGCAAAGCTCTCTTATCATATATCAGTCTCTCCAGTCATATGTCTCAAATCATTCATTTTCGTAATTCACACACATTTCACAATAATATATAAAATAACAACAATTGAAAGTTTAAGTTTCTGTAACCATCACAAACGTTACTAGGACTCTTGGACGGTTCATGTACCATGCGGCCATCAAGTTGTACGCTGGCTATAAAGTTTAGTGTTGTAAAGCGTGGGATACCAATTCAAACTATGGTGTGAACAACCAATTACAATTATTTATTTTATTTATTAACAAAAAACCTATTTAAATATTTCATCGAACATTTCGTTTTACTATCGACTTTAGAGTGCCTAAAATCAATCGTCAAAGGACGAATTTATCCATGTGTTTTATAACTTGTAATCGATTTTGATGGCTTGTCACACTAGTGGGTCCGCTTTTATTGTTCTATAAATCGAGCAGTGAATGGTTTTAAGCCTCGTATTTCGTTAAGTATTTGTTATTAGTATGATAATCGTGTATCGAAATATCGATATCGAAAACGAATGCGTGAAACCGGATAGTATTTTATGAGATTTAAAAGCACTAATTCTTAGAAGCTCAATCTCTTTGCTTACATTTAAAAAAATCCATTTTTTTTAGTTAAACACTCTGTGACAATATTGGTTGAAAGAGTGTTAAATTTTCTTGTTAGTAAAAAAATTATAATTGTTGGCATTTAGTTTCGTACCAAAAGCAGAGCAGTAATAGCCTAAAGGAGCTACGTCTTGAATTCGATTGACTTTTTTCAAACCTAATAAATTTTTGAAAACTATTAATGGACTTCAAACACCGGAACTCGTATTACTGCTTGGCAGCAGAAATAAGTAAGGGAGTATTTGCCTGGACGAACTCTTTCACAAGGAGCTCTACTGCTAAAAATATATATTTGTATAAGTCTATGTATTACTAATAAGTTTTTATTCTTAATAATATTAAATTTAGAAGTAATAAGGAGGAATAAATAAAAAAAGAAGGAGGTTAGGCATGATCTTTTTTGTTGTCGGCGTTTGTGGACCGATTTAAATGATTCTTTTTTGGTGGAAAGAGGGTACCTTAGTAGTGGTCTCATTTAAGTTTGAAGACGATATTACTTCTTTTTTCCGGTAACCAATTTCAATAAAACTTGGGCAACAGATGTAATTCCACGAACTTATGAGGTCGTTTTTTTAATATTTTGTACTGAAATTATTAATAAAACAAAGAAATAGGTAAAGTGGCAGCATTTCCTGGACGAACTCTTTCACAAAGAACTCTACTACTAATAAGGAATTTTTTATTAACAAAAAACAAAATCGATCGTCAAAGGACAGTATATATAATACGATCTTGACTTAACGTCATAATTATGACTAAGAATTCACTTCATATTTTCAAACAAGACAGATATAAAACTCTCTTTTTAGAGGAACTCAACAGTGAAACATACATGGGTTGATGAAGATAATTATTCGTATCAGAATGCAGCGTTAGCGTATAGCAATTAAAATCCTAGCCCGTATTTAAAAGTGCTCTTATAACATTGAAGAAGCGCATCTACGTCTCTATATAATTTTCAACGTATGAAAGGATAAAAGTATTTTTGAAATATTGAGTTTTAGGTTTTTAGAGATATATGTAGCGAAGTTACATCGATTTTCTTTCAAATACAAAGATAAAATTAAAAAAAAATCTAGAATTCAATATTGTTAGGAATCAATATTAAATTTTAGAATAATGATATTCATTGCTGTTTTGAGAAATTACTCTACTAGTTTATTATAATTATTAACACAAAGAAAAATTCCATCGATCTGACATATATTATCTGTGAGTATGTAATAGTAATTCATTATTTCAACCAAAATTCAATTTATTAAAAATACAATACTTTGGAAATCGTATGCAGACTAAATTGGTATTTTCTTTGGTAAATTAAAAAAGTATTAAAATTAATAAAATTTGAAAGTATAATTTAGAATAAGTGATTAATTTCTTACCATCTCAGCCATACCTATCTGTCAAGAGTTGATTTGTTTGATAAAATAAATATATGGACACGATTTAAATCCGATATAATAGTCTAATTTCCAAAGTATTTTTGAAAGTTAAAAAATGTAACATTTGTGTGATGGTAAATAATAATAATATTGCAGGTACTTTACTTCAAATCATCACCATCAACCCATTTATACGTTCCACTGCTGGGCACAAGTCTCTTCTCAGGCGAGGGTTAAGGTCATATTATAGTCAGCTACAGTGGACCAATGCGAGTAGGTCGAGGACTTCTCACAGGTTTTCCGAGGGTTGTGAACCTTTCTCGACGTGCAGGTTTCAATACATGTTTTTCTTCACCGAAAAACTCATGGTACCTAAATTTCAATTTAAATTTCGCAAATAAATTCCGAGAAACTCAGAGGTGCAAGTCCGGATTTCAACCCAGGGCCTCTGCTTGAGAAGTGGTAGGTCAAACCATTAGGCTACCGCATCTTATAATTAATACTTTATATTATTTTCGAATGCGGGAATTCAACAAAGGTATTTGAATCTTTTTATTATTTACTGTTCTAGCCATAAGAGAATTAATGTCCGTAAAATGTATTTAAAAAATGAACCTACCTGGACTAAAACTAGAGATGTTCCTTTGCTGTGAGTGAGAAAATAAAATCCAGGTCACGACTATACCCAATATAACCAATAATAAATAAAATATAACCAATTAGAAAAATCGTTTCCCAATTCGGTCTTTCCGGGACTACTGGGAATCGACTTCCTTATCTCGCACCCACAATGCTGACCCATGAGCCTATGTGATCCAGAATGGAACATTTTTGCCTAGAAAGTTTCTATCCACATTCCGTTGGTGTTACCTCTAGTCAGGTAAAAATTAAAACAGATTAGGTACCAAAGTCCAATGACCCTAAATAAAAAAAGAACTATTCAAAGAATGACCACAATAATCAAGATAACACTAAAACTCAAGTGCGACGGTTGATTAACAACAAAATTTCCCACCATAGTACTCAGAAACTCAAGAGTGGTCACAGTTAGTTTTAATAGTCGTGCTTAATTGCACTCGAAAATGAGATAACACTACGACATAAAATTATGTTGTTACTACCTTATATATAGTTAAAACTTACCAAAATCAGTCTCCTAACTTAGAAGCCAGACTTACATTCAAAGTGAAACGTTTAAATATGAAATTATTGGGTAATGACGATATGTATATTTTTTTTTATTGAAATTACTAATTTATTATAATTATTAATACAAAGACGGAACACAGAAAAAATCCTTCAATCTGATAGGCATCGAACTTACGTCAGTGCCATACCACGGCGACCGCTCTACCAACTGAGCTACAGATCGAGTGAGCATATCTTACGAATTTTGTTATGCG
>NW_020653765.1:782160-965926 GCF_003589595.1 Hyposmocoma kahamanoa
AAAAAAATAGCCGGTATTACTACTAACTAGCAATATTTATCAAACAATCATCGTGTGTACCATAGAATAGTTAAATTTACACTTACATACAGTAGAAGTTTGCTGGTGTTCTTCATTTTTATATTCCTTACCTGCGAACAAGACAATACATATAAGCTATTATAATAAATACATTATACAATATATCTTTTTAAATTAGAGGTAGTTCCACATTCTTTTACAAGTTAAATGGAAGTCCACTAATGAGCATAATGCTGTGCGAGGGTCTAGCCAACACGTAAAGTTGCAAAAGGAGCAACTTTATTAAATTTTTAAACTGTGGCCCAAGTTACTTATTGCGACGCTAGAGCTTCATGATATAAAGGCATAATAATTAATGGGGGCCGTAGTTGACGCAACTTCTGAGCTATTATTATAATTGTTTTAAATGTTATCAAGCAACACTCCGTAATAGTTAGGGAGCATCATGAATTTCATCGTGTTCAGGAGACCGCGTTGCCGTTGCGCAGCGACCGCGTGCATCTAATGTCATGGCAAAATACGCTCTATTTATTTACCATTTACGTTTTAACTTAAATGAGCTACCCGGGCGCGTGGGCTGGGCTGGCTTGTTTGGAACCGCGCGGTTGTATTATTCAGAGGAATTTAAATGTTGTTGCCTAGTAAATAGAATTCAGATTCGCCATTAATGTGACGTGAAATCGTGGTAACTGGGCGCTTACAGTGCTACTTAGAAATTTCACAAAGATCGGCACTGCTACTGCGCCCATCACCCTGAAACACAAAGTTGACATGACCCATGGACCTATAATTTCACCAGCACCCCTCACAGTGCAGGGTGCGCATTAATTAGGTCTCATTAATCTTATTTCGCGATACCGGTCTCTTTTGATTTAAAACTTTTTTAAACTCTTGATTGATTTCATGCCATTATGGAAAATGGAGCACTTATGCCACGCTTGCTTTTATTTCAAGTTAGCTTTCAGTCGGTTTCGTGAATTAAGGACAGAATAAAGGCATTTCGGGGGAAATGTAAATTTTAACTTTTAAGAATTTGTAAATTAATCGACTGAACTAATTAACATTGTCAGTCAATCGGCCCTTGTGTTCAACGCTTGTACGCAATGAATACATGTGATGTAATAATAATAGTTAGCCTATATATAGTCCCACTACTGGGCACAAATCCTGCACATCATTAAATTTTTTTGCAGACGTTTGTAGGTTTCTATATTGACATTTTCATTGCATTTCATTTCATTTCATCATTGACTTACAATTATATGGACGTCGGGTCCGCGCTAAAAAGTGTCCGAACTTATAGGGCGTTAAAATCGTATACAGAGCGTCATTCACGCTTTAGTCTTCGTTTGTTCGACTGACAGCGAAGCAAGCAAAATTAGATAGTACTGCGATGACATTACAATTTAAATTCAACGTTTTAGCTTTTTCATATTCCTTTACATGTCACTACGTTTAAATAGGTTGACTTGGGACATATTTTTCGTGGTTTTTGTATTAGACCCGTCGTCCATTTATTTGTAAGTCAATGCATTTCATTGAAAGTTTAATTTCGCACATAAATTCCGAAGAGTAGGTAGGAGGTGCAAGCCCGGATTCGAAGCCACGACCATCTACATGAAAGGCGGTAACTCAATTTAGAAAAAAAAATCGTAAATTCTGGCCTGGGTCTCGCTCTTATTGTTATTAATTGTACCAGTTTTTGTTTTTTTTTTCTAAATCGCTATAATCTATGTCTCAGACCTACGCTGCAGTGGTCGCACGTTTCTCAGAAAAGCCACCACACATGGCCCTGAATGCACAAAGCCGTATAATAATCAGGCAGTTGCAATTAAAAAATTTAAGCCACTTTGTCAACACCTCGAGGTCCGCATTTTCTTTACGCGACTCAAGCTTAAATGCAACGCGTTTGCTTAAAGAGATTTTTTAATTATTATGTAAATTCTAGTTCTTTTTTTATAGTTAAGAATATGAAATGTTCTTTAGAAAGTCCGTAGATTGAGTAAAAATTTATGTTGAGAGAAAAATGCAAGAGCAGTTAGTAATGCTATGCAATATAAAGAGTTGTTTGAAATTGTGCTAGTACGAGACTTCTATATGAACATAATCTGCTGCTTCGTTAATATGATGCGGGTTGGAGATTTTATGATATCTTTGAGGAGTTTTATAGTCTTTGATTACCTTCATAGAAATTACACTTGAAATCGTCATATTGTTCTATACGACTCATGATGAAAAATGAGCAAGAAACTTTTGGGGTTGCTGTTTGTAAATACATATTTGTAACATTTATCATTTACAATATTTATTCCAAATATCATAGATCGAGACCACCTATAAGAGTTAAATGGGTCAATATCGTGGATTTTTGTCATACAAGTACGTAGAAGCTATGTAGTAAATAATTTTTAGTGTAAAGTTTTTGTTTCATGACAGTTTGAAGCTCAGTTTAGGTATATTGCGGCGGGACGGAATATAAGCGATTTTTTGTAACGATAATTTACATAGCGCAATTTACTTTATGGTCAATTGGGTAAAGTACAAACTAGTCCAGGGAAGTACAGCCACCTTACCTATTTCTACCGCCAAGCAATAATGTGAACACCGGTTTAAACCAGTGTTCACCGGAAATTACAAGCACATCGGGCTTGTCAACTTATGTCTCCGTCAGTGCCTCTCAGATTTAAAGCTCTGAGTGGCAATGGAACTGCTATGGACAGGAGTGTCGTCTACTGCCAGGCGCACGATTTCTTCGTCCCATCACATGGTATCATAAGAAAGAAAATATATTTCTAAATCCTAAGTAAGTTTAAACTTTCGTACATTACCTCGTCAGCTAACTCCAAATAACTTTCCCCAATAGCTATTTAACATTTAATATCACTTACTTTAACTCAACATTATTAACCCCCTGACGCTTATTTCGCTCATTTGTCGCTTAATGGTACCCTTTATCGCTTATTTTCGCTATTTATCGTTCAACTTGTTGACAAGCTAAAAAGAAAAATGTACGTAATGGCCGCTGTAGACAGATTTGTAGGAACACCTACAAAAGGGTCTATAAAAGTTTTCATAATAAGGTTACTGCAAAGTTACTGTTCAATTTTATAACTTGGACCTATCCACTTTCTTTGACATCGTATTTTCAGTATCTCATTCTAATTCATTCGATTGAAAGTTGAGCTTTAGAAAAATATCAAATAAGAATCAAATTTCTAAAAATACTTCATTTATAAAAAAAAACATAAAGGCAAACACTTCTAACACTAGTTCAGATAAACATAGATTAATAAACAACAGAAGTGTCAGTTCGCAGAATTCACAGAATAAAGAGATATTCCTTTCGCAACGATTCACTCACATTTAAATTAAGTGTATTTAGAATTCACCAAGTCCCCCAAAGGACGTACATTCTATAACCAAACTGGAGGACGTTGTGGAACAATGATGTTTTTAAATTCTTGAAGTCCCATAATCTTTATAAATTTTGTGGAAAGTAAAGGGACTTCACTGTTACAAAATTACTCAGAAATACGTTACGATCCATACTAGACGGATGTATTCCTCTTTATTATTTCAATAACAATCCGTAATGAGTGCTCTGGTCAAACGTAAATAGCGACTTCATACATTTGAATGACGCCAAAGTAAACTCTGTTTCTATTGGGCTACTCTGTGAATTTTAGGGTTGTCAAATATGTATACACATTGTAATTTTTTATTCAGTCCAAACTACTTCTTATGCAAAATAAACGTATGCCGTACGAGTTACGATATCTCCACTTAGAATATACCGATTATGTATCCCAGACTACGAGGAATAGTGGCCCAAAGCAAATTAGTTAACTTTGGCATTATGAGTCGTTAGTTCTAAGTACAAATTTGTTTAAGCACCTATGGTTTAACAATTCGTTTTTGGTTTAGAAACGTGTTTTTTAAAAATTTTATGTATGTAAGCCTTTTTAGCTTATATAATTACTATTTGAGTGTAATTCTCGGTATTCGTTGTCTATAGCATAATTAAATTTTTTTTTCTGTATTCGTTACTATTGTAATGACTGATTGTACCAAAATAATATAAAAACAAAATTGCAAAATTTTGTTGAAAATAAAATACCGAGCTTTTCATTAGTCAAAATAATTCCATGACAACATTGGGGCGCTCTGATTGGTTGACTTTACGCACTAGATGTCGGAAAGTTTTCAGAAACGGATATTACAGTTTAGAGGTTTCTCACAATATTATGATATGGTCTGGCTCGTCGTGGTGGAAATGACCACTAACTCAATTACCTCAAAAATGTATATACATATAATGGATGTATATATACACAATAAGCTACCTGTATACGACAACTGCCCCTAACTGGATGCCTATATAGATTTAAATTCAAATAACATCTTAACAATCGTTTTTTGACGTATCCAGTAAACTTATGTGTGATTAACAATTAATCACAAATGACAGATCTTCAACGAACAACGTCAACGAAACAACGAAACAACGAAAGTCAACAACGTGGTAAAGAAGTCAGTGCGGTGAAATTAATAGATTTGTTTTCTGCTCCTATTTGGTCGTTTTTTATATAATATTACGTACGCCTAAACTCCCGTGACCCAGTAGTTAGCTGTGGGTGCTAGACGGGGCGAGATAAGAGGTACGGTCAATTTAGAACATGAATTTTTCTAAACTGATCTGGGAAATATAGGACCAGAACGCAATGAAAATTGAAACGCAAACTGCGGATTTACAACAATAGACCTCCTTATGAAAGAGTCATCCAGGGAAGTACTGCCACCTTACCTATTTCTGCCACCAAGGGGTAATGTGAGAATTAATGTGTTCCGGTTTAGAAGGGTGCTGGTTAAATTACAGGCACATGGGACTTGACAACTTATGTCTCAGGGTGACGGGTGTAGTGGCAGTTCTGAGTGGCAGTACTGCAACTGCTTTAGACAGGCTTGTTGCTTGGCACCAGGCGACGAGACGAACAAGTCGCACGACACGTCACTTCGGTACAGGGCAATTCCATATATTGTGACTAAGTAATTGGTGTAGTTCTCCGTCACACTATCATTAAATTAAGCTTTAAAAAATTACAACATACACCTAAGCACATCTATAATAATGCCAAGCACTATTTAAAGTACCTTAACACTCTAAAAGGGTCCTAAATATTATAGGTAACAAAGTTTACGATATTAAAAAACAAGACCCATAAACTTAATAAACAGCGTATATAAAATTAATAAGACCGTTTAATTAAAACGGAAACATAAATAGAATATATTATAACATGGTTGAATTTTGACATCGTTGTGGGCAATTTGAACGTTTAACATGTTTACCAAATTGGACAACTGTCACTAAAAAGTATTTGATTAATATGGGAATTTAAAATGAAAGTACAAAAAAATGTTTCCTATGATTTAAATATGCCCTCAATTATTTGTAGTAGTGCGTATGAATTTCTGTCCTTCTTATCATAAGTAACGCACTTAATCGACATTTTTAGCAAAATTTAGTGATTAAATTAAATTACATAGGACTTTACTCATGAAACACCGACACATGTACATAGAAAATTACACGATATTATGTACTAATAAAAGAGTGATGAAGAGAACGAAGCCCCACCATAGTGCTGTTTTATTGTCTCGGACGTTGTCGGAACATAATTTTGAATAAAAGGTTCACAACAAAACAAACATGGTTAATCAAACATCAATCTAACTGAAATGTAACTATTTAATACACACAACAAGCAAAAACAAACAAATCTAATCAGGACGACTGACTGTTACCTGACAACTACGGACTACTATTCCACAACCGACTAGGAACATGACGGCGTCTGTTGTAAAATAAGTCATTCCTTGCACTTTCGCTTGAAAGTATAATAATTGTAACTTTTTCATTGAAAAGAAAAACCGACCCCAAAGGTTTGCTTAGCAGCTTTCTTCGATTTCCATGGGATCCCCTCATCAGACTGACTACTTGGTAACAATGGGACTGTTTGTATGTTTTCTATTTTCTTTTCTGGTTGTCATGGTGACAGTGATTTATTGATTGCATGTATTGTGTCAAGTGAAAAGTCGACTTTTATTTGCGAAAAATAATTAGTAATTTGTGATAGCCGAAATGAACTATCTGTGCTGTACCGGCACCAAGGACCACCAACAGAGTATACCCTTTCAAACATAAGAAGAATTTTCAAAATCGGTGCACAATTAATGGAGAAATTGGAAAAACACGGCCATACCTATAAAATTTGCGGATTTCCTTCGATTTTCATGGGATTCTCTCATCAGATTCTGACTTGGTCACAATGGGGTCACTGCGAGAGTGCACCCTTTCAAGAAAAAAAAAGAATTTTCAAAATCGGTTCACAATTGACGGAGATATCTGAAAACATACGTACAGCCGAACGTATAACTTCCATCTTTTCTTGAAGTCTGTTAATAAAAAGACTAATTAACATCATCAGAAACTCTGGAATCAGCGAAACGAGATCTGCAACTCCCTATAAGCGTTTCTTTTTACATCTTATTTAAGGTGAAAAAAAATCAATGCGTGTCGTTGTACAGCCCTACAGTAACAGCGGTGAGATCAAAGAAGCACCTCACAGCCCAGTTTACATTGTAACCTCTGTTCTCGAAGCATGTTTATTCTGTCACTACACTACTGACCTAAAGTGCGCTACACACTGTACGACCTCGTCGGAAAAGCGGATTGAACAAATTCAAAAATTTAAAGTGCTTTGAAAGACACTGTGATAATTTGACGTGTTTTATTAAATAAATGTGGTATTTGCTTGTTTATCATGTGTTACTTTTCATAAATGTCATAGAAAACATTATTTAGGACGACACCGACCTGTAGTCTAACTAAAACGAATAAGTCTAATATTATACTGAGCTACATTTCAACTGCGAATTTAGAACGCTATATTAATAACATAGCAGAACTACACCTTATGTATAGATTCTACGTTCATAACTTTTATTGGTTGAAAGAATTTTGTTAAAAGGTGTCCATGACCTACGGACTTACGAATGTTATCAAGTCAGTTGGTGTGTAGCATCTCTTTAAGCGTGTCGACACCGGAAATTGATTGTCTGCTCGCACTTAACGACACGCAGAGAATTGGAGCAATAATATATTAATGAACTTCGTTGGAATCTATTTGTTGGATCGTGTGGGCGGCGCTGAGTGATTTGGTAATGAAGGAAATTCTATGTCGACGGGTTTTCTTTTGGCCTTTTTTATATTTATTTATTGAGAAATATACACCGTTAATAATGATAGTATGTGGGATTTTAACTTAATTTTAGGAACCGGTGATAATTTAAAATGTTCTATTCATTTTACTTAGTCTTAGAATCGATATATTTTTTATTATTTTCATGATTTATTTATTTGTTTAATATGTTACGTTTTGAAAGAAGTAATGAAATTTTCTTTAGTTCACATCAAAAGCAAACAGTAAGAGTATTAGAATAAGGTAATGAACTAAAAGCGACTTATTATTCAAACGCAAATGAAGAGAAAACTTATTAATAAAACACATTACATTAAATCGGCATTTGAATTTTGAAACCAGTTTCGTTTACTTAATTCTCGATTTACCTGTGAAAAACTTTTCTCTACAAACAAATCTAATCAAAGCAAAGTTACGTTAATGGTGCTGCCAATGAAAACGGTTGTGAGCGAAAATAGAATCAATCGAATGATCGATTAGGAATTGTAACTTTATATGTCGCTTTTATGCTTTATTTGTTTTCAATTAGAGTAGGTTTTGAAAGAGTTGTTTTAGAAACCAGTAGTATTTCGGTAAGGAAATCATATTTTTATTATATTTAGTAGCAGCAGATCTCCTTGTGAAAGAGTTAGTCCTATGAAGTACTGGCACCTTACCTATTTCTGCCGCCAAGCAGTAATGTCAGCACTATTGTGTTCCGGTTTTAAAGGGTAAAGGTGCAGGAAATTACAGGCACATGGGACTTATCAACATACGTCTCAAGGTGACGGGCGCCCTGGCAGTGCCCCTCAGATCTTTGCGATTTAAAGCTCTGAGTGGCACTGCAACTGTTATGGACAGGCGTGTAGTGTACCATCAGGCGCACAACTTGTTCGTCCCATCACTTGATGATATAGAAAGAAATCATAAGTAATACGTTTATGCGTAATAACAGCGAAAAAGACGTTGCACATTCCACGTCAGACGGCGGACCGAGTAGAAGCGAAATGTTCATCATTCGCTCTTATTGCATGGATATAAGCCTTTTTGTGACTGATTCAAGCCGATTCCACGGTGAAGTGACTCCTCAGCAGGAATAGAAGTACCTGACTTACGTTCTGACGGAGAAGAGCTATTTAAATACAGTTGGATTCAGAATTTCATATTATATGTTGTGAGTTGTTAGTTACATTCATACACATACAGTGTTGTAAGCAACGATATGAGGCTTATTTATAGTAATTAGCTGAAATGAACTTGGTTTCAGACGTCGCTTGAGTGGAGACGTTCATCTGCTTGATAAGACAACTGGCCCAGCAGATGATATTTTGAAATGGTTTTAATACGATTATTAACACAAAGATATACTTATCTATAAATATGTACTTAGAAAAAATTCCTGAACCGACGTTTTCTAGCAAACCTTGACAGATGCTATGCCTACTAAGCCACGTCAAGGAACCAGCGCACCTCATGAATTTTTCTATGTGCTTGTTGTCGAATCTTTGTATTTGGTTTTTCAACGACTTTTTAGCCGTAGCGCCGTCTATGAGAAATATATGGAAGTATTTCGTCACCCAGTTAGGTAACTTTACAGCTACCAGCCCTGACTCAAGATGTCGCAATTACCTAAATGTAATTAAATTGTGTTGAATTGATATTCAATTATTTTCTGTGATATTACTCCACTAGTTTGTTATAATTATTAACACAAAGATCAAACACTTAGAAAAAATTCAAAAACATCGTAACAGTTAGAGCTCCGTGTGAAGGAGTTCGTCCAGTTCGTCGAGAAGTATTACCACTTTACCAATTTCTGCTGCCATGCAGTAATTTGAGCGTTACTGCGTTTCTGTTTTGAAGGGTAAAGGTGCTGCGGAAATTACAGGCACATGGGACTTGTCAACTAATGTCGCAGGGTGACGGGCGCAGTGGCAGTGCGCCTCAAATCTTTGTGATGTAGCCCTCTGTGCGGTACTGCAACTGCTATGGACAGGCATGTCGCTTACAACCATGCGCACAACTTGTTCGTCCCGCCACTTTGTATCATAAAAAAATTTAGCGGTCGTTGCTAAAATAGCTCACGGCTTTGATCGCAACCAGATGATATAATTAATGAAACGCATACTGGACAAACTTACAAACAAATGTTCATCTTTTTAATATAAAAAAAATGTAACCTATGATTGTTACTTGTATATGGGTCGGTTTTGAAACAAATAAAAATAAATAGAACTATATTTATCATATAACTGTGTATACTTTTTTTTAATAAGTGTTACTTGAGTAGGTACCTTAAACATAGTAACTTCCTACAGAGCATATGACTTTCAGTTTTTGAGCTAAACCGGCTTAGTATATGACAATGGGAATCTAAATCTACTACCTAGTACAGAACGAGTTTAGCAAAAATATGAATGTCACTTAAATCTAAAAGCGTCAACCTGTAAATTACGAAAAACCACGGGTTAAAAAGTTTAATAGTGCTGTCAAATATTTCACAAAACGTCGGCGCAAGTGACAGGAGCCGAAATAGAGTGGGAAAAACAAATGAGGAACGGAATATAATAAAATGTTTAGCTCACAATAGCAAAGTAAAAATATAAATCTGTCTTTGAGTACAGAATTAAAATCTACTCGGACGTTAAATTTGGGCCGGAACAAATGTAGTGGCGACAGACAAATATCGTTATAATGTGGAGTACGTTAAGGCCAAGGTATTTTTGAAATCGGGAAATTTGTTTTTTTCTGTGTCTCTCTGTGAATACCATCAATGAATTAGAAAAATGTTACTTTGTTTTCGGTTATAAAGGCGTAGTAACACAATAGAAAACATTGATTGCGACATCATACACAAAAATACACAACAAAAAGAATAAATCGTACATAAAATACGTTAAAATTGCTTTTATACAATGAAAGTCACAAAAATAGTACTACATGAAACAAATTACGTACATAATCTGCGAAATTTCATCTCTCCAATATAATCATTAAAAAAATACGACTAATTTCATTCATAGCATCTTTAAACCTCTATCGTGAAAAGTTGTCATTTTGCAGATGTGGCATTATTATACCAAGGGTGCGAAATACAAACAAAATTCAAACAAAAACAATGAATTTCAAATTACGAATATGTATATAAAATCGACACAATTCGATCAATACTGCCTCCGTGGTCGAACGGTTACCATGCCGGACTGCCACGCAAAGCTCCCAGGTTCGATTCCTGGGCCGGGAGAAATATTTGTGTGGCCTACATTTATTTCTCTCGTGAGTTTGGGTGTAATTTGAGGTTGTTTATGTGTGTATCCATGGCACCTGCGACACAGGGTTTTTTTATGTTGAGTGTGTGCGTTATTTATTTAAAACTGGATTTTCCATGGTTATATAAACTTTCCGTGTTTTTACACGAACTCCTAAAGCATATATTTGAAATAAAAATGACCACAGATTAACTGTTGAATTTTTATAATCACTACAATCTATGTACAGTTTTATTAAAGAATAATAAACTTTTCCGGAATTAAGGCAAAAAAGAAACTAGAGCTGAATCTTAAAACCTGAAATATTGCGGCAAACAAAATAGAGTTAGTCTAACGCGCAACTAAGTGATCGCCACCCTTGACTCCGATTACATAAATTCGGTCAAATCGGCACTCATCGACGACAGATATACACAAGTACCTACCAGGGAATTATGGTTATATATCGCGGAATATATTAGACAAACGATCAACAAGTCAACTTACTACTACGTCCTCTTCAACCAGGATTACAGATTTGTGTGTATTCCGGTGGAAACCCTGGGTTCTTGAAGGATATGGGTAAAACTCCTCGTTAGAGAGTTGAATCCGCCAGGTACCAGATGGCTGGCAGTTAGAATAAAACTTTTAAGCATGAACGGTGCGCTGTGGGCGAGCTGTTCGCAACCCTTGCACGGTTTACTGCGCGTCCAGTATAACCACGCCTACAGGGCGCTGTTGGAGCTGCCACGGTTCTGCACCAACCATGTTTGCAGAAGCACGAATGAACAGCTTTATTGCTGTGTTACGGAAAAGATGACATCGCTTTTGACTAGGACACATGGCAGCACCAACAGCCTTGTAATGACGATAGCTATTAGAAGTGAGTGCTATTGAAAAATATATATTGACAAAGTTATTATACGTGGAATACTAGCAAACTTTATTGGATTGCAAAAACGAACGATTTGTTCTGTGTACCGTTTAGGTTCTCGGGTTTCTCTCAGAGAAAAGTTTAAGGAGACTGGTATCATGATTTGGTATTGTGGCATCACAATACATTTACGCAAATATTTTATGTGCCCGTAAAAATATACATAATTTCACCTTAGAGCTAAGTCGAAACTCATGGTACGTAGTGCAGTTTGTACGTATGTACAAACTGTACAGGTTTTTACAACAAGATTCCGGAACATAAATTAAGATTATCATTTCCTAAGTTTAAAAACTACATTAAGAATATTTTGATTGAAAAGTCATATTACAAAATTGAAGGCTTCGTGTTAGATAAAGATGTAAAGAAAGACGTCATGGTTCTAGATTCCACACAAATGTTATTTAAAATGTATTCCATAGCATTTATTTGAAAAGAGGAATCCCTAGAGTTTCTTGCTTGTTCTTCTCAGGGAAGTCAGCGTATTGTACGAGCAGTAGCATAAATGTGACTTTTTCAAGTGTATTTTACCTATGAAATGAATGATGCTTTGACTTTGATGTATGGTGACTCCTTAACTTCTTTCCTAGTTAGTATACCAGAGTAGTAAATAAAATGAAAGGCACATTTTTCCGTTAATTTCCTTGTGCCTCACACTAAGAAATAAAATAAAATATTTTTTTCTCCACAAAACGATAATAGATTGGACAAGTTTATTTGTCCGGTGCACAACGCAGCGAAGAAATATTTGCATGATTTTTTCATTTTATTTATTATCTTACTGGACTTTTATGACTATGGACGATTCCTTTGTTTATGATTAGTTTAATAGGCTGTAGACTGTGAAAAATGTGTTCTTGGAGGTGAGACAATCATAATATTTTTAAATGTACCATTATTCTTGTGGCGGCGAATATGAGGCGCCAAAATTTGTTATCGATAAAATATTTTTTTTTCACAACATCAAGAGACGGCACAAACAAGTCGCGTGCGTGATGGTAAGCCACACGCCTGTCCATAACAGTTACAGTGCCACTCAGAGCTTTGAATTGCAAAGATCTAAGGTGCACTACCACTGCAACATCAACGTCACCCTGAGACATAAGTTGACAAGTCCCATGTGCCTGTACTTTCACCAGCACCCTTACCCTTTTAAACCGGAACACAGTAATGCTGACATTACTGCTTGGCGGCAGAAATAGGTAAGGTGACAGTACTACCCTGGACGAACTCTTTCACAAGGAGCTCTTCTGCTACTGAAATATTTACAGTATATCTTGAAATAATTATTATCAACGTCCTATTGCGAGGCATCCTCTAAAAAGAGGGTCTTAGTAGAAATTGTATTCTTAGGGTCGTATTCCAGAACTCTACCCAATGCTCAAGTAAGGATCTGAGTATGATTTCAGGCACTGGAAATATGACCCTAATGGCAGGGACTTGAGTATGATTTCGAGTGCTTTAAACCATACTCAAATCGTGACTTCAGCATTGAGTAGAGTTCTAGAATACGACCCTTAGTGTAATAAGGCCACATCTGCAAATTAACTTTTCTGGAGAGAGGTTTCAAGATTCTACTAATGAAATAGTCGATAACTTTCTTATACTTAAATTGGACAGTTACGAAATATGACACATGCATGTAGTTAGTTATATTTTTATGTGATAAAAGCACTTCTGACGTATGTTCGTATACGTGTGATTTTGGTCTTTCATCAACTTCCATTAATAATAAACAAGTCGATTTCCCCGCAACAGACACGGTTCAACGAAACCAAAAACAATAAAGCAAAAATTAAAATAATACTCAGAAAAAATCCAAGTCATGCTTTCAGAGAATTTGCTTTCACTTACGTTTAAGTAACTGGCTGATAATAAACTAAAGAAACTGAATAAATCTTTGGAAAATCCTTCACGTACAATAAAGTTAATTTATTAACACTTTCGGCAGGCCACTTCGCAAACAATCCGCGTTTTCTGGATTTAAGAATTCAATGATTTGTTGTTGTTTTGTCACAGTTAATTGCTATGTTTTGCTTCATTGAAATAAATTCTTACTAAACATCGCAAGGGATTAAACAGTAATTACGCAGTTACTAACCGCAAACTCTAACTTCTCTATGAAATTAAATGAATCTAAATTATTCTAAGCATCAATCGCTTATTTTCATTATTTTTAGTTATTTTTTAGTTTACAAAATACAATGTCTTTGGTTATCAAAGTGCCATGGACACACACATAGCCAACCACAAGTTACACCCAAACTCACGGGAGAAATAAATGTAGGCCATACAAATATTTCTCGCGGCCCGGGAATTGAACCGAGGTCCTGCGTGGCACTCCAGCATGGTAACCGTTCGACCACTGAGGCAGCCATATATATATATAGTAACGGGACGAACATATATATATATATATATGTTCGTCCCGTTACTTGGTTTCATAGAAAAAAATAATTATTTTTTATATTAGTGACGATCACATTATTGTGATCCTCACTAATATGCTCTGATATTATGAGCTTTGCTACTACTAATATATAAGCCTTGTATTACATTGTTTATTACTCATCAACTATTATTCATTATAATATAAAATTTTTATTAAAATTAAAAAGTTAAAATTAAAATAAAAAGTTATATTTTATCGAGGTCCTAGATTTTCGCGTTAGTTATATTTTATGACATATTGTACCAATTATAGAAACTGTTATTAATACTCAAAAACTTTAAAAGAAAATAAACACAAAGCGTTTAGAATTTTTCTTCGATTTATTTATTGATTCAATGATTTAATAGTGGGATTTGCTGTGTTAAAATTTAGAAATGTAATAAATCCATCTGGATATATCTTGAGATAACTTAAGCTATATAATCACGTTGCATTTCAGGAATTCCCATAAACGCCCCCGACCACCCAACAATAGCAGGCAATTAATAAAAGCGTTTTAAAAAAAGATTCGGGGCGAAAAAGCGACTCCCGCGCATCTCACGTCAAACGGTGAAACGCATTACGAAATATACGTTCATCCTAAGACTTCGCACGAGATCACGTTCCGCGCATTATTTTGATGAATTTCAAACCTTACATTATTCCGGATACTCACTCAATTGTTACTGGCCGTTAACAATATGGCTTATTTTCAAACAGCCAAGACTTGAAATTCTTTAAAACAGGAATTAAAACTCTTTTGTAACAGATGCTGAGGACGTGAGAGTCTTTTTTCAACGTTCATTTGCTTGTGATTTTACAATACATTTAATAAAGCCATTGTTCGAAGTCGAATGCGAACTCAAGTTGTTAACACGAAAGTGCGTGAGCAATTTGCTGTTAGGTACATTTTTTCCATGTAAGTAGGTGAACAGGGTCAAGTTATAATAATAATTGGTCAGAATGAAGTCAAGAAACGGACCTTAAATTTGAATACACATTACAAAAATAATATCTTTGAATTTTGAATTTTCGAATCCTTCTATTCAAAATTAAAAACCAATTCTTTTTTTTCGAGAAAGGCAATAGAAAGTTCAATTCATCGTAGCTCGTTCCCAGCAGTCTATTCACCAACAACTTATTAAATAAATTAACCACAAGTTCGTGGAAAAGGAAAAACTAAGCGGTTCTCTCATTGAATGGGACAAAGAGGGTAATTCCTTAAAACCCAGCGGTATTCTGTTCCGCATTCACTGACGGTAGCGAAGAAAGCCCGCAAAAATAATTGGAAAGTGACGGGAACAAACCTGCTGTAGAGTTGTCAGTTATCGATATAGACATCTATATTTTTAATATTCTGTAAATTAACTCTATCTGAAATTACTTGATTATTTCAGAAGAAAAGCAATGAATTACCTAAACTCGTACACAGAGAGACGTTGTCCTCTTTGAAAATTTAATAACTTAGCTTTTTACGATGCTTAATGAGTACACTTACTTACAATTAATTTAAATATTTAGGTCAATACACAGTGAACACTAAATATCGATAACATAATATCGACTTTGTGTATCATCCCTACCGCGCCTCGGGAATGTGGGCCGCGTTCCCAACTTTTCATCACTCTCCTTGCCTTCCCTTATTGTGTCCGTGGGAACCTTTATTGCCGCCATAGAAAGCCGTGAAAGCCTTCAAGAAAAGCAGTTGTGTACACCCGACTGAATGAGACTGACAAAGAGCTGTTTCAGTCTTGACTCTTTAGGGAGCTTTTAGGACGCAGCACAGAAATAATAGAATTGAACGTAGAAAAAAAAAATTAGGGTCGGGCAATGGCAATAGAAAGTCAATCAATAAGTCAATGAAGAGACAACATACAAATTCGGTATGTTTTAGGGATTAATAATGCTGCTTGACGGTTCACAGTCGATGAATATCATATTTATAATAACATACTTTACAATCTTGGCACTTTTAAGTCTAACAAAGTATATAATTTGACGGGCATATTAACGTATGATTTTATATTTCATGTGTTATTTTTATAGTGTGTATTTTAATATCATATATGCTCAGCGTAATGAATAATTAATAAATACTATTAAAACAAAGCTGTGGTAGCTTAATTTTGACCTACCGCCTCTCTAGCAGGGGTCGTGGGTTCCGTGGGATCCGGGCTTGCACCTCTGAGTTTTTTGGTAAAAGAAAAACATCGTAGTGAAACCGGTACGTCGAAGAAGTTGGTAACCCTTAGAAAACGTTTGAAGCCCCCAACCCGCATTGGGTCAGCGTAGCGGACTATGGCCTTAACCTTCGCCTGAGGGGAGACACTAGCAAAGCGGTGGGACGTACAAATGGGTATATGATGATGATGATGAAGAATAAATAATTAATAAACTATAATATATAAAACATTTTTAAATAATATGAAAGGAATTACCTATGTAGGTATTAGTAGATAAAAATCTTTTTCATCATTATTCATGACTTATCTACGTTAATTCAAGTAACTTGTGCTAACACTTCAATCAAATTTAATTTTATCACGAAACAAAACATGTCCCCAAAGAATAACTTACTCATTGACTACAGTTGCTCCAATTACAACTTTTCCAGCTCCACCCAAGCTTACTGGTTTCAGAATTCTTTTCATCCGGTATTTTCCGATTGGGCCCCATTGCCCGTTCTTGTTTTGTATCGGTAAATGAGTTTCGTACTGTATAAAGGTTAATTTACTTTTCAATACAAGTTTTGTTGCGCCCTTTGACGTGAAAGGGTCCCTTTTATTTCGGACCCTTAAATAAAGGCCTCATTAATCGATATTTTAATAATACTGTTTATTTTTATATTTAGCTGTAAAAGATACTTCTTTTCATTTAGGAGCTCTGCTGTTGCCGGCACAGTCTACTCCATTCCTCGCAAACCGTAGCTAGCTCTGTGACCACTTACTTTGACCTTTGTGACCTTTATTTGCTCACAGTACTCTATTCTCCTTCTCTTTCCTTCTATCTTTACTTCAATTATAACCTATATACATTTATTATTGAGTAATAAATGCAACGGAAGATAAAGATATTGTTATTTTTTGGTATTTAAGTATGTTATTGAATTGGGAGTAGTTCAAACACGTCAGTTAACGGGACTGTAACTATAGTAAGAGTACAGCTCCTAGTGAAAGGGTTCGTCCAGGGAATTTACTGTACCTTGCCGAGTTCTTAGGTTTTCGCGATTGTTACTGAAACTAGTTAACCGGATTTAAATCGCGTCTATTTGTTTTTTCAAACAAACCGACGTTTCGGGCTCTTTACAGGTCCCATCAGTCAACCGTGACCATAGGATCTGTAAATGGCCCGAAACTTCGGAATGTTTGAAAGAACAAACATACGCGATTTAAATCCTGAAAAATAGTTTCATTTCTTACTGTACCTTATTATATATTTCTGCCGCCAAGCAGTAATGTGAGAATTAATGTGTTGCGTTTCGATTTTCAAGGGTGCTGATGAAATTACAGACATATGGGTCTTTTCAAGTTATATCTTAGAATGACGGGCGCAGTGGCAGTGCCCCTCAGATCTTTGCGCTTTAAAGCTCTGAGCGGCACTGCAACTATTATAGACAAGCGTGTCGCTTACCATCAGGCGCACGACTTGTACCATAAAGAAAAACTACGTTCTTTGTAGCTATTCATAATTTTATCAGCCGTACCAAAGAACGTTATTGTACTTAAGGTCTTCGAACAGCCGGATTTTATTTGCAACGTCGTGTCCGTACTGCTGTACACATCAAGTTCTCAGATTTTCCAGTATTGCTACACATTGATTTAAATAGCGTATCTGACAATTAGGCGTGACCATGGGACAAAAGTAAAGAAAAAAAACCCGTAAAGAACCCCAATACACGAAATGATGGCTAACATCCGAAAATATAGTTCCATTTCCAAGGTGTAATTATGTGTAACATAATAACCCAAAACATTATTGTAATCAATTTAAATTGTATACACAAATTTGATACACTTTTATTATCGACTTAAAAAATAAAAAGAAATCGATTACTTTAATCTCGATCGAGCTTTTAAATTTACAGTTGTTTCCACCCAGTTAAAAAACAAACGATCTTTAAAAAAAGAGGATAATGACATTGTTAATTTAATCTTACGGACTATTATCATGAGACAATGTTGTTTTTTTTAACTGTTCTTGGGTTTGGTTGGATTTATTTTTATATAGAAATGAGCCAGACTATCACGCATTAAAGTGTTTATTTCACCTACTCCAATAGATGCACGCAAGCGTAAAAAATTATATTTTCCTATTAAACCAGAATCGAATGACTTTCTTTATAAGGAATGTACTTCCGTAGTTATGCCCATCATCAAAATAACTTGTTACTGATATTCTTGGAATAACCTTCTTCGATGGAGATGTTTATAACAGGAAAAGTTGCATTCTATATAGTAAATGCCATTAGACGACAAAAATTTTAAAAATTCACACGGAGAGATATTTTATTTCCCGATATTTAAGGAGGTGATTTTATTCATTAATCACCATCACTTTTTGCACACCTCATGTAGATTGCGAAAAAAGCATCTGTCATACACATTTTGGTTGAGTACGTATGAACATATTGTGTGGAAGAGGAGGTGATTTTATCTTTGACTGGGAACTATGCGTTCAGTGTCTTCATATTATGTGACGTACAATTTTTGCGTAATCTTTGGCAGATGCTTTCGCCTAATAGTAAGCTTAAGCTTAAGTATTCAAAGAGGAAAAATTGGCAGCTTCGATGTAATTTGTAACCATTAATTAGAAGAATAAAAGGTAGGAACTTTCAAGTTATTAATATTAGTACAGTCATAACTCCAGTCGCTCTTGACGGTTAAAAAGTTGGCTTAAAATTGTCAACAAATTGGTCTTCAAATCAAATTTTGGTCACATACTCACTAATGACCAGATCGCTTAGTAGCAGTAGAGGTCCTTGTGAAAGAGCTCGTCCAGTACTGCTACCTTACCTATTTCTGCCGCCAAGCAGTAATTTCAGCATTACAGAGTACCGGTTTCGAAGGGACTGTCAACTTATGTCTCAGGGTGACGGGCACAGTGGCAGTTCCCGGGTCACATCTCTCATCTCTGAGTGGCACTGCAACTGTTATGGACAGGCGTGTACTTTACCATCAGGCACACGATTTGTTCGCCCCATCACTTGATTTTATAAAATAAAAACTCGTCAGATACAAAGCCTTACGTGGACTGTAGTTTTGACATAGAATAAGCTATTTTGCAATTGTTTAATCTACTACTGTTTTTTATACGGAGCACATACATTAAATGAGAAATTAACTATAAAAGAGACAGTTGTTATATTTTTTTATATTTTAATATTTGTGTTTCCAGCACAGTATTTAAATAAATAATATGTATATACGCAGATTTACTATTGTTACGCCTCGTAATATAGACTTACTCCACACCGAGTAAATATACTCATAAAACAGAATCCTAAACGTAGTTAAAACGTGATAATAACTCTAGTCAGTTAAGAATATTGACAGCACTCTATCAATAAAGTAGAACAAGTAATTAACTATGACTGTAAACCTTTCCCTAGTCAATATATGAATATTTTCAACACCACAGCCGTTTTCAATAACCATGCATTTAAACTAGTATTTTAACCACTTGCATGCTTTAAATTAAAGGTCTTTAATTGCTGTTTTAACTAGGAATTTTAGTGTTGGACGAGATGTTTAATTTTAGTGATTAAATTAAATATCGATATAATTTTTTACGATCACGTTGTATGAACAGTTTAAGTCAGAAGTATCGTTTCGAATGACAATATTACAAAAGATATTGTATGGCAAATTATTCCTACAAATAAAACTCAAAATATTGTTGTAGGAATAACAAAAAGTGTTATATAAGATAAAGAAAAAACAAATAACTTAAAAACTTTTCAGACAAATGATAACTATAAAACTTCAATAAGGAATCAAAGGAGTCGCACATTAATAGCTTAATAATAATCTCAGTACAGAGAACTAAAAAGAACCGAACTCAAAGGTTCGTGGAATTACATGTATTTGCTCAGTTTTATTGAAATCGGTTACCGGAAAGTGCGCGAAACCGGATTCATCCCCTAGTTTCCAACCCTTAGAGGTGGAATATTTTCTTCAAATTTAAATGAAACCCATACTTTACTTTACTCTTTTGAACAAAAAAGAATCATCAAAATCAGTTCACAAATTGTTATCGCGTAACATACCTACATACAAAAAAAATTACATTTTTCGAAGTCGGTTAAAAACTACTTTTTAAATCCAATTCCTTAATGTTTCATTTTACTTCTACATGGCCAAATTGGGAAATGAACTTTTATAAGTTAGTTCTGGTTTGGGTGTTGTGGGAAGGGCCCCAGAGTGAATGCCGTTTCTCTGGTATTCATAGTACAGGAAGTTCCTTAGTTTGAGACCAGGCAATTGGTGTGTCGCATTATTACTTCAAAGGTATAAATAAAATATGAATATTATCTATATTATATAAACTTTATAACCACCAACCTTTTATTATATTCATAATATTTAATTTAAAGTGGATACCAATTTTTCACCAGCACAAATTCACACTCTATTTAATAGTCAGTTAAATAGTCCGTAACAGTCAATAATAACTAGTATTATGCAAGTGATAATATACGGAGCAATTATATCGATAAAACATGGGCAATTTCTCGGCACTAGCTGAAACAGAAATAAAGGAATAATACTAAGGACTAAGAACAGCTTCTGATTGCACAATTTGACGCAGTTTTGTCACAGTATATGTAATGCATAAGCAGTATATCAGTATTGTCGTATTCATTTTAACTCTTTTTAACGTTGAAAGGGTTGTAACCGTAACTAGCCGTGAATATGTTCACGGCAATGAAACGGGAAACTTCCGGTCCACAAAATTTATTAAAGAAGTAAAGTTTTAAGAAAGGGCCCTAAATGGGCCGAGTAACTGAATTACAGATTTAGGTACACGAAGGCTGTAGACTTATAAATTATTACACATAATTTAACTTATTAAATGATTACAAACGTAGTAAAGAACCAGAATTAGCGATTATTCGCGATGAAATTTGGAACAGCTCCGACTGTTGTGGCGGTCGAGCTGGGAGTGACCGTGGTACGAGAACAAAATGAGAAAGCGAAGGAAGATGGAACAATTCAAATTTAAAATTTAAATACATAGAAAATAAAAAATGATAAGATACAAGCGGGGAGAGGGGATACAAAGAGGTGAGATGACGGTGTTAGGAAGTTACACCGTCACAACGTTAACTGCGTACAGTGCAGTACTTAAATGGAGTTGGGCATCTAGTTACACGTGGTGATGGCCACTGTAGTAAGGCGTTGACAGCTTTGGTGGCCAAGGACAGCCCGAAGAAATCCGGGATGTTCAACTGCACGCTGGGTCGATGACATAGTAAAAGTGGCGGTTAAAACCTGGACGAGAGCTGCACAAGATCGGAAAGTTTGGCAGGAATGAAAAGAGGCCTGTAGCCAGTAGAGCCTGTAGTAGTAGCCTAATACAGGCAGAAAATTATGAATGCGTACGGTAGCACACTGTAGTGCTTAAGATGTACGTAAGTATGATGTTGTATATTTCTATCATCATATCATATTATATCAGAGAACTCAGGAAGTATATATGTGTCACGGAAGAAAAAACAATGAAAGAGCCTTCAGCATCGATTACTAAGAACCGACGTCGCCAAAACTCACACATTTTTAATTTGAAACACTTCAAAATCTTGATATTGATTGGCTGCAGTTTCAAATTTTGAAAGAAATTGCTGAACGGCTAATTGCTGAACGACGACGAATTGCGAGTTATTAATTTAGTTCTCCAAAAAAGAAGCGACCACATTGCAAGGGTACAAGCTATAATTTCGTTTCTTGTGACAAAAAAATTATTTCGATAAATAGAAAATTTGAAATTTATTAAAATAAGACTTTCCGATGATATGAAATACCATCACGGGTAACACTTTTGGTGCGGCTATCATTTTTGTACACCAAAACAGCACTATAAGGCATTTTTTTGGAATTTTAGGAAATTTGCATGACATACCCATATTATACAAAGCGAAAATGGCGGACTGAGCTCAGACAGACCTATAGTTGGCACGCGTTGGACGCTAACTAACCACATCTATTGTATTTATTTATTGTTCTGTGTTACAGTGACGAGGCGTCCAAAGAACTTGATTCCCACCGGCTTGCCTAAAATTTTCCACGTATTATCAAATATAATAAATATTTTAAAGTAATTTACTACATTTGGTGCTTATATAACTAATTTTAAAAAATTAAAAAATTTATTTAAAATATTTATCATATTTGATGAGTTAAGTTTAACCAATGAAATAATTAGTGTCTTGTGTGCTAATAAGTTTATTAAGGCAAGTGTATGTTTTTTTTGGTTTTGCTCCGGCGTTACTAAAGACAATTTTCACGCCTGGCTACTGCTGCATGTGCCTATGTTTGTGCCCATATACCTATGTTTTTCTGTTATATCACTTCCTTTGTTTCACTACAAAAAGTGCATGTTCACAAGTGTATAATGTTAGTTACTTTACTATTGATGGTCAATATACCACGAACATAACCAATAGACAGTTAACGGAAAACCGGTTAAGGAAAATCGTAAGCAGTCGATATGAAAATCTAAAACGACTCTCGTTTACGATCATGCAATTTTTATATCTCGACGATCGTAAAAATAAAATAGCGATTCTTATATTCAGATTCGTAATAAAGCTTAATTTCTTTTTTAATGTCCTTTTGCCTTTAGGATTTGTTTCGAGTCGTGTCATATAGTTTTTACAGTATGTACTCATAATTATAGAAAAACCGACTATTTTTCTGTCATGGTTACGTTAACGGATAAGGCAAAAATAAGTATTTTTCATTCGTAATACCGTTTACGGCTGCGAAACGTGGAAAAAAGACACTACAAGACGCCTGCAGGCATTTGAGATGTGGTGTTAGCATTGGTCGGACACAGATAGTCACGAACGAAACCTTAACTCATATGTCCCGGAATATGTTGACATCTATCAAAAGGCGCAAAATAGAGAATCTCGTGATCAGGAACGATAGATACACGCTGCTACAGCTAATAATGATTGGCAAAGTACAGGGAAAGAGACGCACTGGGCGAAGAAAGACATCGTGGATGCGGAACATCTGGGAGTTGACAGGCATTATCTCAGTCGACAGCTGTTCCGGTTGGCTGCTGATAAAGACAAACACAGGAAGCTGACGGCCAACCTTCAGGACTGAAGAGGCACTCTAAGAATACCGTTTAAAACTTAAAGTAAAATCTACTTTTTTTAAAAATATGCAAAAACACTTTAAGATACACCGAAATTTCAATTAAAGACTTTTAACTCGTTGAATGCAAAGCCAGGAAGACTATTGGACGACGATTAGTTCGAATCTAAACTTCATAGCTTAACCCACCAGCGGAAAATTGCCTGTCTGTCAGTTGTTTACAGAATATACCGGCACATGAGACTTATCAACTTATGTCTCAGAGTGGCGGGCGCAGTGGTCAGATTTTTGCGATTTAAAGCTCTGAGCGGCATTGTAACTGTTACGGACAGGCGTGTCGCTTACCGCCAGGTGCACGACTTGTTCGTCGCACTAGTAATCTAGTATTTTTTGGGTTGGCAAATTACTGGGTCTGTTCTTTACAATTTTCATTAATGGTTTACACAACCGGCTCTTGTAATTAAAACTGTGTATCAATGAGCTCCATCAACTCATTCCGCCCGCCTCCTTTCACTATCGGACATCCAGACATACGGCGGGACATTAATCCTACTTGGCCGATACCTTTAAGCGTTTTTCGACATCTTTTACTACGCACACTGCCCAGAAATCTAATTCCCTGCCTGCGACTGTGTTTCCGAGCACATACAACCCGAGTCTCTTCTAATCTTTAAGGTGCAACTGAATCTCCTGGGCGATCTCGATACATCGTAGATTCTATTTTTACTCTTATTTAAAAAACCGAAAATGTCCATAACAATAAACTGCAAAAGATTTAAATCTTTTGCCCCGGAAACCCTAAGTCTCTAGAGGTCAGAAAATTCCTCTATTAAGTTACAATTTTCATTACATATACAACACACATACTCACACTTATAGTCCCATAATAGGGAACCCCTGTATCGCGGGTATCAAGGACACACAACCACAAATTACACTAAAACTTACGAGATAAATAAACGAAGCCATACAAATATTTCTCCCGGCTCGGGAATCGAACCCGGGACCTCTGCGTGGCAGACCAGCATGGTAACCTTCTATGTTTTACTTTAATTACGCTTTTAAGTCGCCTTGTTCAAGCCGCCGATGACCAAAAGGCTGGCGGCTACTTCCGCCAAAGAAAAAGCTTAGCAATTCAGAGGGAAAATATAACAAAAATAATCGTCGACAAAATTTTAAATTTAGAATTTCTAAGATATGCCATTTTCATTGGCAGAAAAAATATACTCGTTGAAGGTGGACTTCTACAGAAACTTAAAAAGAGATTGCGTACTATTTTTAAACTAATGGAATATTATTTAGAAACACCAGATACACCATTGACTTACAATTATATGGACGTCGGGTCCGCGCTAAAAAGTGTCCGCACTTGTAAGGCGCTAAAATCGTATACAGAGCGCGACACTCCGCTTTAGTCTTCATTTGTTCTATTGACAGCGCGATACTGCGATGACATTACAATTTAAATTTCGAATAGGTTGACTTGGGACATTTTCTTCGTGGTTTTTGTATTAGACCCGTCGTCCATTTATTTGTAAGTCAATGAGATACACAGATGAAATATTATGTAGATAAAATGCAGTAGTTATTCTTCGAATAAAATAATAAAAACAAAACACTTAAATAAGTTAAGGGAGATTTTATCTATACGCCTATCAGTTCTCTTAGATTTATCGCTTAGTCGTTTTCTAAGACCCAACTAACTGATCAAAAGCACCAAGGCATCATAAAGTTATGCCGAGTTCTCGTAGGTAGTATAAAGCACCCTGTTTTAATTCATAAACAACCATAGAGACAATCCATAGCGAATTCAGACACTAGAGCAGATTTATTCCGTTTCAAAAAGATTTCGATAAAAAAATTCTACGCGTAGTCACTATTCATTGTGAATTCGAACGTTTTCGAACTACGAACTTTTGTCCTTGGCGCGTAAATTCCAACAATACAATTTTAAAAATCGAACTAGAGCTTAAAATTGACGATATCAGGAACAGGTTCATTAGACAGTTCAATCATTAGGCAATTTAACGACAATCTTATCTGGCTATACTAAATGGCAATAAAGGAAAATGTTGGTTGCTATAGCTGTTACCACATTGACGCACACAACTTCTTCGATTTGTACTTACGTAGTATATTTTACATCCTCTGCGAAACGAACAAAATAGCACATAAAATTAATCGGACATGCGCACGACGTAACACAAACAAACAACACGAAAACGCCTGAAACGACGAATGAAAGAAAATCATAGCCACAAAGGCGTTCCCATTTCCACCAACCCATTGTGAGAGAACATAACAGCGATATATACTTATCTCTTTCTAACGAAGACTTCACATAGATGAGCAAAAGAGATAGGCGTCACAATAGGCAATTGTTATCCCCTCTACATTGAATTGTACTGCCCTAGTGAAAGTTCGACGTGCGAATTTCTCTCATTAATCACAGTGGATGTTAGGCGTTAAGGTTGACTTTGGTTTGTAGTGAAAAGTGGTGTGAGGAATTCCATTTGGTGTTATCATTGGAAAAACAATTAGGTTATAATTGAGAACGGAAGTTCATTGGTGGATTAGTCATTGGAGTAGGTGTTTATTAAACTGAATTGTAGGGAAATGTCCCTTAAATTTTTACGCCACTAGTAATTTGCTGATGCAACATTTTAGTACTCAAAATAAATAAAATCCTTGTTGTCCAATTAAAAGAAGCATTAAAATGTTACTATCTTTCCAGCAACTTTGATGTTATGTAACCAATTAGAGAATGTCATTAAAATGTAAACAGTGCGTTTGATTGACTTGGATTAGTTGTTTCAATACTTAATGAAAATCATAACTGCAATATCCTGAGATTCATTAGTAACGCGAACCGACATTTATAACAAGTAATATTAAACCGTAAAGAGGTAGCCTGCCGTAACTTTTTAACGCTTTAATCAAAAACACATCAACACATGTCCGTTTTGCCACTAGTTTTTTTCATAAACTAATTGGTCTGACACGGGCAACCCTCAACACATATTTTATTCGACGGACCTTTTTAACTGACACGCGTTATTTTAACACCAAACTGTTTTAACTAAAACCATTTTACACGATAGCTCTGCTTCTCTGGCTAAAAAGTTTGTTAACTTTTGATCTCATAAAAAATAGTAATAAAAAATATTACGGCTCATTTATTGAAGGTATCATATCGCCCCATCTGTGACAAGCCTGGCCACCCCGGGTAATTTATTTGTTTTTAATTTTTAAAAACAGAACGCGGATACGCGGACCAATGAGACGCGTCCCCCGGGTGATTGTCAATTAGTGACATCAAACGGGCTTTTTGCGAATTAAGCGTTCGTTTTGTCATTCATTTTTTGTCCGGCTACCGAGTGCGGACGTCTGATGCGTTTTTCCGTTTCGACGTTTCATTTTCATATTTCCGTTTGTCTGGCTGGGGGGTTACAATATGGGGTGCGCGTTATCGAGCCACGCTTTTATGTTCGAGATATTTAATTCAAATGAGTGCTCGCGCAGATTAGTTCGTTTTATTTCAGGTACATTTAGAGCTATATACTCGGACCATGTATTTTTATTATATAATGATACTTATTACGTAATACCTACTTTTTTATGATATTAAGTGACAAGATGAATGCCACTCAGCTTGAAAACGTATAGATCTGAGGGGCACTGCCACTGGTGATGGACATCACCTTGAGACATAAATGACAAGTCCCATGTGCTTGTAATTTCACCAGCATCCTTACCCTTCAAAACTGGAACGCAGTATAATAACGCTCACATTCCTGCTTGGCGCTAGAAATAACTTATTTACTCAACACATAGATATAGATACAATTGTATTGAGTAAATAGGTACTATAGACATACCAATTAGTTCCCTTGTGAACTTGTTAGTGCTTTTATGTACAGCGTAATGATATGGAGTTGAAATGAAAATTATCGTCGTAAAATTTGCATTGACGTTTATTGTTCACGATGACATCATTTCGGTTAATTATCATTTATTCTTGTTTGTGCGATTATAGAATGATATTCTGTCCATTTTTTTTATAATTTTACTATACATACACTGTAATTGAGGTAGCTATATTTGCATTGATTAAATTATAGACAAACTAGGTACCTACTTACAATTACAAAAGTAAAGATTTTATGATTACGGTTATACAAACTCCATTTTGGATGTAGTCGGCGCGATTGCATCGCCAATGCGTGTGCATATCAGTCTCTGAATAGAGTTCATACGTCGAACTCATCATTCGAAAAGAGACTCATCGAACGCACAAAACAGTCTGGCTGGTTCCAAAGACAAAACCAACAAAAGCGGGAAAAAAGAAAATCGAACCAGCCAGTGGCGTTCGAATCTATTCCGAATGGTTCCGGAACGTCAACAAAGGGCCCGCGTTCTATGTTTGAAAAAGCGCGCGAATACGAGAGCCGGGCCGCCATTAGCCGCTTCCATTTGCAAACCCGTAGGACTCTTCAATCTCTACCGTCAACAATTGTAGGGTTGATAGATACATGAATATTTGTAGGACATTCATTGGAACGCAGTAACAAAGTATTTTTGACTGAGGTGAGAGGCGGTATTTACACGATAATAAGTAACGATCAATATTGTATCCAAATTGTAAATAAAAAATACACAAAAAATGTTATTAAGGCACACTGTACATTTCAGACATATTTAAGGCGCTACTAAGGTATTTTTCTGTCTATATACCACCCGTATCCACTTATTTCCGTATTATACAATACTGTGTTGTTATTTTCCTATACTTTTTCCTCTCAAAGTATATAAGTAAGTATTATTGTCTGTATGCATATACATACATACGATTAAGAGGCTGTTAATATCTTCATATTCTACAGTTGCATTCTCAACGCGTTCTTTTTGGTTTTAGTGAAATAAGATAAATGCTCCAGAGAAGAATCGGTAAGAAATAAAGGTTTGTTCTTTGTAAGTTGACATTTGTACACGTTTATCATTTATATTTATCTATCATCGCCATGGATTTTTGTTATCGAAGTACACAGAAGCTGTATAAGAAAAAACCTAGGACATATTTCTTTGTTTGTCTAGATATAGTGACATCATGACCGCTACGGGTGCATAGCAATTTGGTACACACCATTGTCAAATATTTTATGCGGTCGACTAACGATAACAGCTACTGTAGACTCATGGTAGAGGCAATGTATTCATTGTATCTGATCGAGGGTTTTTATCGCTGATTCATTAGCACAAGAGCCTTTTGTGCGCTGGCGCCCCTACACTTACAATGCAACATGAAAATTGATTCGGAATGAAAGGACTTTTATGTGAATTGGAAAGCAGTGAACGGGTTATTAATTCTTGGAAGGTATGTGAAAGCTGATCAAAACAAAAAAATGTATGGAAACAAAAAGTTTTATGGAGACTTTGTTTTTGTGTACAGTTCAAGTAAACCGTATCGTTAAGGCTTAAGTAGGTATAACGATTGTCTTTGACATTATCATCATCATCAATCCATTACATCTCACTGCCGGGCACGATGCTTTTCTAAGAAAACGGTTTACACCGTAGCAGTGTGGCGGGTCCTTACTTTGACCATCTTAAATCGTATTGTCTCTCAGGGTTCAGTTCTAGGTCCATTTTTGTTTTTAGTTTAGATATATTTACTTACCTAGTTGCATTAGTAAATATTACTGATAATATTACTTTAATATTCAGAGTTGAAAGGCACCTATGTATGTACGTATTCTTCTCAGGGCAATCTGCCTAACGAACAAGTAATAGAGTTTTCGTCACACTTGCAGTGTCATAACGTGCAGGCAAAGGCGACCGTAATGTCCTAAATTATGTCCACGGACTTTTTCATTATATTATCGCCCTATGGATTTTTAAGTCAAGATTAGGCAAAAAGTTTGTATGCTCGAAAAATCTGAACGTATCTTTCGCATAAATTTGGTATAAAAAAAACTAAACATTTGTAATTTAACTATATTTTATTAAATTTATTTTGTGAATTCAAATTCTGCAGTATTTTTTGAAATTGAAAAATTTTATATCTAATACATTGTGACTGCATGCGTCTGTACCTTTTATAATATTTTAGTTCGAGTTGTATTATCTATGGAAGAACAGCAGTCAATTCATAAAAAAACAAAGAACCCGCCATTTGCAAATTCTGTAAATCTATTGTGTTCCGTAAACCTTCGGCTTCGGGCTTTAAGATAAACTCTCGTTAGTTATATCTTATTTACTGCCCTTGATACACAATGTACTATTAATTAATATGACGATGCAAGTGTATTTAGCTTACGTATGAAGTATAGTTTATTTGAATTTGGGTCCGTCATACCGTCCTAATTATAACTGCCTCCGTGGCCGAACGGTTACCATACCGGACTGCCACGCAGAGGTCCCCGGGTTCGATTCTCGGGCCGGGAGAAATATTTGTATGGCCTACATTTATTTCTCTCGTGAGTTTGGGTGTAATTTGTGGTTGTCTATGTGTGTGTCCATGGCACCCGCGACACAGGGTTTCCCTAGTGCGGGGCTATGTTGAGTGTGTGCGTTATTTAAAAAAAAATTAATTTTACATATTTTTCTAGGTTTGTGAACCTTCTTTAACATGCATTTTTCATTTGCGACTTAATTTTGCGACGTTGCTGCTAAATATTTACTAAATGTAGATAGAATTAGAATTGAAATTCATAGACAGCCATCAAAGAAATGTAAACTTTTCCAAGTCATCATAAGAACTAGTTTTATTAGCGAAATGACAAAAAATTCCATAGACAATGCAAACTACGTTTATACGCCTAATTTTATGTATATTTTTATTTATTTTATGTATATACATACGTTTATCCGTTATATTTAATAGCAGTAGAGCTCAATGTGAAAGGGTTCATCCAGGGAAGTACTGCTACTGCTACCTTACCTATTTCTGTCGCCATGCAGTACTACGAGCATTATTGCGTTCCGCTTTTGAAGGGTGCTGGTGAAATTACATGCACATGGAAGTTGTCAACTTATATCTGCAGGGTGACGGGCGCAGTGGCAGTGCCCCTCAGATCTTTGCAATTTAAATCTGTAAATTGCAACTGTTCTGGACAGACGTGTCGCTTACCACGACTTGTTCGTCCCGTCTATATGACTATCAAAGTGTTTTTGTTTTTGTGTATTATTAAGTTTTCTGACCAGCCATTTCAAATGGATGAAACGAAATATAACTGACCGGTGAATTTGCTACAGTAGGGACTATAAATCGCTGGTCAATATTTTCATTCCCTAAATAGATGTTCTGTTGATAAATTTATTTGCAACTGTTATAGACAGACGTGTCGCTTACCATCAGGTCCATGACTTGTTCGTCCCGTTACTTGGTATCATAAAAAAATACCTCTAGAAGCAGTAAAATACCTTCAGGTGACTTTTTAAAATCAACGACTGGGGATTGTAATCCATTTTAACAAAATCCAAAGAAAAGTACCAACAAAGTCGTTTGAGAGAAGAATCGGTGCGCAACAAACCTAATTAGCGACCGGGTCGACAAAAAGAAGCAAGTTCGGAATCGCAATGACTAAGAGAACACAGTTTATAATCCTTCCGAAGGCTAGGAGACTCTTGGGCGCCTTTACACAACAATATAGTACTAAAAAAATGTGATTTTTATGAATAATAAATAATTGTCCTTATAATTCATAAAATTTCTCATTACGTATATTTTTATTATACCTGTACAAGAATTTTAATTTTATTATTGATACAAACATCTAATTCAACCCTTATCACAAAAAAATACAAAGATCGCTACGGTAGCCACAGTATTGCAACACACACTGGTTCGACTCCAGCCAGATCGAAGGAATTTTTCTTTGTGTTTGTTCGGTCTTTGTATAATGGCGTTAAATATTAAAATATCGAATCTCTGTTCAAAATTACTACAGTTTTAAGTAAGAAATTATGTTTAACAATTAGATTATAAAAGCCCGCATCCAAAAGTTTTTACTATGACAGTTTATCAAGTAAGTCAGTTTAATACCCTTTGAACATTTTGTCAGAAAGGATCTAACCAAGTTTATCTAAGGCTTGATCTCATGTCTGTGTCAAACATTCAAAGGTACTTCAGACAACTAAGGGAACAATTCCTATGCCTTTATCCTAGTCCGTTTTCGCCGTGACCCTGCATGCAAAGTGGTGTCTGGACAAAAATATTCAGTCTAAGAGTTCGACTTTAAGCTAATATCGGAAGGATTACTTTTGAACGTCTTTTTCGAACGATGAATTACGATGAATTGGCGTTCAATATCAATTGGCTTGTTTTGTTGCGAAGATTCCGAAAAGATCCAGAAACAAAGGCACGAGTTTCACCAAATATGCTGCGTGCTTTGATTTTTAAGGGTGTTCTTATTTATATGCGCCAATTCGAGCTGTAATCAAAGTGTTTTGTATTACGCAAAAGGTACCCCTTAAATTAATAATGTAAGCGGCTGGTAATTAAAACTTTTTGCTATAATGTCTCTTTTCGTGAGGATACCATAGAGATTGCGTTACGGTTATGCATCTTTTTTCACTTATTAATCGAATCCATTCAATTTTTTTTTAATTTAGGTTTTTTTTTCTAAATTGTGTTCGGATTATTTTGATGAATCTATGAAGAAGATTTCATAATGAACTCAAAGCTTATCAAACGCAGCGTTTATTAATAAACGATTCCTTTACTTTGCTCCTCTACTTTGCTTGTGTACTTATTTGAATAACGAAATGTATGGACCAATATCTTTCATAAGATTCAGATGAATTAAGCGGGCAGTAATGTATAATGTGATATAACTCACCTTCGCATGCTCCTGCTGAGCCAGCAGCTGCTCTCTCACCATTTGAAGTTGCAAGATCATCTCTGATAGCTGACGTTCCTTCTCCAACACACTTTCCCCGGCCAAAGCTTGCAGAGCCGCCGCGTCTAAGACTCCTCGTCTGTCACTGAGGGCAATAAATACATTTTAATTTTAGGGAATTATGATAGTTTTGATTAAACATGATTTGAGGAGCTCTGTTGTTTGTAAAGCTTCATTTATCGGAGACGTATTTTAATTCTAATTGGTGATTCTTAGATTTTGAAGAGCCGCGTTGTGTAAGATGTTTAGTTTGTCAGCGGGAGCAGGTTATACGGGTCAAATAAATAAGGAAGAAATCAACGCTTTGACTACACCTCATTTGTCATTTAGAACAAAATTTAAATAAGTTCTCTTGATTAATGAATCACACCGGTTTTACCGATAGCAATGGATGCTAGACTGAATGTATACGTGTTGTAAAGTTATTTTTTTAATACAACAAACATCAACTGAATGCAATACCGAGTACTATGAACAAGTGGTGAATAATTCATAGTACAGAGAGTATGATATCAACAAAGATTGTACATGACGGAACTTTAGCTAGTGAAGAAGAGTTACTATTGAAACTTATTAAAAATAATCTCACTTATAAAAAAAATGTGGTTATGCGACATTGCTATAGAGTGAATAGGTACTCCGTTTGTGATCTGAATGTGTTTTCAGGAAGAACAAAACAGTGTGCTGTAAAATGTAATAGGTACCTACCCACATCTTGTTTGTAATTAGCATTAAAATTAGTCAAATAATACCTATCTTGGATGCTACATTTAGGTTTTCATATTATAATTAGAACTTGTAAAGGTTGCAACCAAATTTATCGAAACGAAAACACGTACCTATATTTGTTTTTTTAAACGAACCAACGTTTCGGGCCCTTTACAGGTCCCATGGTCACGGTTCACTGATGTGATATTTGGAAGTAACAACACAAACGTAATTAAAATTCTCAGTAAATGTTGTAACAAGAACGCACAAATTACGATTATAATAATCATAACAATATCAAAGTAAATAAATAAAAATGTAATCCTAAAATAAATAAATAAAAGGTATCGAACTAAAATATGAAGTATTTTCACTGCTTCGGTTCCAAGAGTAGGTAATCTTCTTTTCCAATTTTAAAATAAAAATTCGATTTAGGTGGACATCGTATTTATACAAATATTATAATATTCGTATAATTTTTATATCAATAAAGATCCATATCTCGCAACAAACTCACTTCGAAACAGTAGTAAGAGAACCGTACCGACACCGCAAACAAATGCATCGGAGGACCGCGCTGAATTATTAATGTACCCTCGCTCAAAGTCGCTCGGAAGACGATGTGATGTAACTTTACCAACGTAACTATAGTACCACTGTTCTTTGAAATTCTGATAGTAAAACCGCACTAGCGACACCGACTAGACTGAAAAAGTTTTAGGAAACTAAAACCAAACTTGCTGTCAAAGCAAAGTTGACGCCTTTCGCTTTATTTAAGGGTTCTTTTTGCGTGCAGGTAACGGCTCAGTCAGTAGCTTTCAAAGGTTAGATCATATTTAAGCATATAATAAACAAAAGTTTTTCACAAAAAAGGGTCAACATAACGAACTTTTAGTTTAATAAAGCCACATGAAACTCATGAAAAAAATAGGAACTACATGAAACAAAATATCATGGACATGTAAATTTTTATAACTCTTCCATTTAAGCATAAATAAATTATAACTTTTTTATGGAAAAAAATTGTCGGTTTTTAACTACAGAACTTCGTGGTTTTACAAACGCGCGAAACCGGGTTCATTCCTCAGTTTGCCGCCCTTATGAGTGAAATATTTTCTTCAAATTTAAATAAGACCAACTGAGGACCCTCTTTCCAACAAAAAATAATTATTAAAATCGGTTCGTAAATGTAATCGTGTAACGTACAAAAAACACCGTCAAATTGATTACCTCCTCTTATTTTGAAGTCTGTTAAAAAGTTATCGACTAATTTCGTTCATAGAATCTCCAAAACTTTTTCCTGAAAAGTTGTTATTTTGCAGATGTGGCCTTGTCACAGCAACGATGCGATAATAAGGTGCGAGGCCAATCTTCGCCTGCGGACAAAATTGTTTTATGATAGGTAAGATTTTAACTACAATCGTGATACATCATGATAGCCGTGGTAGCCTGATGGCTTGACCTACCGCCTCTGAAGCAAAGGGTTGTGTGTTCGAATCTGGGCTTGCACCTCCGAGTTTTTCGGAGTTTATGTGCGAAATTTAATTTAAAATTTATCATCGTGAGAAAACCTGCAAAGCAATTTAATGCTATGTATGAAGTTTCCAATCTGCATTGGGTCCGCATGGGAACTACAGCCCAAGCCCTCTCATTGTGAGAGAAGGCTTGTGCGCAGCAGTGGAACCATAAACTGGCCCATATATTATATGGGCTAAGTATTATTACAATTAGATCACAGGTATTCATTGCCTACAAGCCGTGAACGAAAGGGTCGTTTGCACAAAACCATGGACAATGTTAATTCTAGCAAAAAAATTGCTTAATTTTTAACCGAATTCAAAAAAAGGAAGAGGTTCTCAAATCGACTATGTTTTATATTTTTTTCCTGTATTGTACGCAATAACTAACGGCATTTGTGAACCGATTTTAATGATCCTTTTTTTGTTGGAAAGATGGTACCACATTAGTGGTCCCATTTACATTTGAAGAAAATATTCCACCTCTAAGGGTGGCAAACTAGGCGATGAATCCGGTTTTCCGCACTTTTCACTAACCGATTTCAATAATACTTGGCAAACAGATGTAATTCCAAGAACTTTTGAGGTCGGTTTTTTAGTACTCTGTACTTTTTTGTTTTGTTGTGGTTGGAAGATAAATTTGAAAAAGACGACACTTAAGACGAGACTTATGAAGACGAGAATTAAGTTACAAATTAATGAAGTAACAAAGGAATTTGACTTGGACTTTAGCCGGTAGATGTTTTAATTTAAATGAATGATGTTGGTTTTTGATTTAGGTATGTGCTTTAGTCCGCCGACTCAAGAATTAGTTCAGTCGGTCAATTTACAAATTTTCGAAAGTTACGACATTTATTTTTCTCCCGAAATGCCTTAATTTTGTTCTCAAGAAACGACTGAAAACTAGTTTTAAGTGAAGACAAGCATCGCACAAGTGTTCCATTTTCCCACAATGGTACGAAATTGACATGAGTTCCAACAACCAGTTCAATCAAGAGTTTAAAAAAAAATTAAATCAAAAGAGACCGGTATCGCGAAATAAGATTAATGAGACCTAATTAATGTCTTTTTTTCTTTGTAATACTTTCCAAACTGTCTCTCATCCATTATAGTAGGTATTTAAAAGTGCAATTCGTTCAATAAAAAGAGGTGCATTCTTACTAAACTGTAATGCGGTTGCAAAGTGATGACAATTTCACTTGACCACCTCGGTGGACCAACGGTTTTTTTTTATTGTAAAGTAGAAGGGAAACGAGCTAATGAGTCACTTCGGGAGGTGGTTATAGACGTCCACGGACATATGCAACACCAGAGGAGCTACCTACGTGTTGCCAGTTTTTGAGAGTCTTTTTGCTTGGATTTGTGAAGAACCCTATGTCATAGCGCAATAGAAATACTTCCCCGTTGAAGACTATTCCACATCTTTCAGGTTCGAGGAAGGAACGAACCTGCATAGGCTTACAATGCTAGGCACGAAAGATGTGGGAATGGACTCCTGGAGACATAAGTTGATAAGTTTGGAATTTCACCAGCATCCTTACCCCTCAAACCCGGAACGCAGTAATGCTCAAATTACTGCTTGGCGGCAGAAATAGGTAAGGTGGCAGTACTTCCCTCGACGAACTCTATCACAATATAAATTTGTTTTGCACGGTGAGCGTTGAGTCCCGGGTACGATTCCCGGTAGGACCGATTTGGGAAACGAATTTTTCTAAATAAGTTCTGGTCAGGGTGCTTGGGGCAGTGCCCTGGACTTAATTTCTTTGCTTTAACTATTACGAGACATAGCAGAATATCAGGGATAAGGGAAAAGGACTTTAAAATCCTTTTGAGTAATAATTTAACAAAAGGATTTTAAAGTCGATAAAAATGTAAAATCGGTAAAGACGGATTTTACATTTCTACCTTTAATTTCATTAAATTTAATTTTGATTTTCATAACAAATCGGCGTTCCAATTCATATTTTCCCGTTAAACAATCTTTATTCAATAATTATATAAACTATTAATAACTTGCTGTAAATACTAATTAAAAATCCATTCGTTTCACTTATTATTCAAATCGCGATACAAAATAACTTCATTACGGTCGTATTTGTTAACTATTTTAGACGTTCTATGCTATAGCACTTAATTCCATTTTTCATTATCATCACCCACTCGCAGTCCACTGCTGGTCCTCAGTTTGACGCATCCACCTGCTGCCAGCAGCCTTTCGCAGATCGTTACTCCAACTGGCCAGAGGGAGCCATTTTTGCCGGACGGCAAAAGGAAAGCTATTAATAGTAATTCTAGCCCAGCTACAGGAAATAAATTAAATCATATCTTTTGTTGCCTCCGTGCTCGAACAGTTACCATGCTGGACTGCCGCGCACAGGTTTGTATGGCCTACATTTATTCCTCTCGTTAGTTTGAGTATATTTGTGGTTTTGTGGTGGTCTACCTATATGTGCCTCCATGGCACCCGCGATACAGGGTTTCCCTAGTGTTCACAAAATACTAATTACTAATTAAGACTTACTAATTCCAATAACCGTACCTATAGCCGTGGTAGCCTGATGATTTAGCATACCGTCTCTCAAGCAGAGGGACATGGATATGAGTATGAGTCCGGTCTTGCACATCCGAGGTTTTCGGAATTCAAGAGCAAAATTGAATTTGAAATATATCATAACCTTTTCAAAGCAAATCCGCATAGGACCTACGTGGGAACTGTAGCCCAAACCCTCTCATTGTGAGAAGAGCTCGGTAGTGGAACTATATATAAGGTTATTATTATGATGTTTCCACCAACATACATTTTTAAAAAGTAATTATTTTACTAAACGTCATTTTGTCAACTAAAGAATCATTTAAAGACAAGTTTGTCCACATATCTTAAGCGAATATACTTTAACGAAACAAAAAAGCGACATAATAAGGCGAAATAAAGGCGATATCGAACACAATTCGACGCCTGTCACTCAATAATCGAGATTTGTTTCTTTTCTCTTATTTTCCTGTTCACTGGGGATGCCACCGGTTATAACTTACGAAGTAGTCGCTTTGATATTTTTATACTGCAACTTAATGTTACAATGTTTTTGAATGAAAAATACATTAACCGACTTTGAAACAGGTAGTGTTTTCAAATCAATAGGAATGTTACAATGTTTGAAAAGAATTTCAGAAAATCTTTTTCGCACAAGATTACGTCGAAAACACTACATATTATTTTAATTTTCTAACAATGGGGTTAAAATCTAAATACCGATGTTCTTTATTTATTACAAAAATAAAATAACCTCATTTATTTTGAAACATCTTTTTTAAATAAGTGCGCATTTGACATTTACCTTTTTTTTTTGACGGGGGGGAAATCTTTATGGATACCCCTGAACCCAGGGAGACTCAGGTGTTATGTGGGGACTCTCCCTCCACACATTTGACATTTACCTACCTAATCGAAAGTGATGAGGTCGACGATGGAGTATAAACACTGAAATAATGTACTCTTGCCTTGAAAAGGCCCAAGTTATAACGTTCAGAGAATAAGCCTGCGGGCAGGGAATATTTAAAAAAATTAAAAATTTGCAGGTCAGAGAAGAATTTGCTTACAAATTACAATATTTTTAATAGCTATACTCAAGTCACTCTGTACTAATTCCCTGAATTAAATTTTCGATTACATTTCGTAAAAAATATTTTTATTAAGATCGAGCTCCTTCTGACAGTCCTTCCAGGGAAGTACTACCACCTTACCTATTTCGGCTATTCCAAGCAGTAATGTGAGCTTTACTGCATTCCGGTTTTGAAGAAAAAGGGTGCTGGTGAAATGAGGCGTGAGGCTTGTCAACTTACGTCTCAGGGCAACATGTGCAATGACTTAAGTCTCAGATCTTTGCGATTTAAAGCTCTAAGTGGCACTGCAAATGTTATGGACTTTTGTTGTTGTTGTTGCTGTTTGTTGTTGTGTCGTTGTTATGAACACACGGCTTGTTTGTCCTGTAACTTGGTATTATATAAAAATACTAAACTTTTCCCAGTGTAAAAGACATAAAACAACACAATTTAATGACATTTTAAATGATTTCATTGTAAACATCTTGTTTCATACTACACCCAGCGCCATTTAACAGCAAACTGATGAATTAAAATACATTATTACACAGCCTTTTTGTATGTACTTATAATCCATATAAATAAACATTTTTTTCGGATGTAAATCCGTCTATTTGTTTTTCCAAACAATCCAACGTTTTAGACTCTACTGTTCCCATGGTCACGGCTGACTGAGTTGGTAAAAGTCATCAAGCAGTATTCTGAACTATAATTACAAATGTTATTAATTGTTAAACTTTTATATGTTAAGTTAAAATACTGTGGAACCAGTCCGGCTGATGGTCAACAAAAAATGAACCCCCTTTTTTCCTAAAAACGAAGTCAACCTGTCCACTAAAACAATACATTAGCTAGTAATAAGGTTAGTGAGAGGACAGTAGGGGGACTAATAGAGCAATTCAATAACATTCGATCAGTTGATGGGATTTTGATCCCTTTGCCATTCGATTTTTGTAGGGTGCAATAGTTCACTGTTTTATTGAGTTCTGAAACTTTTACTAGACATTATTTCCCTTTTAATGATTTGATTTACCATAGTCACCGAGGCAATTGATATGCAACACTTGATTAGGGCCTTGTTTTTGTTTTTGTTCTTATTATACTAGAACACAACATTTTATTTCTATACCTTCATTTGAATATTTTGTCGACACGTTCTCTATATAGAAATTTTATGATACCTTGTATTTCTCGCTAAGTGAATTTGTATTCATTTGAGAAATAAATATGTTAAACCATAATTCTTCTCAACAAATGTAGTCTTTGTATACTGCTACGTGTACTCGTGCATGACTTGTACCTACATAAGTCCAGCAGTAGAAAAATAGGTTAACTAAACACGATACACAACATTATACTACCAAAAAGCAATAAAAAAAATTCAATTCAATCTCTCAAAATTCCACCCAAGAAAGGTAATTTAATTTTTTAACCTGTAAAGTAACAAAGGGCACGTGAGACGTAAGGGTTGTTGAGGGTGGCGTCATTAAAATACATGCAATGGGGTGACGAGTGACTTGATACGGGGTGTCACATTGTTTGAAATCTTGAGGGGTGATAGTTATGGTATGGTGTTGACTATCTTTGATTAAAAATTTCTTGACGTTTTGTAGTTGACATTGTAATTCAGATTGTTCTTAATAACAAATCTGTAACGAAGTGTATCGCATCGTAATCACTGTTATGGTCCGTCCGGTTTAAGTACTTAATGTCGTATTAATTGTCTATAAAAAATACAGTTAAGGAACCTTAAATCTATAGCCAATCAAATTACAGTATTGACTTCTAAAAACAAATTTAAATTTATAATTCCAATGAGGAAAATAACTTTCCAACCTGCCTGTATTATTAGTCTACGAAAAAACACCCAATTTTTTATTATGCTGTCGGACCCATCTGACGGGGCGTAATTGTGAAAAATATCTTTCCATAAGTTTATTCTTTTACTTTACTTTGATTTTGCCCTCTTCGATTTCGATCAAAATTCTTTGCGGAGACTTTGAACACTTTTAAAGAGACGAAATGAGAAAATAATTGCGCGGTATTATTGGCCGACATGGCTTCTTTTGAAAGTATTTTAATAGGTATTATTTTTATTCTTGAGATGAGATTAATTCTTAATTAATTAGTAGTATAATGTAGATTCCATTTTTATAGGGAAGTGTTGTGATAACTTAATTGTTTGCGTAAAGTTGTCAGGTATCTAATATTATCAGATATTATTAATTTAATGTTCAAAATGTAGTGTGCCAAAAATGTATTAAAAAAACAAATTTTATCAACACCATTGGTCACATGCATGTCATACCACTTTGATAACCTCTAATGAATTAGGAAATAAAACCATTTTTTTTCGGATTCAGAAACCAAAGTTTCGGGCCCTTTACGGTTACTACCACCGCGACCTTGGGGCCTACAAAGGGCCCGCGTTCTTGTGTATAACTGTAACAATCGCGAAAACCTAGGATCCGCTAATAAGTTGCTTATGTCATGTGTCAATAATGTATCATAATTATTTATAAATTTTGATCTTATCTGTTTTTATTTGTCATGCATCCCTGTTATTTATTCTGAACTCAACTCTCCGTTTGACAGGTCGAGAGTGCTTAATGGCATTAAGTCTGTTATTTGTACTATTTTGTACACAAGAAAGTTTAAATAAAAAAAAAAGTCCATCTATTTTTGTTATAAAGTCTATCTAAAGTCGATGGAAGTCCGTGGAATTTATTTTTCGCGCCATAGTACATAACGTATGGTTATCTACGCTCAGACTTTCATATGGACTTTGTAGACGTAGTAAAACATAAATAATGCCAAAGTACACAAGCGTACACTTTGAAATCGTGAGAACGTCGAGGCCGTCCGACTGTTCAGACGCTAACATACATAGAAGACATGATACAACGGATCTTGTAACATAAAGTGACCATAGTGCTATAAAACACAAGAACAAAGTGGCTTCACCTTAATGAAAACTCAGGCTAATTATCATCATATCGTTATACGTCTCAGGACTGGGCACAGGCCTCATCAACGGAGAGGGTTTATGCCAAATACGCCACGCCGCTTTCCTAATGCAGGATGAATTTACTCAATGTTGCAAGGCTTCTACGATGTGTTGATTTCGAGATGTCAAGGACGGGACGAACAAGTCGTGTGCCTGGTGCGTCCATCATCCTGAGACATAAAGCTGAAAAGTCCCATGTGACTATAATTTCACCAGAGCACCCTTACCCTTCAAAACCGAAATGCAATAATGCTCACATTATTGCTTGGCGGCAGAAATAGGTAAGGTGGCAGTACTTCACAAGAAACTTATCGCTACATTATTGTTCATTAATCGAATATGTACTAGATTATAACTAATAATTACACAACAGGTTAAAGTTATTTAAAAGTTGGATAAAATGATATGAATGTGGAAATTTATATTTTAAAAAACGCTTTGCACGCCATGATCACGTAAAAACTGATAAATGATGTTATATTCTTGGCCATGTTGCAGGATATTCAATGTCAAATGTCAATACTAGCGACTTGACTTCAGGGTTTTTAAGTTAGATTGTAGAAGTACTGCAGTGGCGCGACTGTGACGCGGCAGCGCCGCGCGTCAGTGCTATTCAGTAATTTCTAGTTCACTAATTGTTATTGCAAAAGTGGCCCACACGTAACACGTCAGTAGCGATGCAACTGCGCTTCTAAATATTGTATAAAAATTAGTGGTGTACTTCTAAAAACGTCTAATTTCAAGACGCCAATTTTCGAATATTAATAGCATTCTCCATTCAAGTGGCGCTCCGGCAAAATAGTCGTTTAAAAACCTAAAACAAAGATCCGTAATGAGCAAATTCCAGTTGGATCGAAAGAATGTTTCTTAGTATTTCATTGATCCCTGTCACAAAAAAAACAAACTAGTGAATAATATTCAATAAATATAAAATATTAACAACATTGTCAATATAAAGACAGACAACAACGAAAACACTCAAAACCTCTCCCGTGATGTAGTTTAAAAGGCATAAAGTATGCAAAGTTAGGGTAACCGTTGCCTTACAGCACAATTTGTGAGCCACAATAAAAAATCCCTTAACACAAGACAACAGTAACTGTTGGGGTTATTCGTCTTGTTCGCCCCTTGCGACAGGCTCTGCGGAATAATATGGATATGCATTGAATTAAAAGGTCCAAAAACCAGACGTCATATAAAACACATGCAACACACAAACAAGGTACACATTAACTTGTTAAAGTAATCTCTTACCATATGTGTAAATAATATAACCTTAGGTACCGAATTTGTTCAACCAAGAGATGGAGACCAGGAGTCCTAAGATACAGGACTTTCCTAGTTTACGCTCCTGTCTTTCACAACGCTTATATGTACCTACACTCTGTTCCTTTACTTTATTTACAGTATCAAATTGTAAATATAGCTACAGATTATTTTTGATATCAACTCGAAACTTCTAAATACATAATAATAATGATCTACCTTTGTCAATATATATTTATGCTATTTTTTTAATTTCATATATAAATGATTGCAACAACTAATGAATTTTGTATATGAAATTGAATAATACTACTGCAATATTTTTGTAGATGCTAAAATAAAAGCTATTTGTTTTAACCAAATCAATGCAAAGGCATTGGCTTCGTTGAGTATGACCCAAAATATTTTTGTGTGCTTTCATTGTGTTAGAAACAAAAAAAAAAATAAGTACGATCAATATTGGGTAGAATCTATAACCAAATATAGATTGCAAGTCTAATCGTGTTCGAATTTTAAGGTACTTGTAAAGAGCGTGTCCACATTAAGTTGTCAGTTAACAATGCGTTCATTATTATTTCACGTGCAGTCGTCAGTCATGCGGCGTTTTTATTGCCCGCTGCCGGCACCACTTGTAACGGAGGGGAATTGATAGCATTTTAAAGCAGGTTAAGGTCAGTAAGCCTGAACTACGCAATGGAGATGTGCTGGGGTCTAGAGACTTTGTTAACTATAATAGTAACAAAGGATTTAGAAACTTTGAAACTTTGAGAATGGATTTTTGGATTTTGTAATTTTGAAGAATTACGTTCTTATTATGATAGTATAGTCACTGTAATCGAGCCCAGTGGCATGTTATTAACGTACACACTTAACATAGCTTCGTACTCGTGCCATAGACACACACATAGACAACCACAAATTACACCCAAACTCACGAGGGAAATAAATGTAGGCCATGTAAATATTTCTCCCGGCCCGGGAAGCGAACCTGGGATTCTGCGTTGCAGTTGCAGTTGCAGGCATGGTAACCGTTCGGCCAGTTTTATTATATTGCGAGCTAATATTAGTAAACGCTTAGACGAAATGATTCCTTGAAATATGTAGTTTCGTTCCACCTCCAAAATACTAGCGACAGGGCTGCCTCCACAGCTAGGGCTAGCAAACTTTAAACAACCAAAATTATCGGAACCTTGGATCCGAATGCTGGGTCTCATTTTTCAGAGTTCAAAATATTGATTCGTGAAGTACCAGCGGAATTTTTTTCTCTAGACTAACTTTGAAAAACATCATGGGCCGATGAAGAAACACAAAAGTAGGCAAAAAAAATGATCGAAGGAATATCTCTCTGTGTTCCATCTTTGTAATTGTAAATGTAAAAAATAATTACTTATAATAAACTACTGGACTAATTTTCCAAAAATTATATTAAGTCAACCTTATATTACAAATATTCAAGCGACATCTTTAGTCAGCCAGATGTAAAGGTACCTGGCTGAGTGAAGATAAACTTACATAAATTTCTCACAGAAAACTTTGCAACAAGCACACAGACAAATTCCTAAGGTCTGCGGATTCGTTTCGTAGTTCAGTTGGGAGGCCGTAAGCCACGGTTTAGTGAAAGCACTGGCTCGAGTACAGCTGGATAGAATAAATTTTTCCATGTGTTCGAAATTTGTCATAATAACTGGAACACAACATTTTAGGCACCTTACCGTGGAGATCTAATTTCATGAATTTAATGTAGCCCTATTCCTATAGTCTGTCTTTTTTGAAGACGGAGTAAAATGACGTTTGTAGGGTTGCCAATTTTCATAAAATTTTAAATAGTTATGTGTTGTTGTCGATAGATTGTGAAAGAAGATAAAATTTTGCCAAAAATGACTGAAATATGAAAGTTACGACGTTCTAATGACTACTAATTGCGTCATCGCCTTATTGTGTTATTGTTTATTCTTATTTTGACAGTTGGCCTACTAGTATCGAGGACAATTTTTATTCATATACATTTTAATAATGCTGGGTTTGATGGCCTGTATTGAATTGAAATGAAAAACTTTAAATTTATGTCTCCTCTTTGTATTTTTCATAAATATAGTTCTAAATATTATTATAAATAATATTATGTACGAACTTACAAAAATTGACAAATAGTTTAAATAAGCTTAGCACAAGCTAAGCAAATGGATGAATAATTAGCCTAGGAGGAGTCAAACGAAACAGGTTCATCTATTTATTCCATAAGAGTGACCAATATTCAGTCGATAGTCGATAGAATATTTATCGACTGCAATCACTAGCTGCTCGCAAACCGGCAACACTTTAGCGCAATGAACTGTCATTTAACTTCGTCTTCAAAAAAGACAGACTATAATATTTAAGCTCTATGTGCGTTTCTAAACGAACTGTCTTTTACTGACAATAGAAGCATCAAAGTCAAACATCAGGATCTGTAGCTTATATCGAACGTCAAAACACTATGAGGTAAACGTTCAATGTTTAAAGTTCCGTACTCCAAACGGGGTATTTGCTCATTTTCTTTATTTTCTTCGACTCGACTGCTTTGAAACTAACGCATTTTCGTTATTTTGCCTACTTTATATCTAGAATTCTTTGAAAACTGTAATTTAAATTTTTATTGAAATGATATTCAATTATTTTTGTGATATTACTCCAATAGTTTGTTACAATTATTAATACAAAGATGGGGCTACGACTTAAAAGTCGTTGAAAAACCTAATATAAAGACACGACAACAAGCACATAGAAAAAATCGTGAGGTCCGCTGGTTCGGTCCGTGGCTTAGTTTGTATAGCGTCTGCCACGGTATGCTAGAAGACGTCGGTTTATATCCGGCCGGATCGAAGGAATTTTTTCTGAGTTTTCGATCTTTGTATTAATAATTATAACAAACTGTAATTTACCTAGCGGCGACAAATGCCTAAAGTCAGTACATAGGTCTATACCAAAAAAAAACTCGTTGGGCACTTTCGACAACTCGGTAACTGCACCCGTGGCTCAGATGGTTAGAGTAATGCTACGGTGCAGCATGGATGTGGGTTCAAGCCCTACTGGGTCGAATTTTTCTGTGTGTTCGATCTTTGTATACATAATTATAATTAATCTATTTGTTCGAGCATGATAATATACTTAGACGTTTGTTGCCCTGAAACTATGTTATGAATTTTATATATCATCTATAAAAGTCACCCGAAATAGAAACTGCTTTTTTCCAATCGAATAAGTCGTTTTAGGTAAATCGCGCCATAAATATGCAACGTATAACACCCCAATAAATAAAATGGACTAGACCTGTGCAATTCTATGCGATCAATAACGATACATCCGAAATAAACGCGAATGGTGCATGAATTCTTCATTTCAAAATGTATGGCTGGCCATGTTAGGGCATTATTATTTTTAGTGCTCGCCACACTGCTGGTATATTCAGATGGAATTTTTGATGCACTGGCGACACAGCCGCGTTGCGATTGGCTGCCCTGAATATTGTATGAGCCAATCACTGCGCTGCGCTTAACGCTGCATTCCAATTTCAAATGATGAAGGCGGGAGACCGTTGGCGACAAAGTACTAGCTCTTTTGCAATGTAACAGTATCGGAATGAGTATAATTTGTCGTTACACAATCAAATGGTCTGAGTCGGTATGTGGTTGAGTGTGGTTAGAGAGATAATTGAGTGGAAAGGATCGGAGAGAGCTTGGAAAAACCAGTGTACTAGATACGTTAATGGCGCTAAGATAAACGCGCTTAACTTCCATGTTTGGTGAAACGACTTTGCATTGAATTGAACTAATAAGTTACTAATTACACTATGCAGAGCTATGTCTCTAGATAATTGTATGAATTATTGCAGTTAAGCTATTTATATTTTAATGTTTCAATGTGAAAGTTTTTATAGCTAAAGAAACAATTATGTTTTTTTAATGTAACAAACGGTGATTGTAAATTTCTACATTGTTGTTTTGAGAGTGTTCACAATTTTAACACAAAATAAAACTAATCTGGCAATATTCATTAAACAAACCATTTTTTTTTTTATTTAATTCAGACAATATGACCCACGTAATATATACCTTAAGAACTAACAAACATACAACATAACGATGTAACAAAACACTTTTTATTTATTTACACGTATGGACTGCGACGTCTAACGCAACTTAGGTATTCGGTAATCGACCTCAAAAACGCCGACATATGACACCCTTCGGCCGAAACTCTTCCTTCATGAATTAATAATTTATCTGCAATCAATTTACATGAAACTATTGTGGGCATTTATAGGTAATATTTTATTAGATTTGTTTTTATAATATAGGTAATCATAATGTTGCTTAAAATGTATGAATAGTGTGAAATGAATGGATGTGAAAATGGTCTTGGACGGTTGCGATAGCAGCCTCGTGTTAGAAAACAAGATATATGAATCTTCATATGTGCAATTTAATAAAGACATGGACATCCCAAGGAGTTAAAGGTGTTTTCTTATTGAATCTCTTTTAAAAGTTACTTTGATTTCGAACCACAATATAACGTTGATACTTAATAGTTATTTGTGGAGCAGCAACAAGGGGACACGTTCCATATTGTGGAACAGCATAACAATAACAGAGATAATGGAACAAACATTAATATAGGAACAATTTCGGCTAGGTCATAAGGTTATCGATTGTGGGATCCGACCCAGTAATAAATTATAATAAACGCTTTGTAACCTGTGCGAAAACTGCAAGGTTACTTCACAGTTTTGGAATGCAATTATGTCTTTTTTTTATGATACCATGTGACACGCGACACGCCTTTCCATGGCAGTTCCAGTGCCACTCCGCTACTGCGCTCGTTACCCTAATAAGTTGACAAGTGTAACGTTCATGTACTTCTCTGGACGTCCTCTTTTACAAGGAGCTCTACTGCTACTAATGTCTTTTATAATTTTGTCAAGTGGATATTTAAATATACATTAAAAGTGTCTAGGGACCAAGCACGTTTTTGTCAATTACTGAAAATCAGGTTTTTTAATAATATTTTTTTCACACCGATGATTTATTGGTCAATTTTATAATGAAATTGATCAAAAAATCCATTGGTGTTAATATTAATTAAAAGACGGATTTATAGTAATTAGCAAAAACGTACTTGATCCCTAGAAACTTTCGGTGTGTGTAATTACTGTATTATCACGTGCGATATGAAAGTTAAAAGTATTTAGTAAACGAGTAGAACCGACCTAGGTGACTCAGCGCTTTACGCTGTGGGCGTTGAATGAGGAAATCCCGAGTTCGATTCCCGGTACGACCAATTTGGGAAATGAACTTTTCTAAATTTGTTCTGGTTGTGACCTTTCTTTATGGTACCGCTGGGCCTTGAACACCGCCGTAAAGTTGCCTGCTTATCGGTATTCTACAGGATATATCACAGAGGGAATTGCATGATTTCGTTCCGTCTTCTTCTTTCCATCATCGAAAAACTAGCCTCAGGCTGGGCTTCCACTCCTATGTTGTGGATACCCCAAGAATTCGCACGAGGCGTAACGCACACGTACACGCACATACTCATAGCTCCGCCCTAGGGAAACAGACAATCACAAATTACAGCCAAACTCACGAGAGAAATAAATGTAGGCCATACAAATATTTATTTTTGGCTCGGGAATCGAACCCGGGACCTCTGCGTCGCAGCCCAACATGGTAACCGATCGGCCACGGAGGCAGTTAATTATAATTATATTTAATAACGATTCCATATTTATATGGCGAACGGCTGTGGAGTGGAATTCCTTACCTGCAGACATTCCTTGAACGTCATAACTTGGACCTTTTCAAAGCGAGAGTGAATAGGCATTATTTATGAATGCATGCTCTATAGTCGACCTCATCGTCACTTTCCATTAGGTAAGATGGAGGTAAAAGGCGCGCTTATTTTATTATAATTAAATAGTGAATTTCGTTGTTTGTATAATGTAATTCACTACTTTGAGAACAGGTAACACACCAATTACCATGTGGTTATCTGGCACAAGCAAACCTAAACTGAAGAAGTATTAATCTATAAGCTTAAACAAAACTTCTTTCTAAGAACAAGCTATAATATTTTCTATAGGCTATTAGCTAACATAAACATGTGATTTAAACAGATAAGCTGTGTTTCCAGTTGTCAACAACCGTATTTACATAATTGCATGGAAACTATTAAGTTGGGTTATCTTTTAAGATGTATTGAAGTGTGAATTGTGAATGTTTTCTCGAAGATAATGATCATAGTATGATTAATCTTATATATATTGTCTAATAATACAAGGCTTCTGAAACAAGATACTGAGGCCAATCCTGTATTTAGATCTGCAGAAAGATTTTTTTCTACGATACCAAGTGGCAAAACGAACAAGTCAGGCGCGTGGCGGTCAGCGACACGCCTGTCCATGGAAGTTGCATTGCCACTTCAGAGCTTTAAATTGCAAAGATCTGAGGGACACTGTCACTGCGCCCGTCACCCTGAGACATATTGAATAGTCTCATGTGCCAGCAATTTCACCAGCACCCTTACCCTTCGAATCCGGAAATCAGTAATGCTCGTATTACAGGTTGGTGGCAGAAATAGATAAGGTGGCAGTACTACCCTGGACTAGGGATGCACAATACGACTCGATTTTTATGAAGAACGATTCAGATGTAAACGATCTACCGATTTTTTGTATCGGTTCATTTCAATACAATTTCAAAGCAAATCGATTCAACATTAAGGCGATTCGAATCGTCTAGATATTCACAGTTTAAACAAAACTGACATTTTCTGAACCCCTGCTGAATCATAAGATTAATCCTACTTTATATTGACCTGCAAGAAAAGTACTTCGGTAACATCTAAATACAATAGGTTTACGATATTTGGCAATTGTTTCTACTTCTGTGCCATGTGAATGCCTTTTCTTAATGGCTAATATCACTCTAAATGAAAGTCTTAACCGACTGAGACCGAAAAGGATCTTTTCTTTTTTTTGTTGAGAGGCAAACAGTTACACAGATATAAAAAAATACATATTTTAAAATTAACATAATTACAATTTATGAATAGATATATCCATAGACATTTATATATAATACATACAACACAAAAAACCCGTGCACAGGAACAACGAAACAAAACAAACATGTTAATGCGTATTTCGTATTCCGAACACTGCAACAGTGCACACAGAGGCAACTCGCTGCGCTCAGGACCGGTCCTGTCATTAAGTAACGAAACACAATTCGTAATTGAAAACTCATTGTTAAACTATTAACAAAGCATTGCGTGAGAAAATAAATGTTAAAAAAAATTATGACTTTTTTATCAAAATTATTTTTATAAATGATTTTTCGAAAAATCGTTCAAACCTGGAGGAACATTTTCACAAGGAGCTCTACTACGAAAATAAATGTACATTTAAACTTCTGTGCAATAAACCGTTAAATAAATAGATGATTGGTATATACGAAATGTGTAAAAAAATCTGCGCCGCCATTTGCATGTAGAGCCCGCAAATAAAGTGATAAAAATGTGTGTCGCAGCTCACTGTCACAGATTTGATAATGACGTGCACAATAAGAGGCTAAACAGCTACTAGCCAATACAAATGATAGCGCGTAGACTACAAAGTACTAAACCTTTTGAATTATAGTGAATAAAATAAAAATTAGTACCAGTGTTAACTAGACTATGAACACGTAAACAGAATGTCTTTCTCCCAATATTTTTTAATATTTTGTTGAAATAGTAAATTTTTTTATAAGTTACTATTCATTTTCTAGCACTTTTAATTCAATATTTGGGTGCTCTTTTAAAAGGCTAGATTATTTTTTTACAAATGAAGGTAATTAGTTACAATGTTTTATTTGGCTTTAAAAAAAAATAAATAAACACATTATTTGAAATATGGGAAATGAAACAATTTTTTTCCGAATCTAATTTAAAACGTTAAAATTTTAACGCACTGAGTTTTTTAACAAACAACAGCACATCAGCTATACTCTTTTGTTTGAATATCGCCTCCATCAAAGTGTAGCTTGATGTGCTACCATCTGTACTATTTATAGTTCACATATGAATTATAAGTAATGCCAGGAATTTCCGATGTGCGAATTTGTAAGTCGTTTGTAATGGATACGTCAAATACCTGAAGAACCTGATTGTATAATCAGAATGTATAGTATAGCACATAATGTATTGTCAGAATTGGCACAAGAAATGACGTACTTTGTTGTCGGAGGTCTAGATCCACTTCGGGCCACTAAGCTAGCGAAGTTAGTAAGTAAGTAAGAATTTGCAAGGTTACGTTGGAATATATTAGAATCTGATTACAACATAGTGAATATTAGTAGTTTAATGTTAAAATTATTGCTACCCTAAATAAATGAATGGAATTAATCCCATGCTCTGAAAGAACACTGCATCAAGGTGGCTAAAATAAGGGTTACGTTCAATTTTGAAAATTATCTGAATTAAAACCAAAATTGAATTTTAAAACTGGACGTAAATATTCAAAACAGTCGTTAAAACCTAAGACATGCTCCGTTCAAAAATCTATGAAATACCTTTTTCTACAAAACATAGCCATATGCCATAGTAATACCATGAGCAAGGCATTACCGGTTTTTAGGGTCTCTACGATCTATTAATACGAATTATTGGACAGATTTCTTTTGGTTGAAAAAGTAAAGAGCTCTGAGACCTCACGGACCAAGAGTTTAAACTTCGAAGATTATGATTAATTCCAAAAGCCTTTAACTCAGTTGCTAATGCAAATGCAATACAATTTGATGTCCTAACCTTTGCTGTGAATGATTAAACGATTAAGATGTTAAAGTGGCCAGTTTGTAATCTCTGATTGATGATTATAGCTTAACTATTTGCATGATTTGAGCTATGACCTTTACTTTTGATGTAGTTCACTTTATGTTTTCTTGAAGTTGAGCTAATTTCCGATTTAAGCGTTTTATACAGGTCATAGTAATCAATTTTGCTATCTAACTTAAAAATAACATTAGGAAGTCATAAAATATAAACATTTTAACTTTACTTAAATTAATTCACTACCACAGTGTCTTCACACACATATAGAATTTGGTTGCTGTACCAAAAAAACCCACTCCATTTTGGGCTCCTACCTCCCACATAAAATTCCAATATCAAATTGAAGACATTGTAAATTTTTCGCAGATAGGTAATAATAGAATGATATCGAGTAAACTGGAACATTTTAACATAAATAAGATACTTTATATAACAAAGACTTAGGTATACTTTTAATAAAATGTTATTATTGGACTATGTATTACGTATCTTTACCCCGAAAGTATGATTCCGATATTCTTGTTATTCACGTCTAGTTATTTTAATTAGACGTTTAATAGTAATCTTAAGACGCATACTTACATGCTATGATGCCCATCTTCTAATGGGGTTCGTTCCTGTTACATTTCTGACTTGCTTATTTCGTTTCCTCAACTCATATCAGTCTTTCTTTCTCTCTTTCATATACTCTGGTTTATTCTTAGTCCAGTTCTTTGGCTTTTGAAGGACTACCTTTCTCCACGTTCCTGTCCACATTATTAAATTTATAAATTTGTGCCTTTACTGTATAAACATCCACCTCTAGAAATATATAGTTAAAAAACAGATAAAGTTGATTATGAAAAAGATCTGTACAAAAAAGAAGTTTTTCCAAATTGCAATGATTGGCAGGAGGTTCGATAATTCTAGTAATACTGAAGTCATAGATGATACTGCAACTGATTTAATCTTCAAGATTTTTCTTTTAATTAGTTTCTACAGTACCCGTGGGAACACGAGAAATAAACCTAAACGTAATCGGGACTATATGCTAATACGTTATGTTAATTCGACGCTTTACTGAGATGCTATTTTCGAAGTTATATTTATAGTCTCTATAAAACAAAAATAACCACACATACGTCATTGCCATAAAAAGAAAACTTACACAATTATAAAACAATTCATCTCGAACACAACCGTCTAACACATCTTATTCAATAAACATAAAACGACTAGACAATTCCATACAATAGTAAGCGTTGTCGCATCAAATGTGTGGGGTAAATCATTGCAGAATGCCACTTTGTCATTGGCCATAAAGAGTTATTGTAGTGCATAAAGGGGCATTGTTTTGAGTCCTTGTCCATTGTTGTCAGTATGACATGTCTCTTTGTCACATTTAGTTACTTTACCTTGGATAGGTAGGTTAGGTATTTCAATTTATCGGCAGTCTTTTGATGTATTTACTTGCCAGGTTCTTATTACCTGCTGGCTGTATTTATAAATACATGTTATTCAAAACAACATCTATAGCGCCTGAAAATTTATTGTATTATTTAATTTCATAATATAAAGCGCTCAATCACTCTTATCCCACATAAAACATCTTCTACTATTATTTTATTAAAATTTCCTAAATATTCTAAAAAAAAAATTGTGACATTTGATATTTCATCCTACCTAGTGCATTACTGTTTTGACTGACAATTCTTTTACTTAAGATACATTTTATCTCAAATATGGTGGATGTAAAATTTCCTCATCCACACCATACTATTGTGTTAAGAATAATTTCCAAACGCCATTGTAACGTGTCTCTATTCTTTATGACTCACGTAACTCTAAATCTCAATTGTTAAGTATACTAACTGCCTTAGGTAAGACATCAGTCAAAACAATAATAAATAAGACATTCATATTAACTAATGATTTCAACCTTTTATTATTTGGTACACCTACAATGTACTTTCAAAATATATATCACCGCCCAAATTACGTCTTGGTCCATTGTTAACATTACGTTTCTGGTTTGTGGCGTAAGATACAAACTTCTGTGCGTGGATTTTGTTTGTCATCTAAATGTCATGATTTGGGGGATCACATTGAGAAAATCTCTAGAAGAACTTGATTAAATGGTATTTTCAAGAAATAGTAAAAGAAATTTTCAAGAAATTTTGACGATTTGGTCAAAGAACACCCAAATATTGACATTCTCTAATATTTAATCTGTTATCAAGTGGTTATATATAATCTCGTTAAGCTATAACTCTAATAATGTCACGTCACGTGGTTTAGAAAAGAAAACTTGTGGGTAAGCGTTTTCTGCACCGCTATTCATGATGTGATGTCTAATAGCCCTACCTATAAACTCGACAGAATAAGTTTTAGGAACAGGATTTCTCATAAAAATAAAAAATAACAACCTCAGTTTTATACTTGGATTTAGGAGTTGACTTTAACTTTGAAAGCTGAACGTGTTTTTAAAAGAACTTCAGTAAAATTTCATGAAATTTAGGAATTATTGATATTAAATTATAAGCAACTTAACTATTAAAGGTTCTATCTGTTAAGACTCCTGAATATTCATGTGTTTAAAACCATTTATATTACAAAAGGAAATAGTTTTCTACGTTTACGTTTCTCAATAAGATCCTAAAAGAAAAGAAATTCCGACCTTTTAAATTAAGTTTAAGAGCATCGAATCAACATCCAAACAATTCGCCGCTAATCGCTATTGCTTACACCACACCGTAGTCATAAAAGAGATGGATAGTAATACATTAGACGCGCACGTCTTAATCTGAAGCGGTGGCGATTAACCAAGCGTTTAATTAGCGTTGCCCGCAGGACAATGGTCTCGCATTTGTCTTCCTGTTATTCGGAATGTAAGGCCGAGAGCACTTCACTTATGTTGTTTAATATATTTTTGTTAATGTAGTTGGTGTAGTTTAGGAAATTGTTAACGTTTTTAAAGATTGTATTGGTTAACTGTACAAAGAGCCGAGCAGGAAATCCATCACCGTATTGTCGAACCGGAGATTTCCGATTGTATGTTTCTTTAATATTAAAAAGCTTGTATTACAAACGAGAACAAATTTGAATAACGTTTTTATGAAAAAAAGAATGTTGAATGGAGTTTTTTAGCCTGTATGTCTAAAGTAGTACCTAACAATGACATATCAAGGCATAGCTGCATCAAATCGTAATAAGTCTTGAAATAATAAACAAAATAGACTTTAGATATAACATAGTAACAAAATGATCCAAAACAATCGTTATTATCTATCCATAAATTGTAACTATCCATTAACATGATAACAATAATAAATCGATAGGCGTCAATACAAATATTGACATAGATTAAAATGACATCGCCTTAACCTTTTATTGTTTGTATTATAAGGCATTATCTGGATATAAATTGTTATTTGATTTCTTTGTTTCTTAACAGCATACAATTTTGCACACATAGAAACGGCTTCGACGATCATTGTTTTCGCAATATGTATTTAGTTTCAAAAGTCAATGGCTAATCTAAAATGTAGCCGGTAAATGCAGCTGCGAAATCTCCTGGATTTATTTCTTGGTTAGTTCTTACCACAATTGCAGAAACATTCAAATTCAGATGCAAATAAATTAATCCATATCACTTTTATTTCTCGCAACCAAAAAAAGCGGACTCATTAGGTACAAAAAAACATCACAACGGCCAGCTATAGATTGTATTTGGTCTTGGTTACAATAATTGCTCATACACCATAACAAACTTTTAATACAGGAATAATAAAAAACTTGTTCGAACCGCCTTTTTATTCGGATCTGTACTATACAGGGTGTCCGGTAAAGAATGGATAAGTCTGAACTGCTTTATAGTAGAGCTTATGAATGTTCAAGAAAAAATCAAGAAAAATATATCCTATGTAGTACCTAAGATATATATTTTTTTCTTTTAGTTTAATTATTTTCACCTTACTTTACGTTTTTGTACAACACGACTACAAGTTACTCAATTCTTTCGGTTTTTTGGTGTCATAATATTCTACATTAACTGTGCTAATAGATAGGCAGTATGATTAACTATGGCACTTAAATTAAAAAAAAATTGATTTTATTTTTTCAGTGCAAATTTTTTTTTCTTAAAGTTTAAGCATCTTTGATACAAAAAAAAATATGATAACCTGAGTGGCCAACAATTCTAAAATAATATGTGTTTAAAGTAGATTTCAAAATGGCATAATTCATTATTGTATCTAATATGAATAGAAAATTATTGCTATTAAAGTGCAAAAGGAGTACATTTGACTAAAAACTAAGTTTTCAAAATTAGACCATTTTTTGTCCTGAATTGAGCTTGACCATTGAGGTTCAATAATAAAAACAATATTAGACATAAATACAACTTTATTTATAATTTGTTTACAGCAAATGTTCAAACTGTTTGCCACCGACTCTGATGCAGGGTCTACATCTTCTTTTTGAGTAGCCGCGTATATCGTCGTTCACTTATTGTTGTAGCGGCTGCACTGCCACGGCTACGTAAATATTCCAAGACCTGATCGGCTTACTATACACAATTTCCTTAAGGCAGCCCCAATAAAAAAAATACAGTGGATTTAGGTCCGGTGAACCCAAAGGCCATAAAATTGGCCCCAGACGGTCGATCCATCTGTCTGGGTATGTTCTATTCAAATATGCTCGAACAGGGACCGCATAGTGCGCAAGACAGCCGTCATTTTGTAACCAATGGGATTCCCTCAGCTCCTCGGGCACGTTTTCCATTAAATTAGGCAGATCATTCTGGAGAAACTCCAAATAATTTTGACCAGTTAGGTTCCCCGGTAGTTCAAATGGTCCTATTACTTTTCCATTTAATATTCCCGTCCAATAAATTATTTTAAACTGGTACTGTGATCGGTCTTCCCGCATAAATGGGGTTATTTTTTATACATGACAGGCAAATGACTCCACTCCACCTGATGTTAAGTGGAAAGTGGTATCCAAACGCGAAGGAACCTAGTGCAGCGATGAAACCCTCACTGCACTAGCCACCTCCACCCGGCCTGCCTACAATATGCCTCTTCACGCCTCGTTTGAAGGACCCCATATCATAAGAGGGAGGGAAGACATGTGCCGGAAGGGAGTTCCATTTGTCAACCGTGCGGCAGAGAAAGGAGCCACCGAACCTTTTAGTACGCGATGGAATGCGGCAGGTAGTGAAACGGTGATTACGAAGGCCAGCACGCGTGCTTCTGAGCAGGAACGGGGAAGGGGGGATGAGGTTGAACAGCTCTTCAGAGCACTCACCATGGTACATGCGGTAAAAGGCGCTAAGCGATGCAACATCTCTACGCAGTTGCAGAGGTTTAAGGCGTGATGAGACCTCTTCGTCGCCTATAATTCGAGTAGCACGACGCTGTAATTTATCCAAGGCATCGAGTAGATACTTGGCGGAGCCGTCACACAAGTGCGAACAATACTCAACGCAAGACCGGACCTGTGTTTTGTATAGCAGGCATAACTGGTCCGGCGTGAAAAAACGCGGCACCTTGTTCAGTACTCCGAGTTTCCGTGAGGTTGTTTTGATCACAGATTCGATGTAGCTCCTTGGATTCAAATCACAGCAGATTTCCATACCGAGCAAGGTAAAACTGCTCCGAGGTGAAAGTGCTGTGCTCATCAGAGAAGGCATGGGAAGGGTTTTGAAGTTCCCAGCTATGGAGATTATGTAGATTTAAATAGCCATCTCTTTTAATTCATCTCTGATTCATCACTCCATAGAATTTTGTTAAAAAATTGCGGGTCTTCCTCTATCTTACCTAGCATTTGTCGGCAAAAACGTTATCTTGAAGCGTAATCTCTCGGTTGGAGAGTTTGCACGCATGTAACGTGGTAGGGATGGAATTTATTTTTCTTTAAAATATCGTGCACAGTCGATTTTCCTATTCCCGTGTGTCGTGCTATTACTCTCGTCGAGGTGGAAAGATCTTGCTCAGTTTCCTCAAGCACTATCTCTTTGTTGTCACTACCAGGCATTCTTCCTTCTGAGTAACATGGATGGACCCTCATGAAGACGCGGTAATCTGGGTGACGAGCACTATGGTATCTTTCCCTATAAGAGCTGCAGCTGCATTTGCGTTGGTTCCACATTCCCCATAAATAATATGCATGTTTGCATATTTTTAGGGCGTATACTGAATGCGTGGTATTTTTATTTACAGACCCAAAAACTCTGTTCAGTCTAGAAATAAGCCAAATCGTCGCAATAATCAAACAAACAAAGTCCTAATCAGTAAGCAAAACGATAGTCCATTAAAGAGCCAGGTCATCGTTTTAACACTGATTGAAAGTAAATCACAACAATTGCGAACGGATAACACATGCGATATCGAACAAGTCAAGTGACGTACTAATTCCCTGAAAACATTTGCTAGCCGACACTGACCCTCCTTATCCCATATAAAACAAAAGACGAGTGGTGCGGCGACGGCGCAGGTAACAAATAACTGTCGCACGTGGTATATTCACGGGTGGTACATTCATGGTTTATTAACAATGTCAAAATTGTATAGATTTGATTTATGCATTCTTATGCTGTAAACAAATTATAAATAAAGTTGTATTTATGTCTAATATTGTTTTTTTTATTAAACCTCAATGCTCAATTGTCAAATGTCAAGCTCAATCCAGGACCAAAAATGGTCTATGTAGTTTTTAGTCAAATTTACTCCTTTTGCACATTAATAGCAATAGTTGTCTATTTATATTAGATACAATAATGAATTATACCATTTTGAAATCTACTTTAAACACACATTATTTTAGAATACTTGGCCACTCAGGTTATCATAATACGTAAAATAATTAAATTTAAAGAAAAAATATATCTTAGGTACTACGTGGGATATATTTTTCTTTATATTTTTTTCACAACGTTCACAAACTCTACTATAAGGCATTCTTATCCATTCTTTACTGAACACCCTGTACAGAGGATGTAATTTTTTGCGTTTGATTTGCGGAAAATCAAATAAATTGCGTTTGTTAACAAAGTACAGAACATTGCAATATCTCTTCTACACTTCAAGTTTTATTTTCTCGTATATTAAAATGGTCTTGATCTAAAATTTCGCTGTTAGTGGCGAATTGGGATAATTAGTATGAGATATGTTAATTTAAGTAAACGTCAAAAAAGACCAGAATCGCTGGTACTAATACTATAAATAATACAATAAACTGTATCGACCCATCTATAATGATGACAAGTTATCTAATTTCCACTATACATTTTCCACAAGTCTCAAATAGGCAACTAAGAATATAAACAACTGGTACACTCTCATTACATTTGTCCACTGTTTCTACTGTCAGTGCTATAATTAGAATGTCTAATGTCTACTAAAACAACGGTTCATCTTGTTGTTTCTACGCATTCTCGTTAACTCAGTAATGTGCAGCAATTTCAAGTATAAAACAAGGTTTTGTCACCTCATAATCGTCTTAAAAGATCTTAACAAAGGTTTTTGTACTTTCTGGAACGTTGAGTTTGTAAGTAGAATTGTTAATTATTGTAACAATTGAACTTGTTCTGTTAATATGGTTTTGTCTTTCTGCCAGGTTAAACTGGTTTGTTTTTTTTAGGTCAATATTTACTTTTTGCATGTCGGCGATGGTTCACAAAAATCGTTCAAATGATTTAAAGTTCAGAACCCGCATTTGGATCAGGGTTGTAAGTTATGCTAGTGTAGGCATCTTCATATTAAAGAATATGGCATATGGATATTATTATATTACATAAGTATGTATCTGTCGCGAATTCCTTGCTTTTTTATATACTTTTGCTATGTTTTTGTTTTTCACGTTTGCTTGTCAGTGGTGTATCTGGTGACGTATTATAATGATGTTTCTCATCATAAGTATTTGTGCCCAGTTCTGTTCGTTTACTCAATCCTTTTCTATCTTTTTGCTCATTTCTATCTTTTTCGATACAAACAGTCCATATCATTCACCTGCCCTATCATTTTTTCCATTTTTAGCTTTAATTAAAGTATTCTTGTCATAGTTCTAGAAACCCTTTAACAAAGTTAAATTCCTTTACGATTGTCGCCATGGAGCGCTAGTGCGCCGTGACCAACTATAAAAACCTAGTTAAACAGGCGATTAAAGCATTTATAGAGACTTGTGGTGGTCCACTGACTAACATTGTCGTTAATGTGCTATATAATGGCCGATTAACTTTTGCTCTAAGTTTAAGAGAAGTTAAATGTCTTATGGATTATTTTAGTCTTTTTAATGTTAAATTAAAATTACCATGTCAACATAGTGAATAAAAAGAATATGTTTTGTGATAATTTGATGAGACAATGTGAGATAGCCTCAATGAAAACTTTAATTTAAAATGAAAAATAGGCAAAAAATTGGACGGAAAAAAACATGCAGTCGAGAAACCTTTGGTTCATAAAGAATAAGAAAAACGATGCAATTTGAAGGCGTATTGGTGAATGGCATTTGTAAAACATTAATAAGAATAAAAGAAATAAAACAGATGTAAAATAGATGAGTTTCTAAGTAAGAGAGCCATTGTTTACCATTTATCATTGAAGATGGAAACACGTGGACTTCGAACTTTGTCACAGCAGATCTTTATTGTTCATATAACAGCTGATCTTGGGATCAACGATATTATAAATATACACATTAACCCTATTATTAAACACAAGATAGAACGTTAGTGTTAATTTGTTTATTTAAAAAATATTTACACCTAAATGTAGTACACGAATAGTTTGCTAAATTATTCTTTAGCCTTCACTGTAGTATTTCCAAGTATTAACAGATGTTGGAAACGTTAGTCTAGCACAGGAATAAGATGTGATTATTGTAAATTTTAAACGTTTTCAAATCATGTAAGTTTTACAGAACAAATTAAATATTCCATCTACTTTTGGAAGAAACTTGTCTATATTTTCTTGGTTATTTACATTATTAGCATGAAAAACAAAATGTGAAATGAGAATGATATCACCGAACATTTATCATTACTTCAATATTGATTTCCGTATCTCTCAGTAAACAAAACGAGACAAAACATTATATTAATGGCTTTGTATTGGAAGTTGCCCTTACGAAGGTGACACAGCATCATTAATTGACATTATCTAAGATTCTATTATTCTTATCTAAATAATTCTAAGGTCAACAATTAGTTTAGATCGGTATTGTTTAGTGTGTATTGGTTAGTCGGTAATTACAAATCAGGTTATTAAACGCAAATTTGAAATCAAGACGTGTAAGGGAATTCGTGATGATGAAATTGAAACTTTTCTATTTTTAGATGAAATAAGTAACCTAGATTATTTACAAAGATAGGAAATAACACATAGAGTTCATACTGTAACGTATATATAGAAAATTGTCTAATATTTAATACTTTATTAAAATCAAAAGCCAATGGTACTAATAACAATAATACTTACTTATTCTGTTTCACTGGCGTAGTTGACGGCGTGGGCCTCTTCCTATCCTCTTCTTTAATCGTACTATTATTCATTTTTGATGTCAATCGTTTCAGCACATCATCCATAGACCGCTTATGAGGCGGGGCAAGCGATAACGCACTGTTGTGATTCAGCAGTGAATTATTATTATTACAAAGTCCCAAAACTTTAGCTTCAGCGCCTGGACTACTGCATTCTGACGAGTCTCGCCTTCTGCTTTGCAGGTCTTGGTGTAAACTAAGAAATGATGATGGGACTAGAAGGTTATTTGTCATGTCTAGAGATTCGAATCTTTGCTTTTTACTGGGTCTTTCGTCTTCGTAATTTGTTGCGTCTTCTTCACTAATAGAGCTCCTTGTTGAACAACTTGGAGAGAATTTGTAATAGGTTTGTTGATCGATGTCTGATTCGTTGTCAGGAAATTCCAGATTGGCAGGGCCTGCCTCTTGTTTCTCGGCGTCCGCAGCACCTTCTTGCAATTTGGACGGTGGCGACTTACGTTTAGATGACATGTTTCTGCAAAAGAATAAAATATGTTAAAAATAGTAAACGTATGCGCTAGCGTATAGTGGGACTCGAAAAAAGACAAACTGAGACGTAAACACCAACTATCGATTTTACGGTTGGTTCTATTTAGACCTCACGGTTGTGAAATTTTACAAAATAGTTCCTGACAACTTTCGTTCAATGTTACCTCTATTTTTCTGACCCAAATAAACCGTTAATGTCTTTCATCCGCATTTAGTCCCCTTACAACAAATAAACAACATGAAGTTTCCACAATCTTACGACAAATGCAAATATACTACTGATTATCCCGGGTCAGACATTTGTCACCAAACTTGAGTCTAAAGTAGAGATGTATGCGTCGCCGCCATATTGCCGTCGATGACGATTTTTCCACGCCACCGCAGATGAAGAATATGAGCGGCGTAAAATCGGCGTGGCAAAAAAGTATCAGCTTCTTTGTTAATTATTACTTTTTTATTACTGTTTGATTTAGTTTTGGCTCCAGTTTTCTATAAAATGTACTATCTTTTGTAAGTTTTTTTAGTAAATACCTTTCTAGTTTTCGTACATTTTTTCGAAGGAAAATGGAGAAATAAACGATATTTTATATTTATTTCAAGAGAAGATTGCAATCTCTGTACCGTGGTACGGGATCTAATATTTCCTTCGATGAAAAATCCCAAGCAGACATAGGCAAGATACAATATTGTTTAATGTATATTTTATTTTATATTTTTTCCAATTTCCTTTTATGTTAATTTTGATTTAGTCAAAAATGCGTGTTATTGTAGTTGCGTTTATGATTTTCGTAACTATAGTTCAGAATTGGGCGGTTTGCCTAATATCACTTCAGTCTGCTATAATAAAAGCACCTATATAGACCCCGATACGTTGCTTTGTTTGAAAAACAAAATCTACGTTATTTAGTTCCACAAAAATTATTTCTTTTCCAATATTTTAGTTTTTTCAATCTGAATATTCATTCAATCTGATTTCACATCGTTTACGCCGCCACCGCCGCCGATTTCACGACCGACCCATCTCTAATCTGAAGTAACTAATTGAGCTACGCTAATTGTACTAATTGCAGCCTCCTTTGGGCTTAAGGTGTTTGGACCGAATGAATGTTTTGATAACAAATTAGTTGCATTGGGTTGACCCAATCCTAAAACGACCAAATAGGTATGTTTAATACATTTAAATATAGTTTATTTATTAAAAAAAATAAGTCTTGCGATTGTTGAGGATAGAAAGCAGAAAACATTTAGGGAATTAAATGACCTTATTTGATAATTTTTCCGATAGAAACCATCACATAGATATTTTTACTATGGGTTCCGAGTTGGATGGCTGCATCGTTCTTGGATTTAATTATAACACTCTCAGTGCGCTTAGTATATTTTTTCAGATGAAGATCGGGTATATTATCTTGTATATATAATTTAAACTCCTCTTTGAAACCAAACTATCACCTGACGAGTATTTGCTGTGTATCTTAATCGTACATTAGCAAGTTGATTTATGGAATTAACGCGCAGCGAATACATCGCTGAGGATACATCTGTGTCTTCAGGCCCGACATCTTCATTGGTTGTGTCAACAACCAAATTTCTTGCTCAGACACTGTCTGCTCTTTGAAGTTTGTCCGTCTGTTTGTTTATTTAGTAAAATTTAACTAGGTACTATAACATAAGTGTATACATGAATTTAACTCTAGATTTTGAAGTTTATTGTGATAACAAAACTAAGTATTTCAATATAATTGTGAATATACGAGTAAATATTTGAATGGTTTAACTATTCAGTTAAATATTTAGGTAATAATCTTAGTAATTAGATAATATTAACACAAGAAATAAATTAAAAATTTACTGAATTAGGCACTGAATTTTATAATAACTTTTGACATTTTGTGTAGCTTTGGGTCACACCTACGCGTTAAGTCTTATTCAAAATTGTATTCTACACCATTTACATAAAGTTTTATGTGTAAATTTGTGTGTGTGTTCCTATCAATATATAATATTTTCTGTCACCCTATTCGGTTCACAAATGTGACTGTACGTTCGGTAAAATAAAATCGATATGTGTACAGAACTAAAATCGATAAAAGGCCCATTAACACAGAGACGACAGAAATCGAATTAGAGGCGAGACAATCGGAACACTGTGCTCAAATTGAAAATCGATATTCTAGACTAAAATATGTAAAAGGCAGCAAGTTAACAACTATTTTAGATAAAACATTTAAAAGTACTTAATAATGTTTTAATGTAACATTTTGATTTCAGTAATTACCTTTATGAATTACGAAGTAAAGGCAATTACAGCTCACAGTTTGTTAAGTATAATTATAATAATAGTAATAATAACGCACACACTCAACATAGCCCCGCACTAGGGAAACCCGTTGTCGCGGGTGCCATGGACACACACATAGACAACCACAAATTACAACCAAACTCACGAGAGAAATAAATGTAGGCCATACAAATATTTCTCCCGGCCAGAGAATCGAACCTGGGACTTCTGCGTGGCAGTCCGGCATGGTAACCTTTCGGCCACAGAGGCAGTTATATATATTACAATAGCATTGCAACGTATGCATTATATATAATTATATATAGTTATATATAATGCATACGTTGCAATGCTACTCAAAAAAAGGCCGTTTGTCTTTAGATCGCTTTTACGGCTTTAGATATATTTGTAAAAACAAAAGTAAGCCGCGTAGTGGAAAGGTGCCTCTGTAAAAGGACCACCTTTACGATGCATTTGTTCATACGTTGAAGTAGTAGAGTTCGTCCAGGAAAGTACTGCGACCTTATCTATGCCGTCAAGCAGTAATGTGAAGATTACTGCGTTCCGGTTTTTAAGGACATGTGTGCTAATAAAATTACAGGTACATGTGACAGGCGCAGTGTGGCTGTGTCCCTCCAATCTTTGTGATTTGGAGTGACAGGTTAATACCAGACACGTGAATTATTCGTTCCGTGTCACTTGTACATAAATCCATAAAATTAAAAATTGGCCTATTTGACTTTTTTAAATGGTTCTAATACATCAGAAGCTTTTGCGGACGTGGGTACAACCATCACCAAAGTTTTGTCGCAATTGGGTAAATTATAACTGAAAAATCAATGCGTTTTAACTTGAAACATATTACGATTTGTTTATAAAATATACAATATTTATTTTTAATACAAAAATTCCCACTTATAATATAATTCTACGCAGTAAATCAATAACACTTGACAATAATAAATCTTAACACCCATTTCTGTCACTGACTTCTCCTGTATTCACTATAGTTCTGCTTTTACAAACATACAAAAGCAGCTATTTTACAATAAATACCATACAAATTCAAGGCATAGATATTTTAACGACGGTAAAAGCAAGTTGGCCATAGTAACTATTAATTTCCTTTCCATTACGTGTACAATGACGTCACGCAGGCGGGAACAATATAGGCGAACCGGCGGGAAATATTGCGGAAATGTATTTCCAATACACATTATTCCTGATACAATAGTGTTCATTATCGATTGTCTTACAAGTAGATTATGAATTGGATTTGATTATGTTTGTAGAGAAACAGGTAGATAACAAATAGGTAATAGTGGTAAATATTTGCCAAATAATATATAGGATAAGATGTATTTTGTTAAAATTATTAATACAAACTCGAACCAACGTCTTTTAGCAAACCGTGTCAGACTTTATGCCAACTAAGCTAAGGAACGAACTAGCGGACCTTACGAATTTTTAAATGAGCTTGTTTCGGATCGTTTTTGGTTTATTAACGACTTTTTAAGACGTTTTTTTTTTCCATTTCACTCACATCACGTTATTACATCGCTTTTTTGTTACGTTAAAGTATATTCACTCATACATGTGGACACACTTGTCTTTAAACCACGTTTTGGTTAACAGAATAAAGTTACGTAAAATAATAATTTTTTTTTAGAAGTTTTCAATTAAATTGATAGATTTATAACAATTATAATAATTGTCTATATATGTATAAACCCACTGCTGGGCATTGGAACTTCATACATATCATTAAATTACTTTTTACCTGTGCACGTTTCTTACGATGTTTTCCTTTACTGAAAAGCTAATGGTTAATTTCAAACTAAATAAATTCCGAAAAACTACGTGAAAGCACGGAGTCGAATCCACGATCTTCTGCTTGAGATGTGGTAGGCCAAACCGTCAAGCTACCAGGGCATTTTTACCTTAAAAATAAAACAGATAATTGAACATTTTCTGTTATCGTAAAATAATGTTCACATTATATAAAATAAAGCTACGAGAAGTGACAAAAACATGTCTCGTATACAGAAAAAAAACACCAAAGACGATATTGCATATTTCACGCAACGCTAGGAAGGCAATGAAATTGTTCACGCCAAGCTCAATAGAGCACAGCTGATTCCAAAGCAAGGGGGACATGTCATGAACAAATTGAGTGCAAATTGTTTTCGTTAAACGAAACGCAAAACCCTTCTGTTGCTTATATTCGGTTTTATATTTTATTCTTTTACTCTCCAGTGAAACTGTTTAAGGAATAAGAAATAGAAAGTCGACTCATCCGCAGAACAAAGTCCGATGTGATTATTAGCAAAAAGGAATAAGTACGTTACGAGAATAATTTCGTTTTTCTAACTAAGGCCTGTGTAAAGATGTTTTGAGAATTTATATATCTTATTTAGTTTCGGAAATATAAAATCGAGCAACGGTCGATCTGACACCCACAGCGAAGAAGAACGAACGAAGTGTACTATGTCCTGAAAACAAGTAGTCTTGCACATAGATCTTTGTTCTACGGATGAATCGATTAGTTTTACGGAAAGAAGCAAGAGCGGTAGCCTCTCAAGTAGAGGCCGTGAGCTCGAATCCTGCCTCACACCTTTTAATTTCTCGGAATTTATGTGTGTAATTTAATTTGAGTGAAGTAAAACATCTGAATAATACAATAGTAAATCCCCAACCCGGTAAGGCCCAGAGTGGCGAACCCTTGCCCAGGAGTGAGACGTATAAATGGGTTGATGAAGATGAAATAAGAGATAGAGAATATTCCTGGGAAGCGTTCCACACAAATAAACTTTGATTCAATTACGGATATTGTGTTATAATATTCAGTACACATAATCTAGAAAATAACAACTAGATTCAAGTTTTCCGTTAAATTATACATTGTTCCAAATTGCAAATGGTTCTAAAACTTAGTTTTTCCGATACTTTGTTTATAATTTTTAATGAGTTAAGATTTTCTACAAACATAACCCTTGGAAACAACAAATCCTTGTACTAAAAATGTACCCTAGATTATTGGAACGAAGATTAAATCACAAAATGCCTAACGCTACCGCCCGGTCTGATAAAAATTTCCTCTAAAGCATTGTGACAATTTCCTCTAGAACTCTGAAGTCTACACACAGACTTGTTTGTTTCTGATCAAAATTTCTGTTCAAAATTGTTTTTCTCGTCCACATATTTGCTTTCTATCATGTGGAATATAGAATAATATAGTATGCAAAAAAAAAAAACGAAAATCTTCACATTTTTTCGATAAGCTGATGGTTTATGAACTTTATAACAAAATTTTGAAGAAAAATCAATCAAACGTCCTTTCCGCATCTCCCCACGCTATATACATCTCTAAATAATTACTGATTTCAAATGTTCCTGCCTTTAAATGACCCTTTTTTTTATCAAACCATTTCAATGGCCTGTGCAGTGTGTACGTTCAAAACCTAATTTTCACCGATCATGAAGAATCCTCTCTTAGTCTAAATAAACTTATTATAGAATATAATAATTCGTTTACTGGCAAGAATTTTCTTAAGGAAATGCTCTGGAGTTTATTTTTTATTTTATTTTTCTTTCAATGAGAAATGTTTTCTCGATTCATTGGATTACGGAGCTACACAATATTTTCCATAAAATTTTTATTTTTCATTGTGAAGAGCGAAGCGCTTTTTATTCCATGATTTGATTTCATTTGAATAGCTGTTTTATTTTTGTTACTGGCATTTTCAACAGAATGTTGTTTTGGAGTCGACGTCTTCAAAATAAAGTTTTAATTTATAAAACATTGCAGACACTACAAATAATTCTTTCTTTCCCACAAATAGATGTGATTAAAAACAGTATCAGAGAGATATTATGATGGGTTTTATGTACTTTTACTCTTTTTGGAAAACAAGAGATACTTGAGTAGGTAACAGTGGGTGAGATCAAGGCAAGTTAAAAAATTACTTGTCAGCAAATTTGTACTGTATTGGGCATTGGAATGAGCCAGGTGCAAAAGATATTGCATGTGCACCTGAAGGTTCTTCCGATCCTTTGCACTCGATGCATACCGCTTGATTTAACGGAATCGTAGAAACGACAGTGTAGAGTGGTGCCGTAAAATGATAAAAAAGTTTAATGGTGGACAACCATTGGCTGTATAAAATATCGTGATAGGTGATGCAACCTGGGTCTACTGCTTTGAACCGGAAAGAAAAAGCTAGTCCGCAGGCAGAATGGGTCTTTCCTTTTGAAGATTTAACGACGAAAGTTAAGAAAAGTCGGAGCATTGGTAAGAAAATAATTGTTGCTCCTCTCTTCGGCAAATCAGGACATTAAACTAGTTAGTGTTTGAAGAACAAAGGACAGTAACTGCTGATTGGTAGTAAACACCTCTAGTCCAGTGTTAGAAATAATTCGCGAAAAGTGACCTCTAAGCAATATCGTCTTTCACCACGACAACCAAACGCGTATTTGAAAGTCTCAAATTTGGAGCTGATACACATCCGCTATATAGCCTAGACCTAGCACCTTGCAACTTCTTTTTATTTCCAAAAATCAAAGATAAACTTAGAGCTTTCCGATTTACAGGTCCGGAAGCGGCGGTGAATGCGTTTCACGAAGCCATTGAAGAGGTCCCTACGGAAGACTGGTCCTACTGCTTTTCACAATTGTTCCAACGTATGCAAAAGTGTATGAGTAGTGATATAGGTAATTTTAAAAACATTAAATCTATTATAAATGTAATATCTGGTCTTACTTATCAGAATCCAGAAACTTTCAGTATGGCCTAAGTATTATCTGTCTTAAAAGTAAAGAGAAATTAATACGTATAACAGCTAACTACATATTAATGCGCTTCGTCTATAAAGGAAGACAATTTAAAACACGTAATCTACATACCCTATTTACTGTGTAGACTCACATGTTGCCTGCCTTCGGACGGTCACTTAAACAGATTATCACATATCACTTCAGAACCTTGTATCTAAGACGAGGCAGTCGGCAATTTCCTACGACTAATAGATTTGAGCTAGACGTCACGTAGGATACCTAGGATTAATTGCACCGGATGCATATGTTAATATGTCCTATAAATTAGTTCGTAACTGTATTTCGTTTGGACTTAAGTCTTTAAGATAAATATCATAAGAGACATAAAGTTAAGCATTTCAGATTGGAAGATTGGAAGATACATTGTTCTGTATTGACATTTTGTACCAAATTTTTAGAGACAAATTTAAGGTTAAATTAAGATTCATTATCTGTTAATAACGGTACAAAGGTACAGTGGACAGCTGTGTGTTTTTGTTGCAGCAGTGGACAGCTGTGTGTACTTGCTTTAGAGGGTTCGTATCTGAAATAGCATTGAATTTAAATCTTCAACTCAGCATTTCATGGATTTTAAATCAAATTATCTTTATTTCATGGTAAGCAAATTACACTTGAAATCGTCACATTTATTAAACTCTACTGCTCTTTCGTAAAGCAGATTCCTCTGACAAGAATGAGCAAGATACTCTGGGGGTTGTTCTTTGTAAATAAACATTTTTGCTGTGCATACTTAAGATGTTACATGACAGTACTCCAGAATCATTTCTAAAAACTAAATATTTTAGGACAACATCGGGGAAGAGGTCGTTATGGTTAACATTAATTGTTTATTTGCTAAAGTGGGCGCAAAACTTTTTTGTTACTGAAGTGGTTTTAGTTTGGTTGTTCTGTTCTGGGATTACACATAATAGAGGGAATTCTCTAGTTTCCAACTGATAGTCTTATAAAATGTTTCTCTTTGTAACTGAAAGCGTAGGTTAGTTGTAATAAAGGTATTAAATAACAATAATTGCATGCATGTATGCAAGTAAAAAGTTATCTTTCATACAAATCTAAATGTTCTGCTTCATAAGTATACTTTAATAGTCTACATTATTACAAAAAGAGCAACAATTAAGGTGTATACAGAGCGAAAATTTTCATAAAACAAGAGAGCCTGATGAGTGCCATTGTGACGCGTCCTAAGGTCACCAAATGAATCGCTCGCAATGAACAGAATTAACAGTTGTTCCTATTTATGCTCAAAGTTGGATGCAGTTTGCAGAAAATGTTGGTTTTACTGTAAGCCGAGGATTGGGTTTTGAATTTTAAATATTGTGTTCACAAAGTACAAATCGTGATGGATCATTTTATATAGTCGGAATGAAAAGAGATACAAGAGACAAAGGAAAGACACTATGGCATTCTTTCTTGATTAAAAATGCAGTCAGGTAAAACTAGTTTAAGTTGCTTAAAGTCACACTCAGACGTGCGATAATAATATGATTGGAGCAGTTGTGGAATTAAATATAAAATGGAAGTCGGAATACTTTGTTTATGGAGTTCTTCGGTTTTCGTGATTGTCACAAAATGAAAATGGATTTTTTCGAATTGGATGGTTTGCATTAATATTAGACATTTGAATGTGAAATGATTGTACTCCTCCGTGACCGAACGATTACCATGCCAGACTGCCACGCAGAGGTCCCAGGTTCGATTCCCGGGCCGGGAGAAATATTTGTATGGCCTACATTTATTTCTCTCGTAAGTTTGGGTGTAATTTGTGGTTGTCTATGTGTGTGTCCATGCCACCCGCGACACAGGGTTTCCCTAGTGCGGGGCTATGTTGAGTGTGAGCGTTAAATATTAAGCGAAGCAACCAATTTCTCCCGATAAACTTTTATGAAGTTTGGGTGATCTCTATTTTTTAAAATGTGTAAAAGGCCCGAATCGTTTTTTTTTTTTCTTAAAAAAAAACGACACGAAATTAATATAATTAAAACATATACATTACAATAGAATAAAAAAAAGAAAGAGTCACATTATTTTTATGTGGATTCAATTACAACACTATCTTTTCCCTTATCAAAGCAAAGCTTGAGTCACTGTGTTTTGAAGGTTTGACGTTAAAGACCTATTGCGCTAGTGTTTAAAAATATTTTTTTGTTATACTATTAGACAACGATTGTATTTAAATTGAAAGCGCGCTGAATTAAAATCAATTAAAAACATGTATCAATTTTAATTTCCAACTTACATACATTTGTCAATGTTTAACATCAGTCTCTCTGGATCATGTAGAAGAAAAAACGTCGCTGTAAAATTTGCACGTTGGAAAAGGCTTACAACCCCTGGAAAACGTATAAGTATCCAATACAGGTATAGATAGAAACTAGACAAGAGTGGTGGATGTAAAATATAAAATGAGTTTCTTTATGATAATGATTATTTTAAACATCGTTTCAAGTTGTAGTATTTCTAATGAATATAACAATGTTTGTAAAAACATCGTAAAATACAAAAATTGATGAATATTTTAGTATTACTACTAATAGATGAACTTAGTAGCAGTAGAGTTCCTCGTGACAGAGTTCGTCCAGGGAAGTACTGCCACCTTACCTATTTCTGCCGCCAAGCATTAATGACAGCATTACTGTGTTCCGGTTTTGAAGGGTAATGGTGCTGGTAAAATTACAGGCACTTAGGACCTGTCAACTTATGTCTTCAGGGTGACGGGCGCAGTGGCAGTGCCCCTTAGATCTTTGCGATTTAAAGCTCTGAGTGGCACTGCAACTGTTATAGACAGGCGTGTAGCTTACCATCAAACGCACGACTTGTTTGTCCCGTCACTTGATATATTAAAAAAAAAATTTTTTGTAGTAAAGTACTAAAATATTCATCGAAATGTTTTAGTAGTACCTAATACTAATAATATAATATTCATCTATTTTTTTGTGTAAATACTCCAGTAGTTTGTTATTATGTTTGATACAAAGATTGTACAAACACAAAGAAAAAATTGATAAGTCTTTAAAATAAACTTGCGCCCTAAATAAATTCGAGAGTTTATGTCGACGACTGTCAAGTTTATTTTTATTCCTCGTATTAATAAATAAAAAAAAATACATAAGAAAAAAATTGCCTTCAATTTGACTAGACTGAAAGATCCACAACAAGCACTTAAAGGAACTCGCGAGATGTACTTGCTCGATCCGTAGCCACAGCGGTTGCCACGTGGAGGCAACAGACGCTTTTCGCGGAAAATTTTGTTCGCGAAGTTTTTTTGGCCCAATGCGGGTTGGGAACTTCCGACGGTTGTGAACCTTCTTCGACGTTCAGGTTTCATTACAATTTTTTCCTTCACCGAAATGCTCATAGTAAATTTCAAATTAAATTTCGCACATAAATTCTGAAAAATACGATGTGCAAACCGAATTCGAAAACGCGGTCTTTACTTGAGACACGATAGGTCAAACTATTGGGCTACCTCAGCTTCTTTTATTGCCATGGCAATAATAAGCATTTTAAATTAAAATTATGACGTCAATAATACGAAATAAACGATTTCATTCCAAGACATCGTACCTCTAAAAACGTACTTAAAATAAATCCAAGACAATAACCTGATGATGTAATTATCCCTAAAAGTAACACTGATCCCCCAAAATCCCCAATTTCTCCAAGTATGAAGTGAACAATGTCCTCCGGTGATTGGACATTGTTCATGGCATATTAACGGCATTGTTTGGCATCATATAATCATAACCTCGTCTCATTACCCTCTGAGGGTCGCAATGTTGTCGGGAATATGGAATGGGATATTTTTCGCTTGTTTAGTTTAAGGGTTTGTAACGTTCGTAAGAACGCGTTCTTATTCCTTATTCGCTCTTAATACACGTTACGTTCTGAATTGACTTGTTTATTTTTGTTCTTTAGGTTTGCGTCGAAGTGTCTACTTCGTATGTGTTTTAATAACCGAATGTTTTCATTCTATTATGTTTGCCTCTCATTGGGGTAGGCAGAGACTACGGAATTTCCACCATACTTCCTGGCATTTAAAATAAATAATTTTAATAATAAAGTGCCCGAAAACCACATCAATTGCCTGGTTTCAAACCATAGAATTCTTTGTACTATGAGTACCAGAGCAACGGAATTCCCTCTGGGGCCCATCCCAGAACACCCAGGTTAGAACTCATTTAGATAAGTTCATTTCCCAAATTGGTCCTACAGGGAATCGATACCGGGACCCGCGCATCTAACGCTCACAATGTAAACCGTTAGACCACTGAGGTCGTCAAATTTTCAGATATTTATATTTCTCCATCTTTATTAACAATATGTGCCATAAAAACGACATTTTCATTGTTCATACACCAATAGAATTATAACGATTTGCGATTAGTTTTAATCCTTCATCGATATTTATTCTATGCAATTAAGAAGAAGAACCTCAATGTCTCTATATTTAATATACAATATATAAGCTACATTATTAAATAAAATGAAAATATACGCCATAATAAAAAATCATGTTTAAATAAAAGTTCATCTCCTTACTATTGTATCCTTACACCCGCTCGACTCGGGTTGTCGTTCACTCGATGGGTAATTTCCCCCATTGTCAGCGCCAAGAAAATATTCTACCTATGAACAAAATAATACAGGAAGTGACTACCTTGAAACCTTTTGGTTGTTCCAAAAATTCTGACGCCACAAAAGATAACAATAGAGTTAATGTACCCACTTTGTACCTGATAAAACCAGTGGAGGTAAAGTTGGTTGTTACGATCTGTCTACAATATCTACATAATTATTTGGTATCTACTTTAGTTTTATGCTTATCCACCATATGAATGTGGGCATTCTTTAAGCTTTTCCACACATAGTCACTTCTACGGCTCTACTTCATCATATCAGCCGGAAGACGTCCAATGTTGACTGAAAACTTCACACACATCTTTAAATTGCTTTGCAGATATGCAGATTAACTCACGATATTTTCCTTCATTGGAAAGCTCATGGTAAATTTCAATTAAAAAAAAATCCTAAAAACCCAAAATACAAATATAAAATTGCAAAAGTGATAAAAGCCGCTTCTAGCAAATTATTCTACACATCCATTATTACTTGTTAAGTAACATTTTCGTGTGAGTTTTTGTAAGAAGTTTTCTTGTAATTCCCGATAATTCTCCCCCTCGTTCTGCTCAATGGAGCCAATTGTGATCGCAACTCCTGTTTTGACATATTATTTCGTAATTTTCTTTGAGGTTTCTATTCTCGATCTTTACATTGCGTTTTTGTAGCTTTGTGAAAGATGAATTTGTCATTGATTGTATAAAATTACACTAATTATTAACATTTGTAGTCAAAAGTTTACTGTATTATAGATTTTATCCACCGCTGTGATAATACCTCGTGCTATTGCTAAATACAAAATTTATGTATGGAATGGATCTTATTTCATGAGAAAATGCGTTGTTTTCAACAAAGAACACGAATCAAGAATGTATACGTCGATGCATCTCATTAACCCCACCCCTTTTTATTCCACAAAAGAAAGGTATACATATGAGTGACATTGTTTACATTGCTTTCTCATCCCCTCAGCATGTTGCCATAAAGCAAACAAGTGCACATCCTTTGACAGAGCTACACAAACAATTGTCCAAATCATAAACAATGCAGTGCAAATATTATCTGATGCACCATCCCTGCCTATAACGAACCATTCATTCTCTCAAACAGTGTCCAACCAACCATACGTAATAATTCTACGCGACACAAACCAGATTCGAAAAGCAGTAAACCCCTATCGAATTATAAACGACAATAAATTCAAAATAGACAACACTAAAACACAAAATCAACCGATCCCCGAAATAGACATAAATCCTTGATCTGACAAAGAACAGAAACGATTTCACGACATCAAAGTGGAACGACATATTACGCTTCAAAATAAACACCAGAACAAACACGAATTCCGAAATATTCGGGGTGATCATATTCTAAATTATCTGTTAACCGAGGGTAGTTCATGAAACCCTTTTCAAACGGTAGGGATTAATTTGTTGTTTGAACATACGGTTGTCTCTGTTGCGGGATTTGCAATTAATAGAGTCGAGGATACAGTTATTGCTGAACAATTTGAATTGACTGTTATATAGAACACGCTCATATTCAGAGATGTGTAGACTGTTGTACACACAAGGGGTCCGTATTAAAACTTTTCTAATGAAGCGAAATTGTTCGCTGCATCTGAGTTGAGAACTGAGTGAATTTTAAAAAAGGTAGCCTATAATTTGCACATAAAACCCATCCTAATGGCACCGTACGTGATCACTTATTCGACAGAGGCACAAAGAGAGATCTTCTGAAAGCAGCTTCTGATTTAAATACATTATTCTTGTAATAACAACCGGACGAAGGGATCCCATTGAAGTTGTAGAATACATTATTTTAATTCGTACCACCTCTTTGTGACCCCATCGGGGAATTAATGGATTCAAAGCCTTCTCTTCCGTTCGACAAAGAATAATTTGCTAAGTAAATGAACGAGCAGACAATCCTGTTAGAAGCCCGAGTTTTGTTTCGATGGAAGATTAAAGAGTGGCGAATCAGTGAAAAGGGGCACCTTTCAATTCGGCTCTTTGTGAACGTTATCTCTGTTAATTTTAAGAGGTCAATGAATAAAGTACACAGCACAATTTCATTATTCATCTTTCAGCTTTGAATTTACCAATGGTTTGAATAAGTGATACCTACTTTTGGCTTAGCTAAAATAACCCGTATTTGTTATATATTTTATCCCTGTTGGATTCAAACTCGGTGAAATCAGTATTTTTGATTTTATAAATAATAATAAAATACTGAATTTTCTTGTCTAGTTCGCCACAAGATGCTATAACTTGGAATGCCAATATCAATTACATCACACGTAACAAAATTGTGTATATTTATTGTATAACGATTAACATCAATATTTACTTCCATAAATATTATGACTGCACGAAATTGAAGCAATTCTTGTTTCTATCAAGACATTGCAAGCAATAATCTAAATTGAAATAGGACGTCTAAGACGTTATTCCGTATTCATTGAGAATGGGATGCTATCGAGAATTATTGTCAAATCTCCTGGGTTTACTGGGATCTACTCAGATGTAAAGGAATAGAGGGATGTCTTTGGAATGGTGTATTTAGAATCGGACGATGTGGATAAGCAGTGAAATGTTGGTTAATATTCGAGATCGTATTAGAGTGAAATACCCACTGTTAGTTCCAATTCTACTTTTCTATAACTTTACAAGTTGACTAGAAATTACATCATTAGTATTAAATGCCATAAGCTTAAAACTATCATGCAATTTTGAAACAAGTGTAAAAATGTCACTTCCATAAGTCCATGTTGAAAATTTATGAAATTGGGAAAGCGTTTTCTACGATGATAACAATACTTTGGTACTCCAGCTCTTTCAGTATAAAAATGAAATATAAAATATGAGTGGAGTGTGTATTACGAATTTAAACTTTTGCTATGGAATTCCATTTTATTTGAAGGTTGTTTTTATTTGCAGTGAACTATAAAATAACCTAATTAACTGAGCTAAATTATTAGTGAAGATGTAGTAGTAGTTCTAATTGTTTAAGTTGTTATATTGGCGTCCCAATACACAGGGCCTATTTAGTTTGGGTCTACCGTCTCCCGCTATGTATTCACTCGGATGTACGGAAGTACACGTTTTAAAATTGTATATAATAAGTGATTATTATTGTTGTTGTTGTTATATGCAAATACCTATAATATTTGTTCCCTTGACCATATTTAAAGTTGTGACGGTGTGACCTCCTTGCATCGTCATTCCACCTTTTCATCGCCTTTCTCCGGTTCCTGGCCACTCGTATTTAAATTTAAATTTTGAATTGTTCCATTCTTTTGCCTCACATTCTGATTTTGTTTCGTTCCATCGTCACTCCCTGCTCGATCACGACAGCGGACGGAGCTGTTTAAATTCAATCGCGTCTAGTTTTGATTCTTTTACCAAGTTGTAATCATTATAATATAATCTAAATTATGTATCGATCTTAATAAGTGTATAACAGTCTACAGCCTTATCATGTACCTATGAATACGTATCTGTAATTCAGTATAACTTGGCATTTTTAGGGCCTTACTCCTTGCTCCTTACTCCTTACTTCTTTGTTATCATTTCTTCTTAACCCGACTTTTAATAAATTTGTGGACCTGATGTTTTCTGTTTTACTGCCGTGAACCTGGTCACAGCTTGTTAGGGTTACAACCCTTTCAAAGTATAAGGGTTATTTTTCAGATGTGACGTCGTGATTTTGTAAAAAAAATACGCATGCTTGTTGTTAAGATTTTTTTATAATATCTTGTGACGGGGCGAACATGCCTGTCTATAACAGTTGCAGTGCCACTCAGAGCTTTAAGTCGCAAAGATCTGATGGGCACCGTCGCTGCGCCATAAGGAACAACCTGAATCATAAGTTGACAACTCCCACGTGCCCTTCAGAATTGGAACACAGTAATACTGATATTACTGTTTGGCGGCAGAAATAAGTAAAGTGGCAGTACTTCCCTGGACGAACTCTTTCACAAGGAGCTCTACTGCTTCCCGGGCTTACAGACGAACACGCGCGAGAGGCTAGCAAGATACAACAGAATAAAATAATGTTATTTGGTGTTTGAATGTTGAAGGTAATGTACATTATTGTTTTTGTAAATTAATTTTGTCGCCGTGAAAGCCAAAATTACAAACAGATATTTGTTTAATGTTGATATTTTACGAAATATTTTGAACAAACCAAGTTACAACGTCGCATTACACCCTCTATTTAATATTTATTTACAGTGTTTTTAACAAACTATTCGAAGAAGACACTGACAGTAATGACATTTCGCCTTGTTTGTATTTTTTAAGGTGAGACTTTACAATTTTTATTCAATGTTTGATGGCAAATGTATATCAAACATGAATGTTTCGACTTCGTCCGTTACTATTACGCCTAACTGCGAAACTAAATTCGCACCCCTCATGAAAGAATGGCATAAGTGAAGTTACGTCAAAAATGTTTATTGCTCAATAACATATAACTCACATCCTCTTCAATTCTAGTAACTCTATCTACTTTTATTTTTGATAGAGTTACAAGACTTGAAAAGGATGTAGGTTATATTTTTCTGTATCCAATAGAGCAATAAACATTTTTGACGTAACTTCACTTATGCCATTCTTCCATGAGGGGTGTGAATTGTCTGATGTTTCTTACGTCGATATCAATCTTGAATTCAAGGGGTGCGGTAACACTCTAGGGATCGGCGGTCACTTATTGTTACATCGTCTAAAGTCTGCTGACACTTGCCTTAGTCAAGTTATTTGGTAGCATGGTACCGTTAGAATAAAGCTATTGAAAAGTATTTTATGGATATCATTGTTTCTATTATTAGAAAGAGTTTAGATTATTGGTATAAATAGTACATTTTGGGCTTTGTTTGGCTATAGTACTATAGTTTACCAGTGGTAGCTTATTGGAAGAACTGTTGCCTTTCAGTTGAGTGGTCAACAGTTCGAATCACCATGGCGGCATGTATTTGACTTCAGTCATCATCATCCTAGGCTCTATCGGTGTAGCCACCTTCACTTCTCACGGCTAACTCCATAATTAAAAGCGCCTCACTTGAACGTTATTTTTTGTTTGTTCACTTTAATGTCAAAGGTATATTTCAAAATGTCTAGTAGTACTATTTCTCTGTAACTGTGAGAACAACATCGTGATGAGACCTGTAGCTCAAAGAAGTTTCATACCCTTTGGACCACGTGTGAAGTCCTCAACTCCCTCAACTTGAGGACTTTAACCTAGATCCTTTCGTTAGAGATCCGTGGCCAGTCGTGGAATATATTTGGTTAATTATGGTCAAAAGGCTATTCAATTTTGTATCTAAAAGGAAATGTCTTACGTATTCTTTCTCTCCAAATAAATATTTGATAAAATTTTACAGTCAGAATAAGAAAATAAACACATGTAACTGTCTATAGTAGTTTAAGGATGTATAAATACATATCATCTATATTATTTCGTGTTATTTTATCAAAGCCAAGAAATTTTCATTACAATTTTTTTTAAATATTTAGAAGTCTTATCCAGTGTTTTCATGAGACCTAAACCAATAACTTACAGTACTAAATTGTGAAAACAAATTATCATAGGAAAACACCGAAAGTCGACATGTAATAATATCGAATGATTTATATTTTATTCATAAGGTCGCCTCGGGTAAGCCACTACACCTTTGTGAATTATTTAAGGGACAGACACATATTATTTTTGCAGGGGTCCTGCCGTGTTTGTCCTATATAATATCATTTGAGAAAAGAGGACTTCCAATCTTCGATCCACTCTTGGGGCTGTAATATTTATAACCATAAATTAATTCTATGTTTTTCATTTTCTTCAAATTTAACAATATCAGTACAGAGTACTAAAAATCGACCTCAGAAATCATTATCTCCTAGTTTGCAACCCTAAGAGATGGAATATTTTTTTCAAATTTAAATGGAACCACTTCTATCCTCTTTGCAACAAAAAAGAATCATCAAAATCGGTTCAGTTATCACGTAACATACAAAAATTAAAAAAAAAACATATTTGACTGTATGTTTTTTTTTGAGAACGTCCTTTCTTGAAAGTCAGTTAAAAATGGCATACAGTTTTCTTAGACTTTGTTATTAACGCGTACACACTCATAGCCCCGCAGTACGGAAACCCTGTGTCGCGAGTGCCATGGACACACACATAGACAACCACAAATTACACCCAAACGTGCTAATTTGCCTAAATAATATTAAAAAAAAAACTCACGAGAGAAATAAATGTAAGCCATATATTTCTTCCGGCCCGGGAATCGAACCCGGGACCTCGGCGTGGTAGTCCTGCATGGTAACCGTTCAGTCACGGAGGCAGTTTGTTTTTCTTTTATTTAAAGAAGGGCTTAGTCCTTCTTTCCATTAAACATTTACAATAACAACAATACGATCATTAAACCACAGGAACACACCTAAACTATATTCGATTTCAGAAGCCGAACTATCTCAAATTCAAAACACTATTCCCAAATTGAAACGCAAACATTGTAGTCTTAATCATGGTCCTTTATTCCACTGTAATCAAGGCACACATTTGAAATGTTCCTGAAATCCTAGTTAACCCCACAATAGCTCAATCTACGAGCTTTCTAACTAAATCACGAGTGCCGCACAGTCCCACGCCATTATTAACCCTTTCAAGGAGTCACAATCACAATTTGCGGTTATTTGTCAAGACAACACGGTAAATCTAAGATAAACGGTAGTAACGTTAACTACTATTTTCGCATGCTAATTAGGAATCTATCCAGTTTTCATTTAAAGTTCTTAAATATTAGTTTAATTTCTGCAATAATGGGCTTGATAATTTGTGAGTTATGTTTAAAAATTTTGTTTTTAACAATATTGCAAAATTTATTGAATATTATATGTTTTTACTACCACAATAATCATATAGTTTTTGTTACTATATGATGCCACTAGTTTGTGATATCAAGGTCTAAAAAACAAAAAGAAAAAATCATAAAATAGCTCAGTTGATGAAAGCGGTAGCCACAGTGACTCTGGTGCGAGTCCAACCAGATCGAAGGAAGTTGTCTTTAAAAATAGTAACCAAATTGCTTTAATGTCAAAAAGCTTTAACTGCCTCCGTGGCCGAAAGGTTACCAAGATCGATTGATGCATGAGAGGTCTCAGGTTCGATTCTCGACCGGGAGAAATAGTTGTATGGCATACATTTATTTATCTCGTGAGTTTGGGTGTAAATTGTGGTTGGTTATGTATGTGTCCATAGCACCCGCGAGACAGGGTTTCTCTAATACGGGGCTATGAGTTTGTGCGCGTTATTATTATTATTATTATAATTCTTTATATTTATGACTTTTTTCCCGACTAACTTATATAAAACACAGGGCGATCTGTTCTTGGCCTTACTAACAAATGTAGGTGAAAAGAGATGGCGCCACGGCAAAAAAGTCGTTAAAAACCAAAATATAAATCTGCAAAAATGAAAGGATTTAGCTACTGATAACTTAAATCAACGGTTCGCCACGTAATGCGCTAAAACATTTCGTTTAACAGCTCGTTTTGAGTTAGGTTTTTCGGCTTAATTCTGTAATGGTTTTTGTTGCACGGCTGCGGTTTCTTATGACTGTAATCTGCTTGAGAAATGCCGGTACAATGCTGCTGATGAAGCTGTGTAAACGGTGTTTGATGGCTGTTGTTTAGCTCTTTTGCTTTGTGGTTGCATTGTGCCGAAATGATGTATGATGTGTTGAAATTTTGTATGGAAGAAAGGTACGTCTAGTGTCATGTAGCTGTTTTGGCTATAGGTATCGCAGTATAGAAGTTAGGTGGGAAATAGACTTTGTTTGAAAATTAAAAGATGTCGTTCAAATGACTTTTTTATGATACCAAGTGTCTGTAGAAGTAGTGGATAGCAATCTCTTCCTGGCAACCTTCGGGTTACAGGAAAAACTGTAAGATAAAATTATTTGAGGGCGCAACAGAATACACATATTGCACATATAAAAATGAATGAGAAAATAATAATAATAATAATAAAATATAATAAATTTACATATAATTACAAAAATTGGTATATTATAATAGTTAACCTATATAGAGTCCTAATGCTGGGCATAGGCCTCCTCAGACAGTGGGAGGGCTTGGGTTCTCATGCGGGTCCAATACCGATTGAGAACTTCACACACATCATTAAATTGCTTTGCAGATGTGTACAGGTTTCTTTGTGTTAAATTTTGCATATAAATTCCGAAAAATTCAGATATGCAAGCCCGGATTTGAACCCACGACACTGTGCTTGAGAGGCGGTAGGTCAAACCATAGCAACATCGATAATTTAAATAAAAACGCCGCAGGTCTGTTTTTAACCTACCACAACAGATTTTAGGTTTTAAGTATTATTAAATTCAAATTTATTTACTTCAAAAATTGTTCCTTTTTAACCCGATATCCCTATCGTTTGGCCCGACATTTAGACACTACTATGTATATGTTTTCAAAGGAATTGCTATAACAAATACGTAAAAATTATTAAATGTATTACCTGACGATATACAAATGTTATGTCACATTTTACACGTCTAAATTTAAGAAAATTCTATTTGAATATCTTGTGACAAATTTTATTTTTTTATAATATCATGTGACAGGACGAACAAGTCGTGCGCCTGATGGTAATCTACACGCCTGTCCATAACAATTGCAGTGTCCTCAGAGCTTTAAATCGCAAAGATAATTTTTATAATGTAAATGAGTTTTTGACATTTAAATTTTGTAGCGTGTGACTCTCTACATGTTTATTACTTTGACGTTCCTATTTTTATTAAATTATAATTTTTCTTTAATTATTAACATATAATTTAATGAACAAATTTAATTATATAATTTAATAAAATATGATTTTAATTATGTAATGTAATATGATATGATTTTAATTATAATAATGTAATATGACTATTTGTAATAAATGGGAATAATCTATAATATTTAATAATATAATAATATTTTATTTAATAAGCTATTAATATTTGTATGCCAGAGTAGCAGTAGAGTTCCTTGTGAAAGAGTTCGTCCAGGGTAGTACTGCCACCTTTCCTATTTCTGCCGCCAAGCAGTAATGTCAGCATTACTGTATTCAGGTTTTGAAGGGTTAAGGGTGCTGGTGAAATCACAGGCACATGAGACTTGTCAACTTATGTCTCAGGGTGTCAGGCGCAGTGGCAGCGCTCCTCAGGTCTTTGCGATTTAAAGCTTTGAGTGGCCCTGCAACTGCTATGGACAGGCGTGTAGCTTGTCATCAGGCGCACGACTTGTTCCTCCCGTCACTTGATATTGTTAAAAAAAGTTACTGGCGCAACACGCTGAACTAGAAGTGTAATCTTAAATATGTAAACTGTATTTACCGTGTATGATTACAAATAAGTATATCGCTATCTCTATTAAGGTATATTAATCTTCAGCCACGTTTCTTAATAAAATTTTAACTCATTCTCGTAACTGTAATATTAGAAACACAAACATCATCTAATTACACGTTAGATTAACACCACAATCGTATCGAGCACCAAACTTGTTTGAGCCCAATAAGTGTGAGACGAGGTGGAATAATCGTAGCGACAAACAAGAGGGAATGCCTTTCGATTCAGGAGACACTCGAATTAGAATCGATTTCTCCTTAATCGATTTGTGGTAGCTGATAACGTTTGTTTTTTTTTGTTCGTTTTTATTTAATTATTTTATGAGCTTTTTTCTCGTTTCAATACTGTGCTGCTGAGTTAATAAATAATTTGAGTTAAACGACACGTCCGTAGCGTCACCTTCGCTTCGAGCATTATATACTATACGGGTCTATCTTCACCGTGGACCAATCCATGGATTTACCTTCGCTCCGAGCCTACCCACGCCACGGGTCTACCTTCTCCGCGTCACCGCGGTCACGGCAGCTTAGTCGCCTCAGACCAGTACGTCCCACTGAGCCCGTGACCAGGTGAGGGTGACGTCATTCGCAAGTGCTTCGTAAATTAAGCCAAATGTCTCATTGCGTGTCATCGCTGAGCGAACTATCCAACGTACCTGAGCATTTTTTTTCTAAAAATTTGAAATATACTGGTGAAACCATATATCGGTTTTTATTTTTCTGGATGCATGGGGCGCTAAAACTCCAGCGTTTCAGACGCTTCATTATTTTTATTTGTGTTTTTCGTTAATTCCCGAGCACGCTAGTCTTAATAAAATACCGAAAATGGACATCAGCTTGTTGTGTATTATTTTACAGTTTTACTGTAATGGCTTCACCTGCCTGGCATGTGGGGATTATATCAATATCTTATTAGGTAAAAACGCCGTGTCCATCAGTTGTGTACTTACACAACAATGTGAACACATTATCTTACTACACGTATTTTACTATTCTTTTTAGTGTTTGCTGTACCTACACATCGGGATCAAAAATATCAACACTTCTATGTTAAAACTTGATAACTATTCCGCCAAAATACGTTGGTCAACTAATATTGATCTTGCGTTTTATGGGTAGTGAAACTTCGTGTTGGTAGATAGAAAAACACTCTATAATACCGTAAAAAGTCATTGTTATACATTTCTAATATTTTCATAGATTTCTCATAGATGGCGCTACGGCTAAAAAGCCGTTGAAAACCAACTACAAACGATCCGACAACAAGCACATAGAAAAATTCGTAAGTCCGCTGGTTCATTCCGTGGCTTAATTGGCATAGCGTCTGGCACGGTTTGCTAGAAGAAGTTGGTTCGAATCCGACCAGATGAAAGGATTTTTTCCTAAGTGTTCGTTCTTCTATCTTTGTTCTAATAACTATAACAAACTAGTTAAGTAATTTCACAAATATACTTAATAGTAAAACATCGTAACAATAAACTTAATATCAACTATTAAGCGTGGAACACACAGAGAGCGGGTACGGGTCTAACCCGACAAGCACCCGACCCGCACCTGCTCTCTGTATATTTCAAGCTTTAGAGTTAATACATCTATCGGTCCCCAAATGTGAAGCCATACAATCCCCTTTGATGTTATTAACCTACCTACTGGATTGTTTTGAATTGTATTGAATAGTTGAGAACAATAGTGTGTTAATGCATTTGATGAAATGGAGATTATTAGCTGTGACGTTTGTCGTTGTTTTATGTATGATATAAGGTGGATATACACACATCAAAAGTGTCTAGGGATCAAGTACGTTTAAGAGTATTGCTGCAATTAGGGTTAATTATATTAACTTTTTTGTATCGCTATTGATACATTTTAGTGAGTTTTAACATTTAAATAAGGAATATTGTTTAAAATTCGATAATAAGAAGAAAATCGATTGTCAATGTGGTTTTGTATAAAAATGAGTTAGAGTTTTGACAAAATCATTACAATATCTGCATCGGAACCGAAACAATTTACATTATTATGGAGAGACGACATCATTTAACCCGAGAAGTGATGATGCGAGCCGTCGGAATGTTGGAAGCTGGTTCCAGGCAACGTGCTGTGGCTTTCACTCTTAACACTACACAGAGCGTCATAAGTCGCCTCTGGACGCGCTATCGCATGACGGGCAGCGTGGCCGAGCGACATGGAGGACGATCTCGCATCACGACTCGCAGACAGGACCGGTATATCCAAAATACTGCTCGACGGAATCGTACCATGACCGCCATGATGTTGGTTACGAGGCTCCACAGCTCCTCAGACTTGCTAATAAGCGATCAAACAATCCGAAATCGTTTACGTGAAGTGGGTCTGCGATCCCGAAGGCCGCTCAGAGTTCCACCTATTGCACCCTGCAATCGCAGGACCCGTTTACGATGGGCTCGCGAACACAGAAACTGGGAGGAAGAAGACTGGCGCTATGTGTGTTTTTCGGATGAATCCCGCTTCGGTATGAGACCGGATACAAGACGTACTCGAGTTTGGAGAACATCTGGACGTCATGAACGTTTGAGATATTGTCAGGAAGTTCATCCATATGGTGGGGGAACAATAATGATATGGGCCGATATTTGGATCGGCGGAAGAACCGATCTCATTTGGATCAGGGGTAACCTCAATGCTCAAGTTTACGCAGAGAGGATTGTTTCAGATGTTATCATCCCTTTGCGAGGCCAGTTGGGTGATTCATTTCAACTAATGCATGACAACGCACGTCCACACACGGCTAGAGTCGTAACACGCATTCTTGCCGAAGCTCGTATCAACGTTCTGCCGTGGCCTGCTCAATCGCCAGACCTCAATCCAATTGAGCACGCATGGGATATGCTTCAAAGAAGAGCTGTGCCGAGTATGCATACCGTACATACTCTACAACAATATTTTACCTCGGGACCTGTAAAGGGCCCGAAACGTCGGTTTGTTTGAAAAAACAAATATACGCGATTTCAATCCGGAAAAATAGTTTCATTCCTATGTATAACAATCGCGAAAACCTAAGAACTCGATAAATATTTTGACTTGTTACAAAACACATGGGCGGCCATTCCTCAAAGTGATTTTGATGAACTCATCTTAAGCATGCCAAATCGCTGTAATTGTGTGATTCGTGTTAATGGTGGAAATACAGATTATTAATTTTCTTATCTTTACAATAAAAATGAGCAAAATCATCATTTTCGCCATTTTTTTGTCATTTAATTGACGCCGTTAATTTGAGTTTTTTCCCACAATTTGCAAAATAATCAATTTTAGTTTATTTTTATTAAATATAGGGGTAAGCGGTTAAATAAAACATAAGCATTAAAGTAAGAAGTCGTCCTGGAAGACTGGATTTGGTAAATATTGCTTAAATAATTTTTATTTTTCAAAAGGTTTTCGCAAAATAAGGGAAGGAGTTACATCTCTGCTTGCAAACAAAACTGCTTTGGAAATGTAAAAGCTTCAAATTTGGTGATATTACGTATGTTTGCTTTTGAACATAGTTTTGTATGGAGAGACGTTCCTTTGATCTTCTTATTAAACAAGAAATGTTCAAAGTTACGATATCAAACAATGCTGCAAAATATTTACGAGTACGTAGCTCTGTTTTCTTTCTTTTTATTTAAGAGCTAGGCTCTTGTCTCTAATTTCCTGATAAGACAATACTCGGTCTTTCTTTGCCTCTCTTTTTCAATCTTCCTTCTATGACGTTTCTAAGAAAACTGTCGTGACGTATGCCTAAACATCTTTTCCCTTCGGCTCTCTCTCGTTTTCAATAAGCTTCTATTTTCTTGTACTATCATTAACTCCTCCTCATTGGTTTTCCTTTCCGTCCAACTAATTCCCTTCATTCTTTTCTAGAACAATATCTCAAATGCTTCCAATCGCTCTCTGTTTCTTTAACGCAGTTATATGGATTCCAAGTGTAAAAGTGGTGTTATCTTACACTTGACATGCCGTTGTAACAGACTCTAGTTTTCTATCCTTAAAGATAATTTTATTACTTCTTATTCAGTCAACTAAGCCAAAACCGACTTCTCCAAACAAAAACATTCCCACGAAATATATTATAATCTTTTCATTCCTACGTCCCTTTATTATTGGACTTCTATTACATTATGGCTTTAGTCCAACCGCTCTTAATATCTGAAAAGCACGATAATGTTTGTTAGCGACTCCATTGCCTTGAACATCAAAAAGAAATGTTTTCGATAGTCATTGATCACCTTTTCTTGTCACATCAAAGGCCCGGCTTCATTGTGAGTCTCTAATAATGATTTTTCCTCGATTTTTTTCCTCCAATCTCTTATGATGATTATTATATTCCAGCAAAAAGAATAAAAAAAACATATGCCAAGTTACCTGCTTTGGAAATGTAAAAGCAGGTAATGTTTATTTCCATGAGAATATAATTGAATTTTGTATGCAAGATTTTAACCTAGCCAAATTATAATAAGGTCCTTTTACTCACATTCACACGTTACGGTAGAAGTTTGATGTTTTCATGTCAACATGTTAAAAGCATATGTATTATTCATGTAACAAACCAAAAAATGGTGGTAAAAGTGCTATTCTTATGAATATGTCTGTCTACTAGGAATATGTGAATCTGGTCGAATTTGGCTGGCACACTGCCCAGTACCTAATTTTTAGACTCTATATGGGGGGAGTCATTGTATGTTATTAATATGTTGATGATAATATACCAAATGTACTTATTGTATACAGTTATTTCTTGTACACGGGTTCACAAAATTTGATATTTATATATTTGAAAATGATAAGTGGAAAATCGGTGTACTGCATCGTCGCCTCAGGCTCAACTCACACTGTGATCACAGTGTGATCGGTGTCTGACGCGCCACTGCGTGTAAGTAACGCACGGCGCATGGTGCGACGACGGGCGATTTCATATTTGTATAACACAAATTTGTACCTCAATAATGGGGAAATAGAGATGAATATGCTATAGGCGAAAAATATGACGCTTCAACTCTGCGCTAGTGTGAGTTGAGCTTTACTTTCTCAAACTCTTATCTTATAAAGAGTTTTTCAGGAGGTGGCAAAACTTTCAATTTATTTTAAATATCTTATCAAGGGAATTTGGAAGAATAGGTAAACGCTAGTGTGTAAATATGACGGAAATGTGATAAGAATTCAGCCTGCAATATTTGTATATACAATCTATTTTTAGCATTTCAGTAACTTTGTGCTTTAAGACTCGAATTTGAAAAAGTAAGGCGACAAAATGGACTTGCTCTTGACCACTTGCCCTGGAGTAAAGTTAGGAGTTGTGGTGGAACGAGCCCGCCTAGAAGATGACTAATCAGTTGCAACGCGAGTTGTAGATATGTGCTCGGAAACACAAGTCGCAGACAGGGATTCCATTTCCGGGAAGTGCAAAGATACGAAAAGCTTTTGGTATTCCGGATAAGGCAATATTGACCAAGTAGGTATGTACCTCTGGCTGTACGATGGTAAAAGGGGTGGACGGAACAAGCTGATGGAGCTCATGGGCATGGGCAGTACATAGAAAACCGACAGACAGGCAACTCTAAACTATGAACTTTAGATTCGAGGTTATGTTTGGGCATTTTATTGGCGCGCTGGTACGGCACGGTGATCTATAGTTCAATACATTATCAGTCTTACCACAAAAACGTTTAAGCAGTTGTTCACCAGATGTTTAGAAAAAGTTGTACCATAAATTCGCGCCTAACCATTGTTTTGGGATGGACAGCGGTTGGACATTGTTTAAATTTAAACCACTGCCAGATGTTAGTTTAACGCGTGTTTTAGCCATTGCTACAGATCACCAATACTCAAGGGTCATTGCAAGCTACCGTTTACTGTTGTGTTTTATTTCTCTTTTCGTTTATTTGTGGTGATTATTATGGAGGTCTTCAATTTTATTGATTCTATTGACATGGGCGACGTGGATTATATGGATATGTTTCGAAACAGAATACATCGTGAGCGAATTAATCCATTTGAGTATTACGATGAAAAGAAATTTCGGAAAAGGTATAGTTCAATCTTCGGACCATAACATAGTGATTGTAAAGAAAGAAAGAAAGTGAACTTGAAAGAAAGTTTCGATTTTGTAGAATATAGACGTCCACGAATGCAGAGTTGACAGGTGCCTTCTACATTAATAGGAAATATTGCAAGAAGAAATTTCATACAATAACATTTTTGATATAACAAATTTATTAATAAAATTTGGACAAAATTATGCCATTTTTTCATCATTCAACAATAATATTTCAAATTCCTTTTTCTCCAACTTTTTTTTCTTTATTTCTTTTTCGATCATCAATACTTCAGTTAGTAGCTTGTGTCTTACATCCTAGTGACACAATTCTTATGTTTCGTTTTTTACTTCCTCCTTTCTATGGTATGCTTTGTTTTTGTGCTATATTGTTAATAAGACGTTTGGGTAGTAGTTTACGTGCCATTCCGGAATATTTATGAATTATTATTTTAAATGCCGAAATAAAAATCTGTAGCTAAAAAATAGTACAACTGCATTACCTCCTCATCATTTATTTAGTAACAAATACTTATTCAACAAATGCTGGTTTATCTATTTGTTCAACTGAGTCCTAATTGAACAAAAGAGAACCGAGAGCTAATTACAACTTACTAGAATCCGTAGCAATATTTAACTATTTATGATGTCGTCTTAGAGTGCATTGATATGCAATTTCTATGTATTTTATCAGGGCGAAAATTTCCAAAAGGGAACTTTCATAATTTCGTGGTATTTAATTCCCATGTGTAGGATGACACACTCGCGTTTTTATCCAGTTTTGATACTATTTACCGATTTAAATACGGAACGCACGAGAAAAGGCGAAAGTTTTTTAAAAGAAACCAACGATCACTAACATTACACGCACTATCAGTCCTCTCTTAGGTTCAGGTAAAAACTACGTTCCGTTACGCTTTACCCATTAACAAAACAGGCTATAAGGTAAAAAAAAAACCTTTTAACAAATTCTTGCATTGTATTGTACAACTTGCAAATTATTATTATTTTATGACAAAACATTGCTAGTTATTTTAAAATTATTAATAAACCACTGTTGGATCTGCGTAAAATAGAAAAGATGGGGACAAACGGCGAATGACTGAATGAATGAATTCTAGTGCTGCCATAGATGAATATTATTTCTGTGTTTATACTTTGTCTACAAAGACTGGCGTTAAACATGATTTTGTGGTACGACACGTTAAACACTGTTTTAAACAATGTTTAAAGACTTAGTCACTGACTAAGTAAACGCATGTTAAAACGGTGATTATTAAATCTTTTGTAGTAAGACTGTAAAAGTTACAAAAATTCGCTTCAATTCTATGTTGAGAAAATCATTTAATTGTGTAACATATATACTAGATACGAACCAAAAAACAGGTCGTGCGTCTTCTGGAGAGTTGTCGTGCAGTCTCGGGAATTCCTGCAGCCACCGTCTCCTATATAGTTTGTACGTTACACAATTTGACATAAAGCTCATGATGCTATGTACAGTCGATGCCCCAAGGCATCTGACCCCCTAACCGACCATGTGAAGAGTAGATAAGTGTGAAGAAAAGTGTTAAACATGAAAATTTATCCTGGGAGCCGTAAAATTCATTTTGGTATTACTTCCAGATTGTATCGTTAGTGAACGACTTTTTAAGAAACTTTTTAAGCCAATTTGATCTTAAACGTTTCTGGAAGTTCTTTAATACTTTTCTGTTGAATGTGTACGAAGGCTCTCAGAATCAAAAGGTCGGCTAGGGGACAAAATATCTTAGAGCATCGACTGTACAATTTCGTAAAAAAATATCTTCTAATGTAATGCCAATTGAGTCCAGAGCCTTTACCATGAGTTTGCTGTGTGTGACAGGTATCACTAGCGACCGCGTAAATTACTTCACAATTTTGTATGTCAAATTCTACAGCACCTCTAGCGGTCACAAGGAGAAACAACATTTTGTATACAAACATTTTACGCGGCCGCTAGCTATAAATGTCACTGTAATCTCATAGTAGAGGCACTGATGTCTAACAGTTGAGTTAGTTGTTAATGGGCCTGAATAAGTTCTTAAAGATGTATACAATCGACTACAGTATAGAAAGAAACACGGACAATCCTTTAGCGTATTATCGAAGTATAGATACGTGATTAATGATATTCGAGATCGTCAATTACGTTCAATTTATCGATAAAAACCGATGACAATGGTAATCGACCGAGGTTAAAAGTCAGATGTCGAGGTTAATAAATTTGTTAATTTACCTATGAAAACTTTATTATATTCGTATGTTTATAATATCTTACAATATTAAATATGAAATTTTGCTTAATAATATCATTGTATTAGTTTCTATATTATTAAGTTTTTTTTAAACAAGATAATGTTCCTATTGACGGATTTTATTTTTAATCAAGAATAAATCAACCTCAACACAGCTTTTTAACGTTAACTATGAATTGAAATTACGACTCATTTATAATTTTACCTACCGAAAGAAAATTAAGTGATAAAAGTGCGATAGTAGAGATGGTAGGAAGAGCGATGGTAGGGACTAGGCGAAGAACGTTTGCTTTTTATTAGAAGGTCGGCAGTTCGAATCCCTATGGCAGTGCAAACCTATATCCTTTATTTTTTACGTTACGTACGTTTATTGTGAGTATTTAGTAGCTATAATATAGCTAATGTCCCGCTAACAATGAAGGAAAGGAAGGAATTGAAGACGGTTTACCATCCTTTCGATCTGTCGCGGACTATGGCCTCATCCCTCTGATTAGAGGATACCCGCACGTAACAGCTAGTTTAGTTTTATTTCTCGTAATAATATTATGTCTGTCACTATTTTTTATAAAGAAACTATTATTCTTCTAAGTTTTATTTATAGTACCCCTTTCTATCAACTTCTTGGTTATACGGGAAGGGCACTATTACCTGTGCTAGCAAGGCCGCACGGGGACCTCATTCAGTCAGGTCTTGACCACAGATTAGCCCGTTTACACAGACTTCATCCGGTGCTCTAAAGGCTTGGCTTTTTTTATAATATCAAGCTACACCTGTCCTTATGGACAGTTGGGTGACGGACGCAGTGGCAGTGCCTCTCTAATCTTTGCGATTTAAAGTTATCACTTGCAATGCCACTCGGAGCTTTAAGTCGCAAAGATTAGAGCTCCGAGATTAAAGCTCCGAGTCTCTTTACATCGCAAAGAACTGTACAGCACTGTACAGTACTGTACTGTTGGCACTTCCCGTTGTACATTTAACAATTAGCAGTTGCCACTCTTGCCTAATTGTGTAACATATAATGTTGACGATGAAGAAATTATAAATGTAACCATATAATTTCACATCCGACACGGATGTAAATATAAACTTCGCTGCGTTTTTACTTAAAAAGAAGTTGCTTCAAATATGATTCCAATTTTAATTTTCGAAACGTTTCAAAACCAACAGTAAAACGTAAATATGTATTGACGCGACTACTAACATTGTTTCCATGTTTTGAAATATGTCAAAACAAAGGATAATTCTTCGTTAAATTAAAAATAAAGTAAGAATTTGAAGTATTTCGACTAATTTATATGAAGTGCAATGAGATCAAAGCAATCAAGAGCACATTCTGCCATACTCTTATCCATACCAAAGTATCAAAAATCATTTATTAAAGCGTGCACCTTATATCGCTTACATAGTGATCATTTTCGTATTACCGAAAAGTTATAGTTTGCATACTTTACACTGTAGTGTAGTTATACATTATTGGGCAATATCCCGAATCAACGAGCCGTATGCGCACGCACCGCCAATTTTCACAAGAGCTTTGTTTATGTGTCATCTTATTAGTGAGAGATTTATTTACAATGTGTGCTGTTGATATTTTTGAATACACTTTTTGTAGCTCTTATATCCTATATGCTCTGAGGGTTATTAAAAGGTAATTTTAAATACATTTGAGTATATATGGATATTGGACAATTTGATTTTATAATGATACAAAAGAGGAAGTTGTATGTTTGTAAACAACGAAGCTGGGTTTTGGACTAAGTTTACCACTTACCATTTTCTTCGCGCAGATTCAAATGGTGCATTCAGTTGATGTTATCTGGTGGTAAAAATGTAAAAGTGTCACCAGACTTTCGACACATACTTAAGACGGTCAGAAAAAATGTTCATGTAGGTTATAAAAATGATAAAGACGTTGTGCTTCGCTTTTTCGCTCTTACTGTATGGACACAAAGCTATTTCTGATCTTAAGCCGATTCCGCGTTAATAACTATGATGATTCCTTCGTATAACGACTTCGGCAGACTGTACTGTGGGTGCTGCACGAGGAGGTCTCGGGTTCTATTCCCGGTAGGATCAATATGGAAACTTAACTTTTCTAATTTGTTTCTGATCTAGGTGTTCTGGAGTAAAATCCGTTAATCGGGTACTCATGAAGGGAATTTTCTAGTTTAGTTATATGGTACAATATACCTTGTTATAAGCCCATGTCTATACGTATGTAGAAAAGATGAACACAATTAATAAAGCCAGAAAATAAAGAAAACACTTGCTCAGAAATTTGACGTCAGAATAATCTGATCCTTAAAGAGTCAAATAGCAAGAAAGTGTCACAGTGCAAACGAATTCCAACAAAAAATAAGTCTTAAATTTTCATTACAATGTTGTCCGCGAACCATAGTCTATTTGTCTAATGTCAACTATTTCCTGACATTCTATTATAATTACTTTATCAGTCAAATGTCAAATGGTTTTGACGTGTGACGGGTGCTGGCAGCCCTGACTGAAAATCAAGTGTAATGAATGACGTACTCTTGACCTGGATAATTAGTTAAAAAATATTGGGAAAAAAGTTTATTTTGTATAGGTAATATATCTCGTGTCATTAATTTGAAGTTGCTATGGGAACCCACATTAAACCGGTCAGGCTTAAGCCGATTCCGCGGTAACAAGTATGCTGACTACCTAAGTTAATATAGATGACAAAATATACTATAATGCTTTGTCTGCAGCGATCGCAGACTTACCCTTAAACATATTTACAATTATTTGACTTGTTATGTGATTTGTGTATATATGATATCAAGGATTATTTAAAATGAAAAGAAATTGACCCAACCTCGTTTATAAGAATAACTCCTTGAACATATTTATAAGATTTTTTAATAATTTATGTAATGTAATTAAATCACTACAAGGACTTACTTTTAAATCACAATCGACAAAATGGCTTTTGACACATTGCTTTTAAAGTAACAAAAAATATTTATCGACTTTTTAGGTTTTCGCGATTGTTACACATAGGAAATGAAATTATTTTTCCGGATTTAAATCGCGTATATATTTTTTTAATATTTAGTAGTTACAAATACCAATTGACATTAATTTGAAATGCTAATTGATTTGTAATTGTAGTAACAAATGTGAAATACTATTAACATTTGCAAACCTGCGTGCAGGTTGAATACAATGTACCTAATTTTACTCAAAATTTGTTTAAACACTGTATTCTGACAAATAAACGTATTCTATTCTATTCTAAAAGAACTAAAAACACTAATAACAAATTCACACATATTTTTTCTATGTTTTTTTTTCACCGAAAATGTTATTGTAAATTTGAAAATTATTGTTTTTCTATAATACCAAGCGACAGGACGAGCAAGTCGTGCGCCTGGTGGTAAGCGACACGCCTGTCCATAGCACTTGTAGTACCACTCAGAGCTTTTAATCGCAAAGATTCAAGGGGCAATGCCTCTGCGGCCGTCACTCTGAGACATAAGTTGACAAGTCTCATGTACCTGTGATTTCACATATAAATTCCAAAAAAGTCAGGTGTAAACCCAAATTTGAAACCACAATCGAGAGACAGAAATAAAAAATGTTAGACACCACGGCTAATTGTAACGGCCATAACGATAATTAAAAAAAAAACAGTTATAACGCCTTTGGTCTCTTTTTAAGTGACACATCTTATTTGTTAATATTTACGAACCTTTTGAATTAAATGAAAATGCGACAATATTAATAAAGTTCTCCTATGATACGACACGACCGAGTGTCACAAGCACAAGCGCAGCAATCAATATTATGTGAATTTTATGCTTTCAATTTTAATTTTACAGTTCCAATAGATCACAAGTGTCTCAATACAAATAGACTGAGATGTTGGCACGAGCTTCAATGGAACAAAGCGAATGACAAATAAAATTATCGCTTACAATCCGAGATCGCGCCTACATTGTAGGAATATTTGAAACATGTGGGTGTGTTGTGCAGTTTAGTGGCGCATTGTAAACTTTACTGTTCTATTTGTTCCATATGTTTTGGGGATAATAAAAGAGGCCATATTTTAATCTGGTTTCATTCTTTCTTTCATTCATTCATTGGTTTCTGTTCAATCGGGCAACAAGTAAGTAGAAAAGAGCAGCCATAGCTACTCTTATCAGAGCTGCTCTTATCTTTGCAGAGGTACTCTATTCAGAGGTATGCCTCTGAAACATTGTTTCGTGGCTGTAACAGTGCTATTTACGTAGCTGCTTATTTACATCGCTACATAGTGACTTTTTTTCATGACACAAAGTGTAAGGATCAACAAGTTATTCACGTGCTGTTAAGCGACACGCCTGTCCATAACAGTTGCAGCACCACACAGAGCTTGGAGCTAAACCGCTAAGATCTAAAGAGCACTGCCACTGCGCCAGTCACCCTGAGACCATAAGTTGTCAAGTCCCATGTGCCTGTAATTTCACCAGCACCTTTACCTTCCAAAACTGGGACGCAATAATGCTTATTTACCTTAATAATTGGCGGCAGAAATAAGTAAGGTGGCAGTACTGCCCTGAACAAATTCTTTCACAGGGAGTTCTACTGCTAATACTGGTATTTACATTATCTCGCAAATCTACACATTTCTAGATTCTTGATTGTCAATTTGTAGAATTTTAACTTTTTTTCCTGAAAATATTGTACGTTTTTTTCATTTCATCTTTTCGTTGTGCTGACCGCAAAAAGCAAAGTGTTTGCAGGAAAATTAAGTTTTCTCATGTTTTTATGAACCGAGAAATAAAAATTGTGTTATACAAGATGATTATCAACCGGTAAATTTGTCATTGTTTTGTGAATTTTCTATAGAAACGAGTACTTCGACCATCAGTCATGAAACTGATCAGTAGGGCTAGCACGAAAAGGCGCATCTTGCGCGAGAGCGACATAAAGGCGTGATACTGTTATTCTCGCATAGAGATCTCGCACTTTCGCATCAAGAAATTTCCATGTCTTTGAAGATTTTAATAAATCTTCACCGGCAGCTTTCTTATCGAAGTTTTTCGTTATCTTTAAAACAATATTTGCATAAAAAAGAGCACAACCAAGTGCTAAGAAGGGAAATTGTGTTACCTTTATTTATTAGTACAAATTTCCTTCGATCCGACTGGATACGATACGATACCAGCGTCTTCAGCAGATCGTGCCTGAAGCTCTCCCAAGTGACCTCCGGAACGAACCAGCAGACCTAATGAGTTTTCCTATGTGCTTGTAGCAGATCTTTGTTTTTGTTTTTTAATGATTTTTTTGCAGATGGCGCTCTGGGAGAAATCTTTAAAAGTTTATCTTCAACAGCTACCAGCGGTTCACGAGATGTCGCTTTAATAATTGTAACATTAAGATTATTGAATATCACGATGCTTTACTATCACGATATTCAATTCTTTTCGTTAAATTATTTCACCAGTTTGTTATTAATAATGCAAAGATCGAACACTAAGAAAAATTCTATTGATTTTCGTTAAATATTTTTCATTTAAAAAAGGTTTCATTATGATTGTATGAGTGCCAAACATGCTCCATACGCACTGTAAAAATGTATGAAGTAATTTCAAGATCTGTTCTTACAAATAATAACAAATTTCATTGCAATAGGAAGCGGATGTTGATTCGTTTTGTTTTGTCTGCCCACTGTGCTGTTTCCAATAAAACTAGCCAGATGTTTGAGAAAAGATCTAGGAGAGTGAATTTAGATTTTCAAGGATTCTTATGTCATTAAAAAATGGCGTGATCCTATAGAGTCTCACTTGCCTAAGTAGATACTTCTATTAACTCGTAGATAACCGTCAATATCAACAAATAAACATCAACTCATTTATACGCTCCACTGATGGGCACGGGCCCTCTCTCAGGCGAGGGTTTAGTCTGCCACCCTGGCGCAATGCGAGTTAGGAACTTCACATGTTTTCCAAGGGTTATGCAACCATCTTCGACGTGCAGGTACCATAACGGTGTTTTCCTCCACCGAAAAGGTCATGGAAAATTTCGAAAAACTCAAAGGTGCGCGATTCGAACCCATGGCCTCTGCTTGAGAGACGGTAGATCAAACCATTAGGCTACCACGGCTTTTTTATTTAACTAAGAGATATTCATATCGAAATACACTTATACCTAAATATTATGGGCAGTTTTGAACTAAACGTTGGAACTATTTCTATGTTGCTTTTGTTATGATGGCGACATGAGGATATTTAAAATCATCATCAAAAACTCTCTCTTTCTTTATTTCTTGCTGTTTTTTCCGATTGATGGGTTATTGAGGACATAAATAACCTGAATGATCTCTATTAGTCAGAAATGTCTTTTTAGTGATTTTTTTGTATACCTTTGGAATTAGGCGTTTCTATTGATGTTCAACAACGTCATTCATTTACTTTATTTCATACGTTATTCTCGCTAATTCCCCAGAATAGACTTATGATAAAAATTACACAATACTTCCATTGTAGGAAACAATACAATACAGAATTAGTTGACAAACAATGGACCACAAAAATAAGCGATAACTTTGATAACCCGGGGACGTCGAAAGAAACGGGGAAATGGTCGATAACCTAGAAAAAAATAGGTATTTTGCAATTGTTTTGTCTAGATTAGACATATTATGCAATATTTATATTTTGTTGCTTGTAAAATTTTGTATGTGGTGGGTGAGGTGGAAGGCAAGAAGAATCTCCGCGGTCGATGACCAAGCCGATGGAGTCACAATGAGCCCGCCCTCACTGGCGTCCCTATAACAACTGCACTGAGAGAAGCCGAAAACAGAACAAGATGGAAGGATATCATCCATAAATAAATCTCGAAAACCTTTCGGTGATACGACCTTCAGTAATGAAGAATATGACTAAGAAGAAGAAGAAGATTACTTTGTATAAAAGCTTGCAAATATTACGTGATTTTCACTATCGAACAACGCGTCGGGCAAACAAATAGAGTCTCGAGGTGAGTATATTTTTCAGGGTCATTACAGACATTTCATTTAGAGCTGAGAAACTTAAATTTCATTTAATAATTTACTAAAAACTATGCATATGAACATTAATTGACATAAAATTAATGTGATTTCAAAACATGACCTAATAAAATCATTTGAAATTTCTTAAAATGAAAGATTAGAATATAGATTTCACTGAAGTCTAACCAAGAATAGGTGCACAGATTATAGTTAAAAACTATTTTCATACACATTTTATAAAAAAAAACGCAAAAACTTTGGCACAGAAATCTTTTGATACAATCAATTTTAAAGGTTACCTCCAACCATGTTTAAAATAGCCGTTATCATTAACCTAAATTAAGTCTCAGTAATTGATAACGAAGAATTGGAAACAATAAAACAAGTGATCCGTAAAAAGTAAAGATTATCACAGGGTCAGCGATCAAGATGTCTGACCCATATCATAATGCGAGACAAATAAATGCAGATTCCTTTAACATACTGTCATGTTCAGTTCAATCCAAAAAAGTCAGCAAAGTGGAAAAACACTGGTAAAATAAAAGATGCTAATTGACAGGAGCATGTCGTTTAGTTGAAGTTATGACATTGAACAGTATAATAAGAAGACAACGTACGAAAGGAAACTGTTGCAATATATAAATACATTTAATAAATTCAGATACCACGCAATCACAGCAATGAAAAGAGCTTTTCCTTTCATCCATATTTTTAATAGATCGTACCAATATTCTAGAAAACAAAGAAGAAAGGGGAATTATTAGCCAAATTGTTTAGCAGCAATAGAACTCCTTGGGAAAGAGTTCGTCCAGGGTAGCACTGCCACCTTACTTATTTCTGCTGCCAAGCAGTAATGTCAGCATTACTGTGTTCCGGTTTTGAAGGGCAAGGGTGCTGGTGAAATTAGAGGCACAAGGGACTTGTCAACTTTTGTCTCACGGTGACGGGCGCAGTGGTAGTGCCCCTCAGAACTTTGCAATTTAAAGCTCTGAGTGGCACTGTAACTGTTATGGAAAGGCGTATTGCTTACCATCAGGCGCACGACTTGTTCGTCCCGTCACTTGATGTTATAAAAAAAATTGTACGCTTTAACCTTGAAAGTAACAAACACGTCATACAAGAAAGACGTCCGAAAATAATTCATCTTAGGATTATGTCGAACGCAACCGGAGCAGAAAGAATCTAATCGGTCCAGTCGTTACTCGTACAAGAATACGTCTACCATCAACAAAAGTATTGTGAAGAAGACGTCGCATTAGCCCCTTTGTTCAAACCCCAGCACGTGTGATTCTCCGATTCTAGTGAGGAATCCGACCTTTGTACTTACACTATTTGCATACCGGCTCCCCATACGATATTAATCAAAGGTTTTATTAGTGAACATCAAAGAATAAACACAATGCTAAGATCTCTTATAAGGTACCCTCAATACTATTGTTACTTTTGTCGGAGTTTGATTTATGAGCGGCCACTGTTGTTGGGCCACTCCGCATTGTGTTGTCAGTTTTTGTTTGAGCCTTCCATATTGTGTACTACCCCTTTGGTCCAGTCTTTATTCACTGATCTCACTTTGATGGGTCTAAGCCAGTACAATGCCCTGGGCGACCGAGACGAGAAAAGGTCGTACTGTTTACTGATTTTGCATAAGTTTTCATCCATTTTGTAGTTGTTTGCAGGTTCACGTTTGTATCAGAAGAAAACTTTACTGAAACTAAACTTTTTAAGATTAATATTATTTTTAAAGTTTTAAAAAAACTTCGCATTCAAATAAAAAATAGGATATTTTTGTTTTTTCACACAATGCAAGTGCTCTACAGTTACAACATGCACCTTTAAAACCACAAACATCTTCTTGTACAAACATATATTGAAAAATCCTGTCTCATAACCCTTTGTCCTTTCTCATCAAGTCCTTGACCGACCATTGTGCTTACCCACGTTGTGCAACACAAAAGCGCGGCAGCGTTTGTTCTCAGTTGTAATTTTCATGCTTCGCTCCTCACATTCACGTTCGCTACATCCACTCGCTTCCGAATCATTACGTTCTTTACCACCTTTGTGTTTGCTCCCTCCGTATTTATTACCCCACAATATTTCATTGTACACATCTTATTCTTCATTAGAATTATTAACCACATTCTAAACTCCCGTACGTAACGCACCTACTTGATTGGCTCTTAATGCTTTTTTACAATCCATGTTTTGAGTTGTAATGTTTGCGTCATCAATACTAATGATTGCAACTGTTAGCACAATAGTTATTGTTGTGTAACCTTTTTTCGATTCTCTTCTATCTTTTTTTAAAGTGGGATCTACATCGTCATTACATTTAGTTGGTTCAAAGTAGCGACCGGTAACAATAAACCGATGTGGAATGTCAAATAAATCTAAAGATAGAAAATTTTATTTATTTTGTATAGATTCGATACTTAATACTAAAAGTAACATTATAGTAAGGAATTTGCATAGATTACATGCTTATAAAATAATTCAGCGTAGGAAAACCTATCTAAATATATTTTTATTATATTTCAAAATTAGACGTAAATTTGAACAAAATTAAATACCTTGTCATAACACCAATAATAATAATGACAATATTATACTATCAATTTCACAAATATATTATATTCTATATTATTAACATATAGATAGGGAGCCATAATTACAATTTTGGTTGTAAACTTTTAATGTTCTCGGGTAACGATGTGCTATGTGAATCGTTTTTAGATAGTGTTATATTTAGGAAAAACTCTGCTATCGCTATAAAAATTTCATTATAATCTCAAAAATAGCAGAACAGTCATATAATTGAACACTGCTCGTGGAGTGCGCGCCGTAGATTTAAAATATTAAGCTCCTTACCCACCACTGATGACTGTATCAGCGATGCTGTAAAGTGCCACTTTACACAGACATATTTTATACATTATCTATTTGATTTTGACTTCAATGACTCAGTGGTTTGTACTGTGGGCGCTGGATGAGGAGGTATCGGGTCCGGGTCATGTCTTGTAAATTCAGTTGCTCTGGTACTCATTGGGAATTTTCATTATTTGAAACCAGGTCTGTGGTTGTTTGCAACAAAATTATTATTTCCGTCGACTCTGTTAAGTAGACTTCAATAAGAGTAATTATTATTGTAGAATGCACCGTTGATTTAACTGCTTTGTTACGTAGCAGTAGACTATTACATATAGGTACGTACGTACATTTTATAGCTGTGTTTCCACCACGAAAAAATCTACTAATAGGATTACTTTATTTTCCTAGGCTCGCTTAGCTAAGTATTTGTACGGAAAACGGCACATCAGACTACACATTTTTGTTCGAAAATCGCCTCCAGTGCAACGGAACAAGATACGTCAATGTGTAGCTTGATGTTGTGCTGGCGTGTGCACATCCAAAAAAACGAGAGAGGTGTGTGCTAGGGATGCGAGTGAGGAATGTGAGCCGTCGCTTTCGCTCACAGCACCTTACCACATCTCATCCGCGCACAGCTGAAAAAATTCCACTACTCATCCTCGCACCGCTCAGCTACACACCGTTTCACATCGCCTAGCTAGCTAACTAGCTAGCTAACTAGCTAGCTAACTAGCTAGCTAACTACCTAGCACAGTTTTGGTGGAAACCATCACTCACGCAATTTCACAGCGCCGCTACACATCCTCGCACCACCTAGCTACCTAGCACATCTCTGGTGGAAACGCAGCCTATAAGTCAAAACCGCGAATTCAAAACGTTAAGTGTTAAAACATTATTTGCCGAAAACATGATGTCATAAAGTGGTATAACATTACAGGGCATTCAAGTATGATTTCAATTTTGTTAATATAATTATAGGTTTCATAATGAAATGACACTGTACTCGGAAACTCAGGCTATACCCATGCGGTGGATAGGTAAAAAAAATAATGTAATAGTATGTTTAGATTCTACAAACCATTGATATGCTAATTACAACAGGTTAACTTAGTTTAACTTGATAAGGATATATTAGTGGAAAAAGCATATCTGAAAATTATAAGCTTAAAACAACGTTTACCCTAAAAATTTACAAAAAAATTAGTTACTATTTTAGAACTTTACTAAAGGAATCTATTTCATGTGTCTTTGATATCTGTTGTATTATCATGGCTGTTTATCTAGGAAATCTGTCAGATCGAGAGCACAACTTAGTGAACCCTATGTCGAGATCCAATAGGAGTAACTACTCCTATTGGATCACACTGCAAACTTGCAGTGATGAAAAATAGCTTAGGCAATGGAAGAAATACCACAGCAAAACCTCCCGTTTTAAAAGAAAAAGCAGGAAAATATCGATCTCCTGTAAAGACAATCACAAGAAGGGATTATTTTTACGCTTTTACGAGGTAAACTTTTGGCAATCTCAAGCAAGACGAAAAAATATTCGAAATTCAAATAAACTAGATAAGAGAACGAAATAAAGAAAAGGAAAACAATTTTTTTTGCATTTTTGTTAGTATAACTTATTGACAAATATGTGCAAAAAATGAACGTTTCGCCCTTGACTCTTTATACAATGTAAAGGTGTATAGATTTACATTTGTGTAAATATTTTCTTGTAAACATTTACATAGTCGAGTGTGAAGGATCCTCAACGTAGTTCTAAATCCGGACACAATCCAGTCATAAAATATGGCTCCAACAATAAAACAGAAGTGCTCTGTTCAAACTGGCGAAAGTGTTCTATATTCTTAGAAGGATGAGATTTTTATTACAACACGCTGGTTAATTTCTATGCGTAAGCTTAGAAAAAACAACGTGCGTAGTTAATAATCGTACACTTTTGAGTCCATTTTTTATAGGAAAACTTCGAAAAAAACGTAGAATTTATCACTGGAAGATGGCTCATTCTGTTTTACTATCGCCTAAATATTTCCATTTAGAGGATACCCATCACCAGTGAGTCCTTTATGGGTGACGATGACGGTGATGATGAAAAGATTATACAGGGTTATTTGTAAAATAATAATAATTGCCGGGAAATACCGCCTCTCCCATTTAAAAATTCAAAATTAATATTTTAGGCCTTGGGAGAGGCGAGAGTCTAAAATAAATGTAATAATAATAAGGCATTATTTCTAATCATATAGCATATCATAGCCTTAAACTATTAGATTGTAAAGAAAGCCTCTACATAACCTTGCAAAATTTAAATACATGCCGCATCGTCAGAGAGTTCATGCAGATGGAAGAGGATGAAGTAGGTTCTTATTACACACCCACCACATACTCGTAGATACACGCCATACTGTATTTACTTGACTTAGGTTCGTAAATGTGGTTCAAACCAGCTAAGAAACTGAGAAGACTAAAGTAAGTAATAATAATAACGCACACAACATAGCCTTGCACTATGAAAACCATGTCGGGGTTACCATGGACACATAGACGACTACAAATTACACCCAAACTCACGAGAGAAATAAACGTAGGCCATATAAATATTTGAACCAAACATGGGACCTCTGCGTGCGGTAACCGTTCGGCCACAGAGGCAGTCCAAAATACTAACAACATCGCACCTCCTCGAACCTCGTTGTTCCATGACTTAAAATAAAAATGAGTATGTGTGTCCCACTCCCGGGCCTGCGAGCACGCAAAGTTGTATCTACAATTTCAACAGACGACAACTGTATTATGTAAATTTAGTATACCAAATATATTTTGTATACCAAAACACTGCAAGTCCCAGTATGGTTGTCATGACTAAAAGTATCTTTCGGATGTTATCAAGGTAAAACAAATAATAGTACCAGGGAATTTCTGCCACTTGCCGTCAAGCAGATATGTGAGCATTGCTGCGTTCCGGTTTTCGTGTAGCGACAAAAATAATGGATGAAAGAAGAAAGGTGATAAACCAAGAAACAATTCTTTCAATCTGCCAATTTAGAGAAAGAAATAAAGTAGACGGGATGGTTTATTAGAGGAGTGCGCGGCGCGTAGAGTGGAGGAGTGTATCGTGTGTTAAGAAGTGGAGCTGAAGACCCTGGCGAGACGCGCCCTGTAGGGGCGCGCGGCGATGCGGCGGCGAGAGACGCAGATACAGAGATGGAGGATCAGGCGCGCAGTGAAAGGGGGCGCAGCGATGAGACTCGCAGTGTGGAGGCACTCGCTGTAAAGGCGCGTAGCGATGAAGCTCGCAGAGACGGCGGTAGACGGACCGAAGGATGCAGATAAGTTTGTACGTTATCTTCTAGGAGAGCTCTTGCGGAAGATTTGGTTAGCGTATAGTAGGTTAGTGTTTCCACTGTCACTCCACATATCAGAATGTCCGATCTTAAGCGCATGACGAGCTTTTATAGTAATTTGGGTAATTTCAAAAGTTCCAAATTCAGACCAAGATAATTATATGCGGCCAGGCCGAAATGAGGCTATGAGCGAAAGATTTATTTCGGAAAATCTCAATAGGCCCATGTCCGAAGAAAAAATCATCATAGCAACGGAATAACAAACACATAAAAATGTGAAAATTCTAATTTATATCGAATTTAAGTAATTAATAGAGAAAAATAATGAAAAGAGTTGGAAAAAGTGTGCGACGTTGAACAAATTATAGCGCCGAAATCTGTGATGTATAAAATAGTAAAACCAATGGATGGAGATGACCAAAATGGTGATAAAGTGACGATGAAGCTTGCACAAAATGAATGTGAATATGTAGGATGAATTGTGAGTAACATTATCATGTCATTTATCACACTACACGGTCTTGAAGGGTAAGGGTACTGATGAAATTAAAGGCACATGGGACTTGTCAACTTATGTGTCAGTCTTTTTGCTATTTAAAGCTTTGAGTGGCACTGCAACTGTCATGGATAGGCGTGTCTCTTACCACCAGGCGCACGACTAGTTCGTCCCGTCGCTTGATATCATTAAAAAAATCTTTTTTTTTTAATTTGGGATAAAAAGTAAAGATATGAGGGAGCGGTACTAGCTCCGAAAATGTGTAATACTCTGACCTTAAATACATCCATAATGTATCGTTTTATTTATACTGAGAATTATGAAATAAATTAACAAAATTTTTAGGTTAACATTTTGCAACAATGTTAATAATTTCATCAGAATCGTCAAAAACTTTATTACTCCCAGAAATAGAACACTAAGTACCTCAATTAGGTTGATTACCTTACCGTGACCGCGTCCATATAAGGATTTTGCTCAATTTCGCAATGGACTGTCTCACATACTAAATGATTGATGATCTAGCGGTACTTCAACGTGTGGAGACAACTTAATTTCGTTCGCGAAAACTCGAGAAATATCCTGTTCTTTGCGAATATTGTTGTTCGTCTGGTTTGATGTTAATTATTATGAAGACGACAATGGCACATTTAACAGTGACTTTTCATTAAAAACTGCATGCGATTATGAATAAGTAAATAGAGAGTCTGTAAGGGAGTCACCACACTTATCGATAGAAAAAACTTTATGATCATACAATTAAAGCAAAAAAGACGTGCGTTTCGCTTTGGCTTGGATGTTAAAATGATTTCGCATCATCAAGTACGGTGACTCTCTATTAGTGAAACTGGCCACATATTATAAACGTGTAATGGCTATTTAAACAAAGAAAACAGTGTTGAAAGAGGAATGGAAATATAGACACTATACACTAAATGCGATGCAATCATTAAAAAAATCTGAATATGATATATAATACTGAAGTTTTTCAATTGACCACTAGCAATGATAAGATATGATAAGTATTATGTTTGTAATTGAGTCAGACATTTATGGTAACGGTACTGTGAAACAGGTACTTAGACTAACAACATAGGCTTGAAGAATAATGCTCAGATATTCTATTCAGATAATATATATACATTATCATCTTAACACACGCCTTCACATTTTTTCAACAAAACACGATCAATCTACGTCATCACGAGCAACAATGAGCTTCAGCTGAACAGTCTTAATCCGCGCAAACGAGCTATTCCCATGAAACAAAACCAAATCCGATGACTAATGTGCCCTCTGACAAAGATTATGTAAGGGTCTATAGAGAGGAAACTCGCTACAATATTATAGAGGAGCAGGCAGGTTATACAATGTATAATAATAAGTTCAACAATATTTTTCCTGTTTCAGTAGTTTCTCTGGCTAATATTTCAAAAAAGGCTATTCAGGAGAAAGAATCTGTATAAATCCAACGTTAGTAAAGATGATTGTTTTCATTAATAGATGCAAAACGTTTTCTTTTCAAAAGATGATTACAATAATGTTACAATTAACTCCATTTTCAGAATGAAAGTTTGTTTTTAATTTTTAGACCCTCTTTGAAAATATTCTTTGCTACGTTCTCTCTCTCACACATACCAGAGGAACAATAACAGACCATGATAAATGCTACCGGTGCCAGCTCAAAGAAAAGAGATCACATGTAGACGATAATTCATAAAAAAATAACAATAAAGGGGTAATTTTGTTTCAAACAACATTGTTCCCTGATTTAGTGACGTAAATGACAGTATAAGATAGACTTGTTGATAGAATTATTATGAAAGATTGTACAGATACAATTTTTGATGCTAATAAACTTAAAAAAAATGAACGGTATAAATTACAATCAAATGTAAAAGTAACAAATGATTATATCGCTGGCGAGGATAGACTTATTATATTAACAGCGTTTTGTTTTGAACGGCTTCCACGAATAAACAAAAAAAAATAGTAATGAAATGGAGAGATTTAATATCTGAACCAGTAATACCTATAACAAAAGATTGAATAGCATCATCATCAGGGTTTAGGCTAAAAACCTAAACATTGGTGGTGAAGGTTTTATTCGATATTTAAGGGAATTGGAGTTAAGTGAATTAAATAGTTTATTACTCAAAAAGTGCTCCAATCTCTTAAATACGAATTTAATTCTGAATTTCTACAACATAAAGACAACAACAACATAAGAGACATAAGAGACAAGTTTTCTTCCAACTAACTTAACAAAGCTTTCAAATATCATTACAAAAATAATTATTCCAAGCACAAATTACTTTAGTTAAAGGTTAGTCAGTAGATTATTAAACTTAGCTTGAAATAGAACAAGAATTTTGAAATCACCATAAAACATAGAACAATTCAACTTGAATCATTTGAAACTATTGTACTTAAAGTAGAGAAGGTAATAAACATTAACAATCACACGTTTCGCTTGCGGATAATTTACAACTTCTTGTAATCGCTCGACAATCAATAAAACCGTGTTAATGGCGCTAAAGCTGTTCTTACATATGCCACCAGAGCACCTTAAAGCCCCGAAGTTAACGTGGATTTTGTAGGGGTAACAGGAGACGTCGTGAAAGTTGCAATGTGCAATTAAATTGAGAAGCATTATCTACTATTAAGTGTAATAACTGGTCAAAGTATGGAAATAGATACTAAACGATGTCGTGAACGATTACATCATCAATTAGGTCGTATGATGATCCCTTTCATGAGTGTGTTCTTACTATAGAAAAGGAAACAATTAGATGCTATTTACATAAAAAAATTATAGAGATCGACCTTAAGTGGAAACGAAACTATAGCGCAATAAAGAATTTAACGAAAGTAATAAAATATCAAACACATGGACAAAGATGACATAAGTTTTAAGACTCTGACTGATCCGCTTTTCGTATTACAGTCGGATATCACAAAAGAAACGTTCAGAATCAAATTTGATTCAAACGAACAAACCGGGTTTACACCCAACTGAATCCGAGTGAATGGGAATGCGCGTTATAATATTCGCGTCCACCAAAATAAACCAAAACCCGAACGGAAACGGCCGCCGTATTATTAGACACGACAATTCTATTATTTTTATTCGTAACACATCTCCGAGCCTTGCCCATAAATCTAAGATGGCACCAGCTTCCACCTTTAATAGCCAAGAAATGGACGTTCCTAGAAGCCAAACCCGTAGCTCGCACCTAATTAGGAAATTCTCATTTTATTAACACTAATTTCAATGCACGGACCAAGAAATCTCTTTTATTGTCTTATTAAAACTGTCATATCTTTTACGCGCAGTTTGTAAAGTAATTTATGTGCTTACAATACACTATTTTTACACTCCACTTTAGTATTTAGCTTTAACAAATTGTTATTATACCTTTAATTTTTCCATAAATTCTTCTAATTTTCTACATCATTGCCCACAAACACCCTTGAGACATATCAACAACAATACTCATTTATTAGCCGAGTTTACATGTGTTTAAATTTATATTTCAGCGGTATCAGCGTGGCCATTATGACTGCGGACATCTTTCATCCCAGTGGCCACGCATTATTTATCAGAAACACCATTCTGTTCATTGTTTCATAATAAAACATTAATTTTGTCAACGGCCTCAACGGTTAGACAGCGAGCTCCAATATTAGAACTTCCGTTCGTTACAAAAAAACATTAGCGAATCGATAAATCTCGTTCATCTGCTTCAAGACCTTAGGTCTAAAATCCCATGTCAATATTAATGCGCTCCGGATAATACGCCGTTGTCATTAAACTTTGCACACACATGCAAATCTTGTACAATCAACAAAAACAAAAAGCACTCGAAACGAGGGGATCTGAACAAAAAACAAAACTACACGTGCATCGAAAATGGAAGCAAAAAAGGTCAACAATATGCCTAATCTACAATCCATGTCACAGGCTAAAGGTTACGGAAGGTTGCACAAAAAATCTTCTGAGACCCTATGTTTAGACGAAATCGACCGTGTGTCCCCTCTATCGCATCCAAAAATCTTATTTACACATTGAAAATCGAGGGTTCATTTTTGTTTGTCGATATCAAATTGAGAATATTATTGTTCATACCTTAGGGAGTAGTGACAACAGATTTTTGTCTTTTTTTATTTTCACATGTGGCATCGCAATCCTGGACGATATGCGACACATGTTTCGGTTTTAGGTTACTTTACAATAATGACTTGCTCTTCAAAGTTTCTCATAATCTTATAATGGAAAGTGTTTTAGATTATTCTAATTTCTAAAAGGCCTGGAGTCAATGCACTTTTCTCTTTGATCTTGGTTTGGAGATTTTAGTGGAATATGATACGGGATCATTCTGAGATGTCGCCAGGTGATAAATGTTTGAATGTTTTCTTCTTTCTGCTTAATTAAGCGAAAGGTAAGTTGACATTTTGTGAGGTGATTTTGTAAGTATCTGCATATATCTTATAAAATTTATATACTTTTAACCGCAGCTGCCATTGTATAACATAATTGCTAAAATATCGTAATTTCGATCAGTCAGTATTTTGTATGCAAGTTCTCAACAACCCTCACGTCTCTGCAAGTAATAGCAATATGAAAGAAATCAGGTTATAGAATAATTGTGAATGGTAAACACAGTTTCCTGTTTTAGATTTATAGACAGTAAATGTTGGGAATCAAAATACAGTCATCCACCAGAAGCCACGGCATTATCACCCAATATTTTACGACATCCAAAAACAAAACCAATAAATCGGATGCAACTGAACAAGTAATACTAAACTACGCTACTGAAACATATCTGGCCAATAAATTTTGTTCGGCCGTAAATAGAACTATAAAAATTATTTTATGAGAGATACATTAAGACAATGTTACTTCGGTTACGCTGGAAGATACAATGACCACATTATAGGCTAATTGATTTGGCTACAATGCGCTTTATCCGGCCACGAGTGGCCACAAAGATACGATTGTCTATGGCTGAGCAGACGTCTGGTAACACTTGACCAGAGACAAAATGGCTTTGTGATGTTTGTCTGAAAGGCGCCATCCGTAATTCAATATGCATTCTAATTAGTTGGGATTTGATTTAGGGTCGAGATACACTTGGCATTCGATCTTAACTATAGCCAACCAAGTATCTAAAACGATTCAATGACAACCATCACGCCACGCACTGCCTTTGGTTGCATTGCAAAAGAAAGATTTATCTTACTTACACATATTTACGACGCAACCATTAATACGATGATGTAGTCATTACCTGAAACAAAACATGCAATTATAATAATTTAAAAAAGTTCAAAAGAGAAACAACATCTTCATTATTCGACCGTAATATATATTGTTGGACAGCGTACTTGAATTCACCGTTAACTGATACTCCACTAAATTGTGTTCATAAATAATAAATTAACAAAAGAGACACGAAATTAGAAGACCCGCATGAAAAATGGGAGCAACGCAGTAGCAAAAAAATGGCGAAACGTTAGAAATTCGATATTTTTATTTTTTATTTTTTCTTATTCAGTCCGATCCAGATGTGTTAATGCAGTGCATGTGTTCGGTTTATCTTTACAATGCTGAGTGCAGTTCGATTATATTTTTAGAACGGGCTTTGTTTTGATTAGTTATTGTTATGGGACTTTCAGCCGATATAAATTATAATATAACGGTGTGTTTTCCTTCATTCTATGCTATTTTGCAGTTTGAAATGGTTAAAGTGTAATTTGCGGCTTACCAAAGCTTAGTCATAATTAATTAATAGGTTAGAGGATGTTCTGTAACAATTCAACTAAAGTAAGTTCTATGCCATTTATAATAAGATGGTTTAAAATTCAAAATACTGTTAACTATATTCGTGAAGTAAGCTGTTGAAGTCGTTAAAGTAATATAAATAAACACAAAAGGGACAATAAACTAGAGAGGCGGAGCTAGCTACGATCTCCGATTGCAATCAATCCTGTTTAGAACTGGTTAAGAATCAACTTTGCAGATTAATGTATAATAAAATCTAAACATTAATCACGAAATCTGAGTAAGACTTTATGTCGCACATACATTGACGGCCTTAGGACATTAGATTTTAAGTCTGCCTGTGCCTACGACTGTGCAATCTTCCTGTCCTTGCTTTCTAACCTGAAACACAGCAATACTACAGCAACCCTTCCAAATAGGTTCTGCATTCACAGGGAAACCTACAACTAGTAAAACAAAAGTACTTAAAGAGTTTAAAGTACCACATTTTCAAGTCCACAATTCCATTCACCTACAAATTTATCCCAAACTGACAATAGACTCCCCAAAAACTATCGTATGTCCCATTTAACAGCTTGACTGACACATTTACTGCTTTGCTACCCACTCCAGAGCTCGTATTGTCTTGAATGCCTCTTTGACTGCTAGTTAATGGTCTTGATTATGGACAAAAGCAATTTGAGAACATTTTACGTCTCCTTGAAGAATTTAATTGTAACTTAATACGAATTCGCTTGTTTATCTGCATTTTGTCTAAGTTACTTTCTTAGATTTTGTCTAGCCTACTAGTTTTATATTGTTCTAGAATATTTTAGATTTCAAATTGTGTTGCTTAAGCTTCAGTGTCCGTGTGTAATTGTTAATTTCTTATCTTTTAATCTTCATTCATTACCTTATATAAGCGAGAGCTATGTACTCCATAATCCTCAGTAGCTGAGGCATTAACCGGTTTGATAAACTTCATATTGTTATTAATTTGTTTTGTATCTGTATTTGCTTTAATGTTTCGTGTGTTCTCTTGCATCAAGTAAAGCGTTTGTAAAATTTAAATACTTACCTATCCTAAATAAACTGTTAATGTATCTATTTGTGTATGATATATCTATTGTTTTCTTATTTATATTATTGCATGTCCAAGTAATTTCAATTTAATTATTTTTATTTTAAGAATTTATCTGTAGCTTGTAAGCATTTAATGATTATCTATATATTATTATTATTATGATTATGAGTTATCTTAATTGTTTCTATTTTGAAGGTTCTGATTAGGTAGTGCTCCCGAGTACATTATTAGAGTAGAGTTGCTCAGGTGCTCATTGAACAGTAAATTTCCTAGTTTGAGACCCAGGTTATGGTGTGCCTCTCTGGGACATTATTATTATTATATTTAGTAAATTTAAAAAATCTTGATTTTGATTTTCTTTTGTAGAAATAGTAACCTTTGGTATAGCCATATGTGATCATTATATCAGAAATACTTTTATAACGTAAAAGTCATAAAAATAATACCTACACATTACATGTGTGATATGTGAAATTTTAGAATTATCGTACTTACGTAAGCAAAAAACAAAATTATCGACTAATTTTGTTCGTAGAAACTTTAAATTTCGTCATTATGCATCGCACCAATTCGAAATTTTGCAAGAAAACCGTATTCAAAACCTGTATTCAATAGGTACTTTACATATGTAATTTTGCAATTTTCGTCCATTATAGCAAAGCTCAAGTTAACAGGTCGATTTGAAGTGAAACAGTTGACGACACCCGTCAATTGTTTTGAACTCGGACTAGACAATCGGAGCGCAGTTGTTACAGTAATGATATGGCAGAATACTTTTCAAACAAATTAAAGGACATTTCGTATCTATTTATGGTTATATACTCGATCTAGATGTTTACATATGCCAATTAGTTTTTTATATCTACTAAACTAAACAGAACACGTATACTACACTATATACATTTTTCATGTGGTTTTAATTTCGTTTGTACAAAAAAAAATTCTGTAATAAATCCAATTTCCCTACCGCTCGACCCAAGCAAAATAAACCGTATTAGTACGGGAAAAGTTTTAATTCGAACTGAGATAGTATAGACTCTTAAGTATAAAATGTTCACACTGTTGACTATGAAAGCTCTTAGCTAATATTTTTGAACCAAATTCATTAATCATTTCTCAGTTATTTGTACGACTGTCAGAATGAAACATTTTTTGTAGTTTGAAGTGTAATAGGTGAAATATTTTTAGATTTATTTCAATGTCATCTTATTTATTTCAACTAGGTAAGGTGGCTCCAGTAACCAACAAGCTCCAGTGTTCGATATCTTTTTTTAAATTAATTTCTCATGAGATTTAGAACAAATTTTTCTGACATTGTAACACGTTTTTTATTGGTAAGGTTAATTACCTACTGGGTGTTCATTATTGGTGAGTGTCGATTACTGGTTAGTTAATTAATGGCTTTTTGGTATTAATAGCTGGAGATTTTAAGAAATTATATATTAGATTTTTTAAATAATAATTATAATGGCTTTTTATTAACTACTATTTTTGACTATTGTTACAAAGTTATTAATTAAGTTACTAATTTTTAAAATTTTCAAAGAAAGATTCCAATTTACGCTACACGTTACGCTACGCTACAATTTAATCTAACGTTGGTTTGTTTTAAACAATAAGTATACGCTATTTAGATAAAAAAAAAATAGTTTAATTTCCTATAATTTGAATTTTAACCAGCAGAATAGTATAAGCTGATATGAAATCTGTACCGTACCACGAACACATTTTTAATCAAACCAGCTTACCAAAAACAAAGTTTCAAGACAACGGAAGTCTACATCGTACAGCTTATTATTGTAACGCGTTCATGAAACTATAGCTTCGTAATTATTTATAATAAAATGTTTTATGACTTACATCGAACGGTTGTAAAAATGCAGGATGCATCTTAGAACAATACCGTCTTCTTTCATCGATTTAAGATAATTCGTAAATAAATTGTTATAGTTTTGTTTTAGTATATTGTTTGATTGAATTTACGGATATGGTCCAATGAAACAAATTCTAATCATACCATGTTGTAGGAGAGGGTGTACAGGGTGGTAGAGATTCGCTCGGCTAGCTGGTGCCCCCTTAGTACGTCCAGGGATCAAACGACGAAATTTGGTGAACAAGACTTGGTTTATTGTACAACAGCTTACAATACAAGGCTATCCAATAAATGGGATTCTTCCCGTTGGACGCAAGCGCGGCGCAGAGTCCGCGACAAGTTCCGGTGGGTGCGAATATTACAAAAAGACACTCAGAGGTATTCTCGTAACCTGTTCCGAAAGATGGTCGCGAATTCGAGATGCTTCCGCTTAATAGTGAGGATAATCGAAGAAATGAAATCGTCGTATCGATCAAATTCATACAAAATATTGTTACTTTAGGGAAAATCTTAACACCGCGATTCAGAAATTGCGTTTTCTAGGCCAATGCCATCTAGCGTTAAACTTCGGAACTGTTTTCACTAATGTTGCCAAAGTTATTGTGTTACAGCTGTGTTTGTTTATTGAAACACGTATTTACGTGTTTTCATAAAACATGAGGCAAAATTAAAATTACTTTTCTAGTCTTATCTTTTTTGAAGATGAAGTAAAATGACAGCTCATTGTGCAAAAGTGTTGCGCGTTTGAAAGCAGCTAGTGACTGCAGTCGATAAATATTGTAACGACATCGACTGAACGTTGTTTATTTACGCTTGTTTCACTTGAATCACCATCGTCTCGCTATTCGTCCAAGTATTGGGCACAGGTTCATTTGAATTGTCATTTTTTGTAGTTCATACATACATGCACTACAATTAGAACTGTCTTTTAAAAATACAAAGAGGAGATATATTTTAAGTTTTTCATTTTAATACAATGTAGATAATGAAATTCTATCCTTATTAAAATATATATGAATACAATTTGATTTCGATACTAGTAGGCCAACTGTAAAAATAAGAATAAAGAAGGCAGTAACGCAATTAGCAATCAATAGAACGTCGAAACATCCACAATTAGACATTTTTGGCAATATTGTTTTTTATAATATTAAGTAACGGGACGAGCAAATCGTGCGCCTAATGGTAAGCTACACGCCTATCCATAACAGTTGTATTGCCACTCAGAGCTTTAAATCGCAAAGATCTGAGCGGCATTGCCACTGTGCTTGTCACCTTGAGACATATCTAGTTAAGAAGGTCCATGTGCCTGTGATTTCACCAGCACCCTCACCTTTCAAAACCGGAACACAGTATATATAGCCATTATAATTGTACGATGATTATAATATTTTTCGATTATAATCGAGGTTAAATTATTAGACTTGGGTTTGTTTAGGCATACTTTGGTTACAGTAAACTAAAGAAACAAAAAAAAAACAGTTTCAACATTCAAGCCACACATTTGCATATCGATAATGACTTATCGATAGATTATGGTACAACACTAAAGAAATCTGCCATTTGTAACTTTCAAATTTTGGTTATATGCACGTTGATTCTGTAGTTAAAACAGCTCCTTTCTTTCATTTCCATCCTTTAAGGTAAAGGACCTGAAACGTTGATATGTTTGAAAAAAAAAAACAAATACCTACATGCGATTTACATCCTAAAAAATAGTTTCATTTTCTAAGTGTGACAATCGCGAAAACCTAAGAACTCGTTATTCTTTATTACACCTAAAACATTAATGGTAACATTAAGCAACACAAGCAATTTCTTCTAAGGCACTTTACGATAGAAAATAAAGGACATAACAAAGGTGGTGTGTGTACACAGTCTTCCAAAATACTTTCAGACGTGACGTTTCGAGTGTTGCTTAGCAAATGATGAGTTTTAATATTCCAAACAAAAAGTCATTGTAATGCCATTGAGATTATATGCCTAAATATTGCTATTATGACAATTTGTTATTCTGCTAAAATCCAGTTGCAGTGGAAGTTTAGAATCAGTGGAATGGCAGTGACGGCATTAATTCCTTTAATCACTAACGATCGATATTGCCTTAGTCTTTTTAATTAAGTCTGTTTTATTTGAAGACGGAGTAAATTTATATGGTCGCCAGTTTTCATAAAATTTTAAATAATTACGTAGATGTTGTTGATAATTTTATCGATAGATTGTGGAAGATTGCCAAAAATGACTGAATTGTGAATGTACGACGTTGCCTTCTTTATTCTTATTTTGATAGTTAGCCTACTAGTATCGAGACAAATTTTTATTCATTTTAACAAGAACCAGATTTGATAAATGTCTTGAATTAAAAAAAACCTTAAAATATATCTCCTCGTTGTATTTTTCATAAACATAGTTCTAAATACAGTTTGTATGTATGAACTTACAAAAATTGACAATTCAAATGGCCCTGCGCTCAGTAATGGGATGAAAAATGGGTCGAGGACGATTCAAATGAAACAATTTCGGCTATTTATTCCAAAAGCGTGGTCAATATTTTGTCGATAGCTTATCGATTGCAATCACTAGATGCTCGCAAGCGGGCGACACTTTTGCGCAATGAAGTGTCATTTTACTCGTTCTTAAAAAAAAAACAGACTATATTACCTATATGCATTTGTGTACGATAGCACCATCCTTTTTATAGTATTTTTATTAGATTATCTTTGTTTATTTCTCTTAATGTGTATTAAACGTTGAAGTACGATATTCAACCGTTTTTTTTTCTCTCTATAAAAATATAATTATAATCCTTAATAAGAACGCATGTTTTAATTTTTATCTCGTTTAATGAGCAATTTAGTGTGAGCATTGCTGGGGTCCGGTTTAGAAGGGTAAGGGTGCTGGTGAAATTACAATTCAACTTAAGTCTCAGGGTGACGGTCGTAGTGGCAGTGCCCATAAGATCTTTGAGTTTTAAAGTTCTGAGTGGCACTGCAACTGTTATATAGGCGTGTCGCCAGGCGCACGACTTGTTCGTCCCGTCATAATACCAATTATAAATAAAGTCTTCATATTCAATGTGTTTTTTATGTCAAATATCAGTATACTACGCCAGCGACAAACAATGGCAGTTGATTAGTAGCCAGCTTGTTTGACAAACAATATCTTGCCATTGATACACAACTAATATGATTTCAAATTAGCAAACGGACTTGGGGACTTCTTTTGCAGTTCCACCTACCTGTGATCAACAATTTCGAGTTTGTCGTTTGACTTAAAGAAAAATATTACGATTGTAACCCCACGTACAAGAAACATTAGTAACCTCGCCTTGCCGCTAGATGGCCTTGGAATCAAAATAGAACGCTAGAAACTGTTCACTAAATTACCATACGTGTATTAGCTGTCAAAGAAAATTGCTTTGAATTGATCATGGAACAGGCATCGAGGAAATACATCGACTTTGCTCCTCACCACCCTAACCCCCTTGTGGTGGCTGCGTCCAATTACAACCCCTCAGGGACCATCCTCACCTCATACGTAGGACCCTTCAGCCAAGGAAAGTCCTCAACGACCTTGACGACCCTATCACTCTCGCCACTTTGAAGGCAAACCAGATCGCAAATCAGTTCATCTCCTCACGCACCAACCGTCCTCGCCGGGAGGTAGTAGAGCCCCTTATTTCAGCACGTATACTGGTAGATTCTCCCTTATAGCACGCCCACGCGGAAGTCCCCAGTAGCGCCCTGAGCCGGGGTCCGTGCCCACTTGGGCGCCCTCAGCCTCGCTACTTAGTTTTAGTTTGTAGTAGTTTATTTTACGGGTTATGAGCCTTCAGCTTTTTTCCTACGGCGCAGTCAAGACCATCAGCGGCCAACTGCAAAATATCCTTAAAAAAATGCTTTGTATCATAGGGCCTATGAATGACATTCCAGTGCATGCACCGGGTGAGATACTTGGAAAAAAGCTTATAGAATCGTCGTTCTTGATCGTCGGCTGCCGCTTCCACCAGGTGGGACGGTGAGCTAATACCGAGGATGAGCGCGATTACGTCTCCTATGTCGATCATACAACTACGTTCATAAAAGCCGTTGCGCATTTGGAGATTCAAGCGTCTTTCTTCACCTTTCCTCGCTTCGTGTACCTTATTACACGATTTCTTAAACCTGCATCAACTATTCGTTTATTTGTTTTAATTTTCTAATAAAGCTTCCACACAACCAACGATATAATTAACCCAAACTAAATCAATCCGACCACAATACGGCAGCAATATGTCAATCGGTAGATGTTCAGTCGGCCATTTTTCGTTCACAAACAAACACAACGTCGCCACTAGAACATGTTTACTTTGAACTGTCCAGCCCATACTATAACGTATTGAAGAATCACCCATGATGTTAATGAAATTAAATTTAAAGTGAAATGGAAAGATGGATGAGGTTTTTAAATCTAATTTTACCTATGGCATGTTGTATAAAACCATCTCTTTAGAAGAGCTGGTAGCAATGGTTACTTAAACATCTAAGTCTGTGATATATAGCTCCATCTAAATGAAAAACACAAGTTTCGGGAAATGAAAAAATGACCACTCTGGTTACAGGAAGTAAGTTCAAATTTCAAAAACCGAGATTTTCTTTTAAAGACACTGAATATTTACACTTAGCATGATCCAGGCAATAGTTTTTTGTTTCACTTATATTCAACCATCCTTTCACGTAAACCCTCTAATTAGTCTCTCGCACTCAATAGAAAATAATAGTAAAAAAATAAATTAAGTCCCAGTGGCTAGTTCCTTTGTACAGTTGGACAAAAATCGTAAATAAAATTGATCTAAGAAAAAGTTGCAATATTTATTTTATTGAATGTCATGATGTTTTTATCAACTATATTACTACGACGATAAACAAAATATATTATTTTGTTTATAAAAATAGTCCACTAGTTTGTTATCTATTGCTGAGAAAAATCGAAACAATCACAAATAAAAATTCCTTCAATCCGAGTGGACTCGAACCGACAACAAGTACCTGTTGTCAGTTCGAGTCCACTCCACCAGACGCTAGTTCGAATCACATTGGGATGGAGAAATGGTAGCAGTAGAGCTCTTGTGAAAGAGTTCGTTCATTCGCAGTAGTTCCAGGGACGTGATTATTATATATAGCGTTCCGATGCTGAAGGGCAAGGGTGGCGGCTTATCAACTTGTCTCAGACCCTTGCGATTTAAAGCTCTGAGTGGCACTGCACGACTTGTTCGTCTCATCCTGATGAATATCCCGTTAGTCTGACACTGTTATATGTATACTGTTACTGTTATATATGTATATTAAATATATATATGTGTATCTATTATATATTATGTATTTATGTGCTAACATAAGTATATAGTTAGTCATATAATATTATGTGTCGTATTTATATTGTGTTTAAACTATATTTCATAATTATTTATAAACTTCTTCCTATGCGTTTTAATTATCATGTTATGCACTCCTGTTAATTATTTTAAGCCCAGCTCTCCGGTTGAGTGGTAGAGAATGCCTAATGGCATTCAGTCCGCCATTTGTACTGTTTTGTGTTGTCATAAAAAGAAGCTTGTTTTGCAGTCAATCATAATTGTCTAGATGTAATTATTTAATATCTAAGGAACACAGTAAGTTAAATGTTGTTAATTTGAAAAAATTTTTGCTAGATGCTCTCAAAGCTCTGTTTTTGATATTACAATGGTCATGACACGGTAGTATTACTACTTAACATTTACAAATGTAGGTAAATTACAAATTAAAGTCTTAGGTACACTCTGCCATAATTGACGACCACCCACTTCAGGAGCAACCGTTTCCTCAACTAGATATTATCATCGCTACAATTTAATTAAATTTAAATTAAAAACACACTTTATTCATAGCAAATGAAGAATCATATGTGACGTATATTGTCCAATTACATTCCAATGTACAAAATCCTTTCTCGAGAACACGTGTGTTCCATTGTAAAGGTGTATTGTATGTCGTTTCCTCCACAGTGGGTCGAATCACAATTGTACAGGAAATTCTTTATTTTCTCAATCCTTGACTAACGAGTTTAAGCACGTCGATTTATCGTCGAATATGTGAGTATACCTAACCGTAACAATCGTGTATGAAAAAGCCTGCTATAACCATTGAACGACTTGAAATTGGCTTGCACACTGGTTTTCATGAAGTCGCGAGGTCCTGGGTTCGATCCCCGACCGAGTCAATGTAGGAACACTGTTTTTATAATATCAAGTGACGGGACAAACAAGTCGTGCGCCTGATGGTAAGCTACACGCCTGTCCGTAATAGTTGCAGTGCCACTCAGAGCTTTAAACTGCAAATATCTGAGAGGCACTACCACTGCGCCCGTCACCCCGAGACATGAGTTGACAAGTCCCATGCACTTGTAATTTCACCAGCACCCTTACCCTTCAAAACCGGAGCACAGTGACGCTGATATTACTGCTTGACTGCCGAAATAGATAAGGTGGCAGTTTCCCTGGATGAACTCTTTCACAAGGAGCATATAGGTATAGCTACTAAAACTAACTATTCTATATTATCTAGAGTCTGGGTATTTATTATAGTACCGTCGTTGTTTCCGATTTCCATAACACAAGTGCTTTAGTTACTTACTTTGGGATCAGAGCAACGTAAGTAACAACGTAACTAATTTTTTTAAATTTATATACCAGTATAGATTTAGTAGACGAAAATTTTAATATACACATCTTTAGTATAAAATAAATCCATTAAAAGTTTCACATTGACTTTTAATTACGTCAAATACAGAGACGACGCCACTAAATTGGAAAGTTCCTTTTCATTCTACAGATAGCACTGGGCGGGCGGTCTCACACTCAGGAAATAAGCTTTCTGTCTACACCGACACATCCAAGATTGGACGTGGCAAATGCAGACACTAGTCGAAAACGCCTGCTTAGATACATTTAGCACCTAACTCTTAATTGAAGATGCAGTTTGAACTACCTAACTTACATAAAATAAGACGTCATATTTTTTTCTTATTATTTAGTTTGTAGTGCCCAGCGTTTCAAGACATTGTACACTTGGAAAAAAACACGATTAGGCGTTTTTTACATTTACTCTACTATACACAATACCAGAAAAGAGTGTCGACACTGTAAAGGTACTATTATTGAATATCAGGTAAAAATAAATAATTATGTTATAATAGTTAAAACTTGTAGGTTATTGTGAATACGCTGCAAAAAAATCGATTCCAATCAAGTTTTGTTTAGTGAGTTCTTGATTGAATCAAAATGCATTACTTAAAAGTGTTTATGCCTGATATGCTCAGATGGAATCCAATTATATCACCTATTTTTTTGCAGTGTATAATACTACTATAGTCTGTCTTTCGTGAAGGAAGACTGATAGCCTAAAATTAATGATAATTCATTTTTGAGTAAAGCTTACGTTGCAAACTATAGTCTAAGACTTGCAATAATTGCTAAGCCTATTATCTTCCGACTGGGTTGCATGAGTTAGTGAGATCGTTAGAGTTAGGTATACCACCCACACTGAGAGTGATTTGTCAGAAATTACGAACAAGTGAAGAATTTGTAAAATTAAGACCATTGTTTGAACATCTACTTGAAGTTTGAAGACACGGTTTTGCCTCTTCATTCATTTTAAAACATCATATTGTATTTAAGTTGGAAGTATTAAATTCATTTTACAACAGACGAGTTTATGTCGACTATTTAATACTTTGTTCAGTTGTAATAAGAGATGTGCTTTTAATCACGTTTGTGATACAATGTTACATTTGAAGCATTATTTAGGAACTTTCTACACTATTATTAGGTAATTAGGTACGTGTAATGAAATACCCGACAACGGTAAACCGTAGTCAAATCTACAAGTTAAACTCACAAAAAATATACATATATGCTATCGTACAATATAACATAACGCACTCAATAAACCTTAGAAAATTACGAAACGGACAATACTTTCTTCCCCACATGAAAGAGCTTCCTTAGCACTTGGCCCAAGTAATTGTCATGTAATTGCACAATAAAACACGTGCTAAGCAAATAGAAGGGTTCCGCAACCCAAACAATAGGGGACAAAGGCTACTGGGGACTCTTGGCTATTTTGTTGCATTGTGGTTTAAGTTGAAGGCGACAGTGGACAAAAATAATATTTTAAATGCGGAACAGCACTGAAAGTAAAATTAAGAACTTGTCCTGATTAAGGAAAAACACGATGTATATGACAACGTTGCAGTTTTTATTAGCAATAAAGACGATAAATCTCTTTGATTCTTTTTGGTAGGTAGTTAAAGCACTAATTTGCTAGCTTCTGATAACGAACGCTAGAGAAATTATTTCGTTAAGCCTACTAGTTCAATTTTTGTATATTGTCAAAAGATCTTTACGTTATCACTTGTGCCACAAGTCTTAATCTTTTGTCCTTTTCTAAGACTGCTCGGTGAAAGAAACGGAAGACTGTTGTCTACCAGATTCAACAAATTATAGGAAGGGGTTCGAATCCAAAGGGCAAATCCATTGTCATTTATTCAATGAAGTTTATTTAGCATAAAAATTTGAATGAAATTGATTTAGAGAGGGTGTGAAAGCGCTTTGTCAACTGTCTGAAATTACGCTAATGTTATTTTGTTACTAACAATAACTTTCATGAGCAATTCCGATTAGACACTAACTATTATCATTTTTATAGATAAGAAGTAAATTTAGACGAAAAAAAAAAACAAAGCAAAATTAAGTAACCTTACAAACTTTCCCAATACATTCGTAAGATCCTAAAAAATATGCATTGGATGCCGCTAACTCGGGAAGATTGGTTAATGATAGCCAAATTTTACAAAGGTAGGCTACTTCGGAAATCCAGTGAACATTAAATCACGCGAAATAGTTGTAAAAAAAATTAAAAACCTTGGTCACATACAAATGCAATATGCTGGCCCGCAGGTTCGCGAGATGCTCTATCGATATTAAAATGACTTTATTCAAAGCTTACAATCCAATTATTTTACTCGAGCGGCCTGTGGGTTAAGTATACAAAACGAGCTTACAACGCCCTTCTCGATCAATATAATAACGCTTTCAGGATGCTGTTGGGACTACCAAGATGGTACAGTTCATCAGGCATGTTCGCCGAGGCGCAAGTAGAAGGCTTCTAAGCGATCATGTGAAAGCAAATAGTATCTGTTGAGGTTCTATACCCATAGATCATACATTTATACTGGCCGCTTAGTTTTGTTTATAGCTGTACGATGACAAACATTGTTTTTCTATTTTGTTACTCCATCGTCTAAATATGTGGTTGTTCTATTTCTGTTCTGGTGAATATATATCATCTTCTTCGCTATTCCAAACAGTATCGCTTATGATTCTTATCAAAAGTAGCCACAACAGCATCCTAAAACTGGTTGCAGGCAGATTTGATTGTCCAATTCTAAAATACTGGGTTGGGCAAACCAAATGTGTTTTTATATATATAAAATAATGTTGTGTCGTTGTGTTCTGTATACTAACCTATTCTAAGTGAAAATTGTTACTAACAAAAAACAAAATTCTATAAAAAAAATACCCAACACAAGCGTAGCTAATTTAGACTATTCCATCTTCACTGGGTTCCCGGAATAGCAAATTAAGTTAATGTTATTTTTATCAATATGGATTTCCGCAAAGTAACACCTGAATCTACTTATAAATGTTTTTCTAAAACAGGACATTTGGTCGCAGTAAAGCTCCTTGGGAAAGGATTCGTCCGGGAAAGTGCTGCTACCTTTCTTATTTCTGTCGTCAAGCAGAAATGTGAATATTACTGTGTTTCGGTTTTGAAGAGTAGGGGGTGCTGGTGAAATTACAGGCAAGCAAGATTAAAAGAACAGTAGCACTGCGACTGTTATGGACAGGCGAGTCGTTTATCACCAAGCACACGACTTGTTTGTTCCGTCATTTGATATTATAAAAATAAAACAATAAAAAACGAACATCTTTAAGGTGTTACTGAATAGACATCGAACATCTTTTGTGCGATCTCGTTCCAACGTAGATCCTACCTTTGCTCCACGGCTGGTAGTGGTCAAGACCCAATATATTTAAGTAAGATCTGTATAAACCTCCATAGGTTTCTCACATATGGCGCTACGGCTACGGCAAAACTGTCGTTTATGTCAAAAACAAAGGTCGAAAACTAAGCACATTGAGAAATTCGTGAGCTCTGCTGATTCATTCCAGAGCTCAGTTGGAAGAGCGGTCTGCCCCGGTCTGACAAACTGGTCGAAGGATTGTTTCTTGTGTTTGTTCGATCTTTGTAGCAATAATAATAACAAACTAGTGGATTTTTATGGTACTAAGTGACCGGACAAACAAGTCGTGCACCTGATGGTAAGCGACACACCTGCCCATGACAGTTACAATGCCACTCAGAGCTTTAAATCGCAAATATCTGAGGGGCACTGCTAGTGCGCCCGTTACGACATAAGTGAAATAACAGGCACAAGGGATTTTTCAATTTACGTCTTTGGGTTACAGGCGCAGTGGCAGTGCTCCTCAGATGTTTGTAAGAGTCTATATAACAAACAGTCACACAGTGAAAGTTTTGAATCAATTGCTTTGAAAAAATATATAGTTTAATTGATGATATACCTGATTGGTATAGGGTATAAAAACACAAATTTACCTCGAAATTTTACAAGAAAACTGTTGTATTCAGTACGTTACATACATTGACTTACAAATAAATGGACGACGGGTCTAAAACAAAAACCACGAAAAAAATGTCCCAAGTCAACCTATTCGAAATTTAAATTGTAATGTCATCGCAGGATCGCGCTGTCGTCGAACAAATGAAGACTAAAGCGGAGTTTGGCGCTCTGTATACGATTTTAGCGCCTTACAAGTGCGGACACTTTTTAGCGCGGACTCGACGTCCATATAATTGTAAGTCAATGGTTACATACTACAATGTTTTTTTAAAATATCAACTGAACTAAATGGAACACGTATACGATATAAAGTTTTGAAATGGCTTTAATTTAGTTTGTAAAAAAAATAATTCTGAAATAAAGCCAGTGTACCCATTCAGTACGGGAAAGTTTTGAACACAATCTGATGTAGTATCAACCCTTAAAACTCTGAGCGGCACTGTAACATAGTATGGACAGACATGTCACGTACCACCAGGCTCACGACTTGTTCGTCCAAACACTAGGTATCATAAAAACAATCAGTACGAAGTAGTATTCCATGGCTTGAGACAGTAGCAATTGAAATAATACGCAGAGTCCGTTTGCGATGATGCCTAAAACATATGTACACCTGCAAAATGCTAGACAGGTTACCACCACACGTTGCGCTCGCATCGACAAAGCGAGAAATAAAATACGAGAACGTCTTTCAATAAGAATACGCGTTATTCAGTATTTCTATTACATATGGCATTCACAATAAAATGAACAAAGACACGACGGCGTCGAGACGTGTCGGGAATTAATAAAAAAAATCGAGGGCAAATGAAGGGTGGCGATAATGCTGTCGAGTCGAGAGAAGTCCATGTCACAATGGTACGCAGTACGTGATCGACCTATTTAATTTTGGAGGGTATCTTTAAGATTTGTCTTGTAAATCAAATGGGAGTACCAGGGTTAATGTCATTACGCATTTATATTTCTTTTTTTCGATTGAAATTTGTTCAAATATTCAACCTTATTGTCTTACTAATTACGTCGATAAATTGGATAAACGGTTCCTCATCTGTTTATGAAATTGCAATTGCAAATAATTATACTACCGCGGCAAAATGATTCATTGCTATATTATAAACAACTCTAGACCTATAAACTTTGCAAAATCACCGTAAAACATCCTCGTAAACCTACTTAAATATCAGCGACAAGGTATTTTCCGACACAGCCCTCCTTAGTAAAATTATTGAAGCATCACTCGAAAACATTACGACCTTCTGTATTAACTTATGAATCGTAAACTCATTTTAGACGTCGTATACAGACCACAGTGTTTGACTTAGTACGAGATCTTAAAGACAAAACCACATCCCATCGATTTTTTTTAAAAGCTATAAATCGGTTATTAAATGCAACCGCAACTTCTCGCGTTTACGACTACATGGTGTAACTTTGAAGGTACCTCATTTTTCTGTTTGGTTAAATAGTTACATTTTTTTTAATATCCATAGCATCCGGTGCGTGCTAGGGTTTACATTCAATTGGATTTACGACTGTTTTCATTGCGGGCACTGTTTAATATAAATAGGATAAATACGTGAGACGGTTTCCTGTTGGTTAATAACAGAAATAATATTTCGTAAAAACAATTGGGTGTTATCCTAGTTATCAAACTTCTTTTTACAGCGGAAACAATGTTAAATTTGGCCGCGGTGCATAGATTTTCATGGGAATTTCACTTAATGTTCTCCATTCATCTATTGTCATTGATTATTAACATAAAACCTAATATTAGTAAATAAATAACTAAACGTTACAGTTCCTACGTGCCTACGTACCTACCTACATAAGAAATGTCTAGCTTAGTCTCCAATAGTAGCTGTAGCTCCTTGTGAGTGCTCGTCCAGGGAAGTACTACCTATTTCTGCCGCCAAGCAGCAATGGAGTGTTACTGCGTTCCGGTTTTGAAGGGTAAGGGTGCTGGTGAAATTACACGCACATGGGACTTGTCAACTTATGTCTCAGGGTGACGGGCGCAGTGGCAGTGCCCCTCCGATTTGCGGCTTAAAGCTCTGAGTGGCACTGCTTATGGAGAGGCGTATCGTTAACCACCAGGTCCACGACATGCGCGTCTCGTCACTTGGTATTATAAAAAAATAAAGCTTAAACTGGAATGTTTTAAGAAGCCTAACATCGTCTTACTTTCTGAAACACTTATCTTATAAAGAGTGATTATTCAGGAGATGCGAAAACTTTCTATTTGTTTTAAATTTCTTATTAAGGGTTTTAATTTGGATGCATTAGTTTAAAAATAGGTAAAAGCCAGTGTGTGAATATGTAGGAAATGTGTGAATGTGATAATATTTTTTTGCATTTCAGTTACTTTGTGCTTTAAGATACGAGTTTGAGAAAGTAAAGCGACTTGTAATTCTGTATATGTTAAGTCAGTATGTGTTTTAAGATTTTTATATTTATTTTTGTTTTGTTTAAAAAAACGGAACGATCTTTTGTTTTGTTTTTATATGATTTGAAATTTTTCTTCTTCAATTAATATGTAACCCACTTCATTCTGCAGTAATTAAATTCTACAAAGTTGTGTGTATCACTAATATGCATATGTATAAGAAAAATTTTTCTTACTCATAGCCTTGGTGTGCAAAACTATATTTACGCTATGTTGGTGTACTTTTATAAATAAAAATAAAATCTTGCTTTGTTACGTATTATATATTAGCTAATTTTTGTTACAGCAAAAGTTGTTGAAAAATGCATTTTATAAAAGTAATGTAGCATCCAAAAGGGGTGTAATTTCCTAAAATATACGTAATTAATGACGTGATTCAGATATATACAATATTATTTCTATGATCGCGTAAACGCCCAGCGTACCTACATAATAATGATAATTTGAATGCGAATTTAGTGCTACATAACTTTACTATTCTATATGACCACAGGGTATTTCAAAAAAATACGTTTTTCATACAAGTATTTGTATGAGAAACTGTCACAGATGGATGTAATTATATTTATCTAGTACATTTAAATGTACATCGGGACCTTAGCGCTTTTCCCATTGTAGTTTTCTGGATCTTACGAGGACATAATTTAACTAATTTAAATGCGAATTACAAACAACATATCGCTGATTTGCTGATACATTGACTTGATTGTAAATTTAAAAAAAAAAAAATTGCCAAAATTTATTCAAATCATGTCGAAACATCTGTTTTTAACTGGTGTTCATTCACATATATGAAGAAAAATTGGCAGAAATTTTAAATTTACATGTAGGTATTGTAAAAATGAATGAATTGGAAATAAAATTAAAAAATTCAATTTAAATCCATGTCCTGACAACATTACAAGAAGTACAATTGCGTGAACTATATGTTTGCTATGTTTTACAGCCAACTTTACTTATGTTTTTCCTGAAAAAATTACATTCAAATCACATACGAGGTATTCAATCTCAAGCGATAATAAGATAGAATAGTTTAAAATATAGTATTTGCGTTTTAACATTAATTATGACTATAGTCCATCTCACATGGAATGAATCCTGAAATTTCCAATTTTTACGTTCCACACAAATTATTTCTAATTAATTTCTCAATCAGGCTACAAAAAGAAGTAACAAATTTGTCATAATGTACCAAAAATAAACAATATTTGTTGCAGTTGTATTTTAAATAAAATTACAGTATATTAAGTACGAAGAAAATAAAATGATAAAAATAAATCACCCAATTAGTTGATGCGTAAAACGGAATATTTTATCCATAAAGATTTAAATCATAAAACCGATAAATCCAGGCGGCTATTATGTATTTCGCGTCAATATGAGTACATACTCCTTGTATGCTGGTCGTTTTGTTTTTGTTTTGAGCTTTACGTGATATTTTTTGGAGAAATTGTTCAAATTTCATTTCGTTGCAGTCGATTTTAATGTTTTGATTTTGACTTTTTGTTTGGTTGTTATAGATTTGTTTATTTGTTGTGTAGTTTTTTTGGTTACATAATTACTTAATCATGTTTATTTTGTTTATTATTTGTTATTAAATTATTATTATTGATAGTCTCTTCGTTACAAATTATCTCGATACGAAATAATACAATTTCAGTTTGCCGTGACTAAAGAACCAATAAAGAACCCGAAACGCTGGTTTAAAAAAACATAGGTACTCTATTTTAGATCCGAGAAATAGTTCTATTTCCAATAGATAAGGCTAGTTTTGATAAAAGCAGTTGTTTGTATCATTACCATAATTAAATGGCGTTGATGTTTGCGTAGGAAGACAAGAGACGAGTAATTATCAGGCATCAGTAAACCTTCAAAGTGGTTCAGGTATCAGGCAGGACACAAACAACCAGGCGAAACTATACTAGTTAACGGGGTGATACTTGTATTAATATATTTTTTCTTATAGTACCTATGGGCTAAAGGGATACAATGACGATAGCCCTGAAGTTCCAGTTAGATTTTTTTACGACTCCAAGTGACGAGACGAACGCGCACACTTTCCCCAGAGAACTGAATTGAATTGCAAACGAATGATCGCAAAATATTTGGGACCAAAAAACAAGTTACTGTCATACTATAGGTACAAATACAAGTGCTAAACTGTTTTCTCAATACAAAAATCTATGGATGTAAACAACAAAAACAGATTTTTGGTTAAAAAAGGTTAACCAGTCAGATGGCACGTCCAATGTGCCAAATCGTAACTAATTAATTCGTCACTGAAGCGCCTTGATTTGACACCAACAAACGGCCTACGACCAGAGATAGGTATAGCTACTGCGCACACTTATTCATACGCGCTCTGTTACCCCGAATGACCCAACTGCCGGTGCGCCCGTCAGCCTGAGACAAGTTGACAAGTACCATGTAGGTACTGTAATTTCCCCAGCACTTCTCCTCAAAACCGGAACGTAGTAATGCTCATATTACTGCTTGGTGGCAGAAATATGTAAAGTCTGGTTAGCTCTATTCCCGTATATTCTTACCATCGAGTGTATAACCAGAAATAGAAACGGATTGTTATTTAATTTGTTTGAAAACTATTCTGCCAAATCATTACCGTGACAACTGCGCCTCGATTGGCCAGCCCGAATTCTAAACAATTGACGGGTGTTGTCAATTGTTTAACTTCAAATCGTCCACTTTAACTTGAGCTTTGCTATAATGGACAAGCACAAAAATTACAAAATTACATATTTAATTACCGATGAAATGTGATTCCATTTGTTTTGTAATTAGATGTTATGCTGTTTTTCTCACACCACCCATAGGTATGGAACAGCCCCCATTGTTAGAGATCTTTATTACAATAAATACAGAATATTTTTGGAATATACGGAGATGTACACACAGGCCAGTTGCTGGCCTGTCCTATTTCAGCTTTCTAATATGTGATTTGAGTGCAAACGAGAGTTGATATTTAAAAGTGACATAAGATCCATTTGCCTGATGAGTTGCCAGGGATGGACTCGGCGATTCTAACACTGGACAAATATAACATTTAGGGTGAGGATTGTATACGCCACTGATCCAACAAAGCTCTCACACACTACGTGCGTCCTCTTTCCCGACTCGTTCTTAATTATACTTGTATAGGTATCTTAACAGCCATATAGATTTTCATAGGAAACAACCCTTACGTTTGATTTTTTAAAATAATATCGTAGCGAATATGAATCAAAACATAGCTATAAAGTCTAATTGATGGATGTGACAGCGGTTGAGCGGCGATGCGCCTGGCTTCCTCAGACAAATGCGGAGATCCCGCATAACTAGCTCCATCCAAAATAACCATTGACATAAAAAACAAACCTCGAACCCAATCTAACACATCTCATTAACATACTATCGCAGCTTATGAACACTTTTCCCTCTTAATAGAACTTAAATTACTTGAATTTAAAACAACAGTTCTAATGATATTGGGAAACCGAAACAAATTGACGCGTTTTTTATTACTAAAAAAATCCGTAATCATTAAAAGTAATTTAAGAACGATATAAAGTGACTGTCGGATGCCGTGTCCCTTTTACTCGATGGGTCAATTCACGTTTATTTACGATATACTTAAAAATTTAAAGCGAAGTAATTTGTGCGTCAAATTGCGTGAACGACAAAGAAATAACGTTTTGTCGTCCGAAAAGGAAAGGGATTACAGTTTGTCGCCTTTGGCCAATTTGCATTGTTCGATAACCACGTAAGTGCTTGACTGTGACGTTTTTTGTGACAGTTGCAAGATGAAATAAAAGTGTCAATTCTGACAATATCCACTTTGTATTGCCTTAAAGACTTAACGAGATGTAATGGGACAATTTGCCAGCTTTAAAATTTTATAACGCGCCATTTAGCAATGTCGTTACCTTTTTGAAAGATGTATACTTATTAAAGTAAAAAGTAAAAAGAGGTAAGCGCGAATTGTGTTAAAAATAACAATCATAAAAACGGAATGTATAAAAACTTTATAACAATTACTTTTGTAAGGCTTTATTGCCTGAATAAATAAAGGTGTAGAAAATGTTGCATATCTACGAAATATTTCTTAATTTCGTTCTAAATTGAAGTTGCTTTCATCTTTAGCTCAACCTTTTTCTAACACAAAAATAGTAGCACAGGTGTTGGATGCAATTTTTTCCAGATGTTACTCTGAGTTAAACCACTGTGAATTGATGTGATATCAGGAATTAATGTTGAACTACTTAGGTATATTTCCAAATTCAATTTAAAAATTTTATTCCACTTATAATGATATGAGTACCTAACACAAATTCTTGTTATAAAAAATCAGTGTTTGAGCTTAATTTAATCTTATGCACTAAATAATATTAGGTACATTACTGTGTAAAGAAATGAAAAAAAATACGATTATAAAGAATTGATGGCCATTATTTATTCCTATTCAAGCTCTGATAAAACGTAATTTATAACGATAATTGTCAGAAAATTCAAATGTATGTACCCAGCTACGAACCCTTGCATTACCTAATTTGAAAGCAATCCGTATCATCGCTGTACTTATTGAAAATTTCACCTGGATTAACAAGTGGACAATTTTTTTTTTCAGTGAAATGTCTAATTTTTTTATTCGAATTTAAAATTGAATAACATAGGATTTTTTGAGTGAGAGTTAAGGTGGGACTGACAATTCAGTACGTTTGAAGTACATAGGTCAAATTAAAACTTACCTTTAAATGCGTTACCATTGTTTCTCCCGGTTCTTGAGACATCAGAAAAATCTGCACGCGACGAAAACCGACGAATATAATAAAATAAATAACAAAAAACTATACACGCATCGTCCAATCACATCAATTCTTTGGCATAATTCCTCACAAACATAACATCTCCAGTTTTACAGTACAAGAGTCACAAAATAAATATAATAAAAAAAACTCACAAACAAAAACACAAAAAATTAAACAATAATCCAAACACAAATTCGAAATACGAAGTCCGCGCTAAAATCGTTCGCAATAGCGCCGCGCGATCGAACGTCGTTCGAGCTTCGAAATCGGTACGTAATGCACGTCTCGCGAACGCGCGCCGCCGACACACAATGCTGGCAGATCGAAGCGAGCCGACAATACGCGCGCGCTACAATAACCACCGCCCCCCTCGCCCCGCCCCGCCGCGCGTGCGACAAGGACGCACCGACCTAATGTCACTGCCCTGCGAACAATGCCATGTTTCAAAGCCTTATGCTCCTACACTTTGAATCAAACTTCACATTTGAACCAGAACTTAAGGTTGCACTGCCCATATTCTTTACAAATTTTAGAAAAATCAGCACACTTCTATTTAATGATGCATTTACAATCAATTGTCTATGCGGATTAACAGCTTTCATCCCGCGGAATCTATACAAAGCCATTCAGCCCATCCTTTTCTAACGGGCGATGTGTGCGTGTTGAACCGGCGCGCGCCCTCCCTTTCGTTCGTATTCTTCTAGGCAGTAGGCGAGCTTTTGTCTCGCTCTAGGCTCCGCCCAGGCGAGCGTCTTTGAGTGCGGCGGCCGGTGCACAGTGTGCGCGCTCGGTGAATAGCCGGGTATTGTGAAATGATTCGCACACTACAATGAAACACAGGTGGGTGTGCGCTCAATCTATGAGGGCGTTTAAAAAGTCAATACAATCGCTGTTACATCTGTGGAGAAAATTTTCTTTTGATTGTAGTCGTGTCTATCTGGGCGTGTTATTGTGCCATTGTGCCGTGAAGGCGTGGCCAGAGGAAAACGGTCTATTGTGTACTGGGATCCGATTGTGCGATTGGCGAGCACTATTGTTGTTTCCACAACGGACTTTCTCACAGAACTCGTTTTTATGAAATGAATTATAATACCGAACAGGAATATTTTTGGCTGTCACTCTTTTTTATGGCTTTTCATTATCATATCCCAAGATTTCAAAAAATGTTACGTTAAAATTATTAAACGATAAACCAATAAAATCTATTTACTTGACATAAAATAGAAATTATAACGGCTATTAGAATGCAATGTCAATTTCCAATGTCAAGCCGGCAGCTAAAAATAAATCTTAATTTTAGATCGACCGGAGAGTACTCTCCCAATTATCCATTCACACAAGCATTAACATACATTTTGAAGTCCATCTGCATAATCTTAATGAATATTTAATTGTCCTTAATTATATTTGAATATTTATATCTTTATTTCGTCACAGCATCTGCATACAAAGTGTTCAAGTAGGTAAGTAGTAGCCAGCGTCTCTACGTTCCCAATTGATCAACATTTGAAATACAAAATGGTTGATGTGGGAACCGAAGCTATGGCAGTATATTCGAATAATCTAAATTTTGTACTCTCTTTCCTGGGCTCTCTTCGGCTATAGGTATTGTTTAAAATATTATCCTTAATTTAGTTTGGCTCAAGTTATTTATTATCAAATGAAAAAATATCGTTCACCCTTATGCATGATGAATTCTCAATTAGAAAATTGATTACAGAAATAATTTTGCCTACAAAAATATATTTATTAGAATTCAGACGTCGTCTCTTTTTAAATATTTTTTAACAATGCTCTAAATACTATGTTAAAACAAATATCTAACATGTAGGCACTTAGGTTCGACCTTGTAGTGATATAGGTACCTACCTCATAGGCTTAATAACAACACTTAAGCATTAGCAGATCCTATTGCTAAGTGGACTACAGGAATACACTCAGCATTTTGGAAAGGTCAAGTAGAACGCGCGTTCTTAAACGTAAGGACAATATATATGACCTATATCGTGGCGCAGGCGTGGAAGAATGTATGTCTCGGGTGGCACCCACCCCGCTACGAAGGGAGTAACGGGGTATTATATAGGGGGTAGGGGGTTTCAAGCTTTTATTAGCCCGGTTTCCAGGAAAATTACTTTTTGTTTGATGACTGTACGGTGAATTGCGCCGCTTGTTGAAGTGTAATCTGGTGATCGTGTTTTATTTTAGGATAATTCTAATGGTGTTTTTTTATTTGGGAATACAGGTTTAATGAACTCGTACTTCAAAAATGTGATTTGATAGTATTCTGTCTAATAAAAAAAAAACAGTATTTAGCAGTTGTTATAGGGCTGTAACGTTTTATCGGTGGAGAAATTGGTCATTATCGTTACATGGTTGTTTCTAATTTGCAATCTTGCTGTGTTGAAAAAAAAAGCATGACAAGCACTACTCAAATAAATACCTAGGTACTTAGATTTGCTTGGAGCTACCCAGCACTGTATAGCAAATTCGGAAGATAACCCCAGTGCAGGTAAAATACCCCTCTCTCCCTTTGTCGTGTAATGAATATTATCGACGGAAACGACGTAACTGATGCCGGGGGCAAGCAATTACTTGATTGGTTCCTGTTTTGTTTGAAAAGGAATTTGTATAGCTACGAGATTCCTTTTGACTTCCTTAGGTACACTCAGAAGATGGAGATACAGGACAAAGGTTTTGAGACAATTTGTTAATTAGTTGGCCTTTGGTTTGTGTCGTTTTGGACTCTTGCGGTTGGTTTTGTACCTTTATGTGATTTGTGTTAAAGAAACTTTGATAATGTTTTGAGGACAGAAATATTCAAATTAATATTTACAATATAGATACTATTTCACTAGCAGATAGCATTTATGTAGATAGATGTATTAGGATATAGTATGTTTGTTTGTATTATTGTATTTTTGCTTGATATGTTTCCAACCAGTTCGTGATCTGTGGTGGATGCTCATGATTAAATTAAAATTGTTAATCTTTACGTTTGTTTGTAATATGAAACGAACACGAACATTTTCAGAAAAAGGAATTTTCTTTTGTATATTGCGTCGAATAATGCTTTAACTCTTCAATATTTCATAACAACTTAAGCTATTTTAGATTGAGTCAAAACGTCTAAGTAATGATTTGATTAGTACGTTTCAAGATTAAACCAAAATAATAATAATGCTACTGCTTTTTTTGTAATGACTACTTACTGATTGTTGAAGCATGAAAATACTTACACCTAATAGTAAATTTATGAATATAATAATTTAGTTATTGATAATTTTAGTAAAGGTTTATTTGAAAATAACAATGTTTGTTTGTTTATCGCGCGGTAAGCACTCAGTCAAGACTTTGGGTGACTTTTACAATGAAATTATTGATTATAAATATAAAAATGTACGAAGTATTGGTTTTTGCAACATTTGTTTTGTATCTCCAGTAGATATGGTAAAATATCAGCTGAATTTTAATATGCACGTGTAATATAAGCGGTAATACATCTCTACCTTAATCAAATGAACAGAAAGACAAATAGCAAACCAGCTAATCAATCGAAAAGAGACCAAAGCAAAAGGCGGAAATGTCACAATGGGCGCGGATTAGAGACAGGCCGGTGATCTTTAAATAGATAGCGCTAAGTGACACCAATTAGCTGATGTTGCGCCCCTAACTGACACCGGTTAAGGTGGAGTTTCGATTGGCTTTCGTTTTGTTTTGTTAACTGTTGCATCTTTGTCACCAGTTGATGCATAATTATGTTCTTTTAATAATGTTATTTCCTTAACAACATTAATTTTACATCTTAAAAGCTCCCAGGTTATTCATTAAAAGATATTCAATAATTACAGGTTGAAAGTCATACCAGAATAACAAACTTGTAACCAGGAATTACCATTATTTTTAAAGCCCCGCACTGGGGAAACCCTGTATCGCGAGTGCTATGGACACACGCATAGACAACCACAAATCACACCCAAACTCACGAGAGAAATAAATCTAGGCCATACAAATATTTCTCCCGGCCTGGGAACCGAAACCAGGATCTCTGCGTCCCAGTCCAGAATGGTAACCGTTCGGCCACGGAAGCATTTAATATATAGGTAGGTACTTAATTGACTTTTTCGGATACATTAGTCATCTTTATTCTACCATAGTCAGAGATGGGAAAGCGCCCGAGTTTTAATGCGGCGCTTTATTAATACCGAATTTAAATCGGGTTAAAAGCCATTAACACCCGTAATCGAGGGCAAAAACTTATTTGCAAATAAATATTTGTTTTTAATCGAGTTTTGTTTAAATTTAATGATATTATTTTACAAAATGTTTATTGCCTTCTGATCTAGGTATACTTGATTTGGGTGTTGTGTGGATCTTTTTCAATTAAAAAGACTTTTACCTCTATTTGTAATAAATATAGATTTGCACCGTATTCGCCGTTTCCGCCCAAGACTTTTCAGAAACGGATTAAAATCCGGGTTTTTCAGTATAAGCCCGGTTAGTTGGGTTTTAACCCACTGCCCATCTCTGACCATACTATGTCGAATCTTGATAAAATATCTGCTTTTTTTTTAAAACGTGTTAAATTTCTCAAGAATTTTCTCCAACAATCTCTCTTTCTGAATGTATGTATTTCAACATTCTAAATCATACTCAGTGTAATGAAAATCAAAATATAGCATTCATTTGCACATAATTCAGTTGGGAAGATTGTTCCACCATCTTGGTTTAAGTCCCCCTCATTTACGAGATAACAGCTCCCTTCCCCTTGCTATGAACACACAAACTAACTTCGTTTTGATGTGTCTACACTTGCAACTTTGCTTTATGAAGAGATTAATAATGTTTTGCACGTTATTACACATTCTACCTGCTCGTGTATAGGCAGATAATTTTGTAAAATAAAATATTTAAAGTTGTTTTATTGGTTTTGATAACGACTACACAGTTATCCTATAAATTTAGTTTTTTTTTGGAGAATCAGGTTTTTCCGTCAAAAACTATTTAGTGATTTTGTTGAATGCGACTGAAATTTAATTACTTTTGCCACTTCCGGGATCACACGATACTCGCAATTGGCTTCATTTGGGTTTCGTTGCAACTTTGACGACACGAGGTTCCTGTGTTACACACCCCATTATTCATGGTGTTGTACTTTACATCTTGTTGTACTTACCCATTTTTGTCGCCAAGCAGTAATGTGAGCATTTCTGCCTTCCGGTTTTGAAGGTTACTTCGTGTGCTGGTAAAATTACAAGCACATGGGACTTGTCAACTTATGTCTCAGGGTGTAGGGCGCAGTGGCAGTGCCCCTCAGATCTTTGTGATTTAAAGTTCTCGCTTACGATCAGGCCCACGACTTATTCGTCCCGTCACTTAGTTATTATAAAAAAAAACTATTCGTGTATGTACGGCGCCAAACTTGTAATAAACCTAGAAATGTTATATTAGATAGATACATGTAGACATCTCCAAGCATCTTTAGTATCTTTGACACATATATATTTGAAAATATCATTTATATGTTGTGGTGTTTTCATGTAGGCAATTTTGTCTTTGATCTTTCAGTTTCATCATTATAATTTGGGTGTTATTAAATTTTAGTTCTCCTTGTTCAAATAGGCTGTCAACTTAATATTAATAAGCATCTTTCACATAACTTAGGTAGTTAATATTGTACCTATATTCAAAGGAGTTGTTTGCTTTGCGACTAGGTACCAAAATTTTAAGGAACGTATTAGATGAATTTACAAGATTATACAAAATTAGTTAAGATACCGCGTTACCTAATAGTAAATTATTAGCACAATAAAATCTTATTTTTTTGTCATCACTAGGAAGTCAGTTTTAATTATTATGCATTTAAAAACTAAATTAATTACATAATTACGTCAACCCGCAACGTAGGCTTTGTCAGGAAGACAAGAATATAAATCAGCAACAGGCTTCGTCACTTAAATATTAATAGTGCAATTCACCAGAACAAAGGACCGCTCTGAATTTAGCTGGTTCAAACGTCCCCATAACACTGACAGCATTACCGCGCTGAATGGTCAACGAAATTTGTTGCACCAAGTAAGATCCAGAGCTTGGATCACAGTCTCTATCTCTAAGTCGACGACCCAACTCCCGATGAATTCTTTGGCCTCCGCACCCCAAGTATTAGTGCTGTTTACAAGCAGTTAGGTCATGATTAAGAGAACGTCTGCTCGCATCGAGTATTTTGTAAGGAGTGACAACGGAACGAAGCAAAGTAAAACTGGCGAAGAAAAATAATTAGGGAACGGTTCAAAATTTCAACAGTAAAGTGGTCAGGAATCAGAGAAAATGGTGATAAAAAGGTGGAATAACGATGAATAGAGGTCGCATCGTCACAACTCTCACCACGGCATTCGTTTTTGTTTATCTTCCGATGTATTCTCGGATTTGAAGACTGTGACTCGCACTGTTGGCGTAATAAGGCATAAATGTTCTGCGTAGTGCCTCAGAGAGGATTCCGATGCTCTGATACTCATCGCAATTCTTTGCCATCAATTTGTTGTCTGTCACTATGTCATAAATTCTTATTATAAGATCTAAATTATTTTATCACTGTATGGGTATTTAATTGCCAACATGGCTGGACTGTTACCTTGCTGGTCTGCCACGCAAAGGTCCCGGGTTCGATACACGGGCTGGGAGAATTATTTGTGTGGACTACATTTATTTCTCTCGTGGGTTTGGGTGTCGTTTATGTGTGTGTCCATGGCACCCGCGACAAAGGGTTTCCCTAGAGCGGAGCTATGAGTGTGTGCATTATTTATTTATTTTTATATTACACACTTTAGAAAAAGAAACAGGTTTCAGACAACGTCTCGTAATAAGTCCATATCTGCAGAATGACAACTTTTCAATTTTAAAGTTCTACGAACGACTCGATACAACAATTTTAACGCATTATCACATGTCGCTTTAATATACCAATAATCTTTTACCAGTTGAACAATTTTCTCAAGAACATTTCCATAAAATTCACCTTAATTAACAAACCATAGTTGCTAGGTGCCAACATTTACAAATACGTTGTCAGTTGAATGCTAACCTTATTAAGATACAATCTATGAGAAATGGCCATTCAATAAATAAGATTTTAATGATAATCAACGCAAACGTTTCTCACGACCTCTGCGATAAAATCGGAACATTTGACATCTCGCTCGCACTTTCCATTGAAATAGGATTTTTAAAATTTTATCTCTCCTTCCGATGTCAAAGTGAAAGATTTTTATACAGATCAGCGTAAATATATTGCTACTAAGTTGCCTAAATGGAACCATTAGGCGAACTAATATCGGTTTGTAGCGACTCCCCCTGCATCTATTTCAAAAGTACCTATTTTCATAATGATGTCCGTTTTCACTTAGTTTTTTAAACGACGCTTAAACGGGAAAAATAAGTAGATCCCATTTAGGGCACTTAAGTGAGGGACTTTTTTAATTTATTTCCAGATTTCACGTACACTTCTAATGTATTTCGGGCGGCTTTTAAAAAATATTGACGTTACACTTTATAATTTTGTTCATTAGTACTTTTTCAGAGCATCACATTTGTCTTTGTATAGTTGTGAACAGACTTCAAAAAGTAACCTTACTGTAAATGCATAAGATGCCTTGTCGATGGATATTGTACTACAAATATTTGAAAAATAAAAACATGACACTATATATACATAGGTATCTTCATGATAACGTTATTATTTAAATATGAATGAGATAATATATGTACAACTTTTAAGTAATTCCATAAACTTTGAATTTAGCTGCATTGCCTAACAAAAATTTATTTTTTCCATAAATAGATGAAAAGCAACCCACTGGGCGGGCACAGGTGGCCACGACAATAGTGTATTGTGTGGTGGGCGTGGCCCATTGTGCCCTTCCACCAATCAGAATGTTGCTCGCAACAATAGCGCACCGAATTGGAATGCCGCATGAATTCTATTGTTGGATTGGTAGCGTAATAGAGTTCTATATTTGAAAATTTGCAATTGTAAACTCCTTGTACTAACTTTAAAATTAATTTAGATGGCCAGCAATTTTTCAATTCACGCCATTATTTACAACTATAGTTCTATAAAGTTTTGTTTGGAGAAATAAATGCATAAATACCTTGATTTAGCATAAATCAAACTGGAAATTAACGATGTTGCCAAATGCACATAAATTTAAAGTTAAATACGACACCGTTACGCGTTAAATTAAATTATAAAAGTTGAATTTAGTAAACTGGAACTATAGAGCTAAAAATGATGAACTATTCTTAAGCCATCGTCGGAACTAAAACAACAAAACGCTTCCAATATCTCTAATAATAAATACTGAAACGTATAAGTTAACGTTTCGTTTTCATTCAGTATTCGAAATGAAGAGAACGTAAACGTTAACTGCGTTTGGAAAACATTCGGACTCGATTAGCGAGAGTTCATACCTATACGAAGTGCATAGAACAAGACCGGATGTGCGGGACAGGTGTCGTCCCCGTACTATGAAATCGAACGATACGTTAACGATATTTAGCGATTGCAATTTCAGATAATAAAGGTACCTAAAGAGCTTAGTCTAGATAAGTTACTGTTTACGTTCTAGATTTTCGTTTAAGATTTCAAATTTATAACGATCTATAATTTATTGTGTATCTTGTTTTGTTGTCTTTATTAAGGCCTATATCTAATGACGATGTTATAGGTAGGTAGGTAGGTAGGTAGGTATTAGGTAATAATCTCTTCTGCTTCACTCTATGGAATTTTGAGCTTTTTTTGTCTTTTTATTGATAATTAAGAGTAATTTAATTTCCTTTCAGTACATTAGATAAGTATGTACCTAAAGGCAATCGATTTCTTCTTTTTTCCAATTTTAAGATATCTAATTTTGACATCTTACGTTATACTCGTAAATAGGTACCTATCGTTCTTTTAAATTATTTAACTACACACTAGCTGGCGCCCGCAACTTCGTCTGCATACAATAAGTATTTTCGATATTCTACTGTACTATACAAATTGTCATAGTTTTATCGATTTTCCATACAAACATTTATCATTTCCAACCCCTTTAAGATATATTTTGGTGACAAAATGTAGCCTTGGGTCATTTTCCTAATCCTTTCTTTTCTATATATAAATAATTCCTTCATCAAAGTTGGTTCAGCGCTTTTGGGGTGAAAATGTAACAGAGTTACCTACTTTCGTATTTATAATATTATAGTTTGGAATTAAACATACATACAAAATATTAATTCTTCCAAAGAATATAAAATAAATAATCGCACATTATTCACTCCGTAGTAGCTCTATTCCAAACTCACACATAAGTTTTAAAAACACGTCCACTGTAGCCTGATCTTCCTCTTTTCCCGCATTCCTTTGCTACTTCGTACTAATAACAGAAATGGCGGGGTTATGCAATGTTTTATCGCGGATCTTTCTTAAATGGACATTGTGTTACAGTTTTATACGAAAACCATGTTATCATTTGCGTTTATTGACAACCTTAAGTCGTAGATATATGGTAGAGATTTTGGTAAGTGAATTTAAAGTTTATTTATGTTTCGGTTGAGTATAGTAGTGGTAAGTATGTAGGCAGTATACCGCTAACCCCCCATTTTAATCGCCTGCCACCCCCGAGCAACGTCTTGGAAATGTTTGGTCTTGTTTCTATAGACATTTTGTTTGTCAGTATTCTATGTACGCTTTCATGTGAAATAGATAGGTGCCTTTTTGTGTTTTGAAATGAATACGAAGCCTCCAGTTCGAGCTCTTAGTGGGCAATTTTACTTAGTAATATAAGTACTTATACCTATAGATTTATATCTTTCTTTGACGACCTCGGTGACGTAGGGGTAAACACAACAAGCGCCTAGATAACGTCTCGGGTTCAATTCCCGGTAGAACCAATTTGGTTTTTTTTAGACAACCACATCAATTGCCTGTAGGTACCATAATATTTCCATTAGCAGTAGAGCTCGTTGTGAAGGAGTTCTTCCAGGGAAGTACTGCTACCTTACCTATTTCTACCGCCAAGCTGTAATGTGACCATTACTGCGTTCCAGTTTTGAAGGGTAAGGGTGCTGGCGAAATTACAGGCACATGGGACTTGTCAACTTATGTCTCAGGGTGACGGGCACAGTGGCAGTTGTTTTTTATTGTGACGGTGACAAGCGACGGGACGAACAAGTCATGTACTTGGTAGGCCATTCAAAGTTTTAAATCGCAAAAAATCTTAGTGTCACTGCCTTGACACCCGTCACTCTGACATATAAGTGGACAAGTCCCATGTGCCTATAATTTCACCAGCACCCTTACCCTTCCAAACCGGAACACAATAATGCTCACATTATTGCTTCGCGGCAGAAATAGGTAAGGTGGCAGTACTTCGCTGGACGGACTCTTTCACTCTGCTACTAAACTCCTGCTTTCATGTGATAAAACACCTAACAAACACACCATACTCACATGTGACTTTATTATACAAAGGGTATCTGCCGTGTTACGGATTTAATAAACGTAATATCGTCCATTCGCCAGAACAACGTGTTATCTAGATATATATGTCGATATTTTAGAGATAACACATTGTTCTGGCAAACGCGGCCGAGTCAATGTAGAAAAACTTTTCTATATTGTCTCGTTGTTGTTTTGTCGACGACTGTACATACACCGCTTACATTACGATTGCCTTAACATGGTTGCCACTCTAAAAGTAGTGCCCTATTGGCTATCAGCCTTCTTGTTAGACAGTCAGAGATATGTTCAGAAAAGAAGACGCATAGATCGGTTGATAATTATCTCCAAAGTAGCATCTCTATATTTTTTAAATATCCGCCATTCACCGTAGGATTTTGCCACTTATATAAAAGTATATAAAGTGAAGTATTGCTTGGACATTCTTTTGTAGAGATACCTATACACTTACCTATTTATTTTTAGTACGATAGACATAGCTAGACGTGCAGCATCTCTATGTCGTACGAAATAGGGGTCGAAACAAAAATGAAAAAGACGGATCAGTACACACGGGTAATAAGACAAACCATCCGCATGGCAGGACAGAGGACTGAGGGTGTTCCTCCCCCCACCAAAAAGTAAAAATTGCAAGGAAGACGAGGAAAAGAGCAGTCGGGCCTTTGTGTGCCACCCTAGTGAAGTATGGATAGCATAAAAAAGTTTTTACTCAGATTGTCAATGAATTGTAGTGTTGGGTTATGGAAAAAAGATTTTTAAGAAAAATAAATATATTTGAATATTTTGCTTTTTTCTGAAAAATGTTTAAAAAAAACTTCCACCATTTGAAATTTTTCCGAAAACTATCGAACACTAATTAAGTCTAAGTTTTAATTTTTTTGCGTAGGAGTTAAGCATGTCCAATGTTTTGCAGTGAATATCTATAATGATAGCTAAACTTAACTGTAGGTCTAAAAAGGCCGCATTGGCAGAATCATAATAGGTATGATTAATTGACATTTCATATTACCATCAGCGCGTTCTCTGCGCCTGATCTATGCGTATAAAATACGCCGTGTGCATCGGCCCTAAAATGAAAACACAAATAGATTAGGTATGAAAGTGATGAAAGGTACAAAACATTAGAAAAAAAAGTATAAATTACTACCTACTACTCCGCGAACTCAGTGAAGGTTGAATTGTGCAAAATGATTAATATTTTTTTATCATGCATATCATTTTCCCATACTTATTTAAAATTAATAAAGTAATGACATAATTGCACTTACAGTCGCAAACACCACCACCAAAAAAATAAATAATAAGAATAATAAATAAATAATCATAAAATTAGACTACATCACATATACGTTTCTGGGATCCCAAAGAGGAAAGTGAGTCTTTGGTTACTCACACACACACACGTCACACTTGTGTTACGGAAATCGGAAACAACAACGGTACCATAAATACCCAGACCCGAGACAAGATAGAAAAGTTAGTTTTTTTTCATTGACCCGGTCGGGAATCGAACCTAAGACCTCAGAGATGGCCATTGAAACCGATGTGCGAGCCGCTCGACCACGGAGGTCGTCAAAAAATATGCGTCGCGTATTTTGCAACGAGGCAAAAAACATACTTTAAATTCCATTACCGGCTTATTAACGGATTTTCGCAAAGCAACGCCTGAATCTATTAATTACAAATATGTGAATTCGTCCACGTAAAATGTAGATTCAGACCAAAAGGTTTCTTTATTCAATTCGTTAATATCAATTATCTAAAAAGGTTTTCTCGTGAGGCAATCGAAATGGAGTGCGTTTGTTAATCGTCGAAAGAGATGAGACAAAAACAGAAATTAACCTACATTAGATTGGTGAGAACATGCACTATGTTAATTATTGAAATTGCTTAATAGAGAAAGTTTGTTTGTTTGTCGCAAGATATTTTCTAAACCGGTTTCACTGATTCGGAAAATTTTTGGGTATAAAAACTTTCTTGGTAAACGAATATTTATGGATTTAGAGATATTTTTTTTTGTTATTTCTTACGTCAGAAAGCTGTTGTGTTAGCATTTGAAGACAGTGTTACAATGTGGCTGAAATTGTATGAAGTGACATTGAAAGTATACTAAACAACGTCTCCTTAAGATACCGAAAACGTTATATCTTTCCATACAATTTTGAGGCTGGCAGCTGTGTAAGGACAACAATTGTGAAATGAATTTGAGTTACTCAGAAACAATTCTTCTATATCATAAGTACAGTTACCCTTTGAAACTACATGCATACAGTTTTTGAATAGCTTTTGCATTTAATTATTTTGGATTACAAACCCAAAATGGTTGTTTGTAAACGGCATCATCAAATACCATTTAAGAAACAAACATTTGATATACCGAAATAAAGTAGATTGTAATGTAGACTAATAAGTTTCTCATTTGGCAGCATACCTAGAGCTCATTGAGAAATAGTTCGTCCAGGGAAGTTCTGCCACCTTCCCACCTTACCTATTTCTGTCGCTAAGCAATAATGTGAGCATTACTCGTGCTTGTGAAATTACAGGCACATACATGTTATTTGTCAACATAACTCAGGGTGACAGGCGCACTGGAAATGCCCCTCAGATCTTTGGGATTTAAATTTCTGAAAAGCACTGCGGTTCATAGCCAGTTCCTTGACCTCTTTATACCTGCCCACTTTGATGTTCTTCTTCTTCTTTTTTTTTAAAGCACATACCCTAGGGAAACCCTGAGTCGCAGGTAATAATTGACATAGACATAGACAGCTACAAACTACACCCAAACTCATGAGAGAAATAAATGTAGGCCATACAAATATTTCTCCCGGCCCGGGAATCGAACCCGGGACCTCTGCGTGGCAAACCAGTACGGTAACCGTTCGGCCACAGAGGCAGTTAAATTTGTTCACTGTACGCCATTCTTCATCTTCCTCTCTTTCTTTTTCCTTATATCTTCCCCTCATTTATAATTCTCACAAATTCGTCATTACATAACGAATGTCCAAACATTTTCCCTCTTCTATTTATACGTTACTATACTCTAAGTATTTTTCAAAATATTAATATAAATTATATTGTAATTAACATGACCGCATGATGGTCTAGAAAAGGTCACTGAAACGTTTGACTTCATTAAAGTCGTAGACCGTAGATGAACCAGCGAGGAATCATAGGAAAAGACACAAATAAAAGCCTATAATCAGCTGTTGGGTGAAATTAGTCATTATAATTTTACGAACAAACTTTATTTGCTGGCTGTACACAACAGATACAACTTTGTAAACGCGTCTAGGGGAGGCGAAATTAAGAGACACTTTCAGTTGATTCATAAAGGAATGCATGTTATATTGTACGTATATATAGATGTTTTAATTGTACGGGTATACTATACGGGATGAAACAAAAATGTTTACTCAAACTTCAATAAGTGATCATACTCACGATAAAGAATCAAATAAGTTACATAATTTTCAATTAGTGAGATTACAAATTTTACATACAGACGCAGATTCGAAAAAAAATTTCAGGAGACAGAGTCTGTACGAAGAAATTATTTTTTGTGTTCGTTATTTGTAATAATAGTTATATCAAACTAGTGAATGAATTTACCAAAAAATAAATGAATATTATGATATTCAACAAAATCAACTCACTCACATAGGTAAATCATGGAAGAAAAATTAACTGTTTCGTAAAAATATTCATACCTGCTCGACCCAAAGGTACAAAACAGCTGTTCTTCCTTTACAATTATAAAGGGGTCGCCATAATAAAACTAGTTTCAATTCACATATTGAACATGCTCTTAAAACCTAAACCTTAAGTAACCTTGTATAAGTATCCCTTTCGTTTATATTTAAGTATTATTTTAAGAAGCAGCAAAGAACCTCAAAATAGAACTGCGTTATGAGAAAGATGGGTCGGTGACATATTGTCTTTTCAACTCACAGTTGCTGTTGACACCACTTGTTTCTATTCACCTGTTTATCATGTAAAGCCATCCATCATCATCATAATATATTTACTTTTCTTTCTGTACACTGAAAAAATGGATTCTAACTGCCTCTGTGGCCGAACGGTTACTGCCACGCACAGGTCCCAGGTTCGATTCCTAGGCCGGGAAAAATATTTGTATGGCCTACATTTATTTCTCACGTGAGTTTGGGTGTAGTTTGTGGTTGTCTATGTCTGGGTCCATGGCACCTGCGACACAGGGTTTCCCTAGTGCGGGGCTATGTTGAGTGTGTGCGTTATTTATTTAATACTAAAACTGGATTTTCCATGGTTATATAAACTTTCCTTCTTACCTGCCTGTTAATGAATAGTTACAGTGCTGAGCTATTATAGGATAACTGTTATTCGTAGAGAGAGATCTTCCCTAAATTCCGGTATCGTGTTTTTATGCAGGTGACATGGCTTCATTGGATGTCATCTGACTAGCAAACCTTCAGTATTTCAGACTTTCCGCTTTCACTTCAAAGTCGCCATTCAGTTATCTCACCGGCCATCTCCTCAACTATCTCACCTATTGCCACCTCAATAATTCCTCCCGACATCGGTTCTTTTTACGGTCGTGGAACACGCAACATTGCCCTTGATACGACCTTTAACCTTAATACGACTACACCTTCGAGTATTCATGTTTCATATTCATACATAATTTTAGGGAATACGCACTTGTCAAATGGATGCCTCTAATATAATTTATCAATAGGTACAGTACGGACATCTGTGTTTCCAGAAAATTGCGATTTACCTTCTAATTCAAAGTACCTACCTATTATGTTGCGGTCAAGCATATACCGTCTGTATAACGGGGAGTGCTCAAAGGAACTTTTTGAACTGGTCACGTTTCCGCGATCGCACCTCCCGTAAAACGAGTAGATCCTATCCGCACTGCTTGACGCCTAACGCCTGACATTTCTATCTATCATAACGCGTTCGTTCCTTTCTCGAGCCAACAAATGTGGATTTTTATTTTTAATAAAAAAATAAGTGGGCATTTCACCGCCATCTCACCTGATGGAAAGTGAATATGTGCATGCACACGTAAATAATACGTATTCACTCTCGCCTTGAAAAAGCCTAAGTTATAGCATTCAGGAGACATGTCTGCAGACAGGTAATTCAAGATCAGTCTCCTTGGAATATCCACAAGACAAGAGTGGAATCCCCGCCTTTGTCTGACCCCCGGTGATGGAAAGGGGCAGGCGGAATTAAATCGTGCAATTCCCTTGCACACTTCCAGTGAAATATCCTGTAGGATTGGATTGGTCTCCTTCATGAAGTATTTCCTTTGCGCTATGATATGAAGTTCTTCAAAAAGCGAATTAAATGGGCTCTCGAAGGTTACACTCCTCTGATGTTGCAGATGTCCATGTCCAAAAAAGGCGTGAGCCAATTTTTTATAAAAAAAATAAAGAACTTAAACACTAAGTTGGAAAACGAGAAAAAAAAAAGAAAAACACTTAATATTATAGTGACAATTATAAAAAAATCCATTGTAGCACAACCATACTAACACAACAAAGATATCCTAGTCCACGGAGTCCTAAAAACTGTGTGTGGTCGTCACACCAAATCCTCGCGCTAAATGAAACTCTACAGTCATTGTTAGAAGAGTCAAAGAAACAAATGCGCAGCATCGTTGCGTACCAGGACTGTAGAAGCAATGAGGCGAAGTGCCTAAGCATTGTCGGCATCTAAAATGGTCGCGCGCGTATGACATTTTGCGATTGCCCGGAACGACTTTTGTTTCATTCATAAAGTTACCGCGTTTTGTCTTCATGTAGCTACATTTAATAGTATATGTTAGATTTTGAGATTATATTTTTAATGTGATATACCCCTTTACATATTCAAGGCATTTGTAGTTCTTGCTCATGAATAGAACCTCCTCTTCTCGTGGGCATCATCAGACCAAGAAAAAAATAATGAAAAGAAAAGCTTTACTGTGATGTCAAATTTGCCTATCGTGCTCACAAGTGGATTCCAATACGCATAATTAATATTTCAATAATAATAAACATTACATATATAATTAGAACGCCAGTCTTTCAAAAGAGTAGGAAGAGCCTACGGGTTTTTAAAGATACCTAATACAAAATGCATAAATATAAATGCAATAATTTGCGAACAATGTAAATCGACTTTGTTGACGATAGATTAAGAGCGGTTTTACAGATTTTGGTGAATATGTATTAAAGAGCAGGTGATATTTTTTCGTTTTGGAAGGAGATCCGTATAATAAATGTTATAATTCATGTACACCCCTTGAAATGTCGTATTAAAAAATTACAACTATAGATACCTTTAAAGGGTGGTTTGCATTAATATTATTAGACACTTGATTGATGACCTTACGTTTAGTTTAGTTTTCAGCCAGTCGTGAATGAAGTGAAAAACTTAATATACCTACGCAAAAACTTACCTGGCCCAGTGAAGAAAAATTTTCATAGATTACTCACAGATGGCGCAGGAAGTCTTTAAAAAACTAAAGATATGCAACAAGCACGTAGAAAAATTCATAAGGTCTACTGGTTCGTTTCGTAGCAGTGTTGCGTCAACCACGGTATGGGAAGGCGCTGCTTTGAATTCAGCCGGATCGAAAGAATTTGTGTTCGATTTCAGATCCAAATTTTTATAACTTAATTTATTAAAAAACCGTCCTTAAGAATTTGCTTACCGGCTTATTTATTGGAATTACATCTCTTCGCCAAGTTTTATAGCAATCGGTTAACGGAAAGTGCGCAAAACCAGATTCCACCCCTAGTTTACCCCAATACCGTGGTACCCTCTTTCCAACAAAAAAGAATCATCAAAATTGGTTCACAGTAATCGCAATAACATACAAAAAATACAGTCAATTTAAGCACCTCTTCCTTTTTTTTTCAAGTTAGTTAACACTTGTTTCATTTCCAATCTGTTCATAAGCATTGGCAACTTGATAACGACCTCTGTATGTCCATAATCCAAAATTTGGTGTTCTTACTTTATTGCTTGATGATCCAGTAATTTGTTACTTACTGTTCCACGTTACTTGCGAGAACTATCAACAATGGTTGACTGCATAACTAAGTCATAAACCCCTTTAGTCATGTCCCAACTGACAACGGAAAAACAACAAATCCTAACAAGTTGTTTAATTTAATAAAGACAACTGTCTTGCCTTTAACTAAGTCCTGTTTTAGTTCAAATGTGATCTTGTGTCATATTGGAAGCTAAGCTATGACTTTTTTAATGTAATATTCTGTTCTTATTCGAAGCATGGCAGATGTTTCGGCTGTAGTTTTGTAAGTAGTGCTAACTATTTATTGTATAATTGTGTTTTTTTTTTAATCTCTCATTGCCTTTTTAAGGAATTTTAAGTCGTTTGCTAAATGTGGAAATTCCTTTACAACATCTTAGTCCTAACATGTAAAAAAATACAGAATATATTTTCTTATAAGCAAATAATATGATTTTTTGAATGTGGAAAGTGGCACTTCCACCTCTATGTACCTATGTTTACAGTTAAGTATGTGGACGTATCTGACATTGGGACCTGATGGTACCTGGTTGTTAAAAAGCGGTGACCTAAATATATTCCAAGCATTTACTTTACCGTATTAGCAATATAAATAAATTACATTTTTATTTTTGTTTTGTTTTGATGTCGTGTTCTTTTATTTTAATTTTTTTATTATTGGTTCTAATTATTAGTTTTCGTTTTTTCTCGTATGTATTAAGAAAATAAATGTCTTTCTTTCTGATTCTATTTATACGCTCGTTTGAACTTAGTATACATCTTTGACTGTAGTCTAAACCTTAACAGACTTGCCTTTGAGTCCAGATTTAGCTCAGACAATTGACTTTGTTGGTCATCAGTCAGACATAAAACGGATGCCTCTGTCACAGTCGAGTCGCAAAGTGACTTGAGTAGTATTAATTAAATTTAAGACGAATCTACAAATACATACTTCATTGTGAGCATATCATTGTGTTTGATGAAAGTCAGAATCAAGACCTTAATGCCATATCATTTCGGTCGAAGGTATTCTTAACAAGAGACTGACTATTAAATACTCGTATAACCAAGTGGATCGTAAGTTTCTATTAGAACATTTTAAGTAGTATCATGTACATCTATGTATATAATAACATTGTTTTTTAAAGTAGGTAATACCGCATGCAAAGGCTTTTAAGCGGCCACTTACCCAATTTTTTATATTTTCCTTTATCTTGTTATTTGAAAAATAATTTTGTCCAAGACCACAACTAATTTAGAAAAGTTTAATCTGCTAGACGGTCGCGAAGCATGATGCTATCAGAGCTAAAACTGCTGCAGCTATTGTTTGCTACTGTGTTGAATGTGTCCTTGTGTGTCGCCACTGATTGCGTCGTGCGTCGAATAGAGCCTCCCCGCACGACGTACCATTCTTTTTCCGTACGTTTAGTAGCATTAGAGCAATAGAGGTTATTGTGAAAAAGTTCGTCCAGGTAAGTATCGCTACCTTACCTATATCTGCCGCCAAGCAGTAATTTAAGTAAGTATTACTGCGTACCGGTTTGGAAGGGTAAGGGTGCTGGTGAAATTACAGGCACACGGGACTTGTCAACTATGTTGCAAGGTGACGGGTGCAGTGGCAGTGTCTCTAACATTTTTGCAATTAAAAGCTCTGAAAGGCACTGCCACTGTTATGGACAGGCACATTTACCAATACATTTAGCTGGTGTAGCTGTCCAAGGACACACGAAAGGGCAAACAACTGTAACTCTCATTCAAAATAATGGCAGTCGTTGTAGCCGAAACCAGCTACGGCTGCTGTTACAAAATTTGACACCATGATGAATTTTGACGAAATTCCTCTGTCAATCTTACGTAGTCTTCACTAACATTTTATTAATAACAATATATTGAGCGGTTGCCAATGATATGTGCGGCCAGTGGCCAGCCTAATAATACGATCATAACGTGACGTCATAAGCCCAGGAGAAACTGGCAACCCTGTAATATGACTCGTAATGTTAACATGTAATTCATTTGTCATCGTTTTTACTTACGTCATAGGAGATTTGGATAATACTATTTTTATGATAACTGTAGAAACTAGACATAAATTTGACAATCTCGAGTTCGATATCTTAGTAGAGCTCCTTGTGAAAGAGTGCGCCTCTCTGAGCATTACTGCGTTCCAATTTTGAAGGGGGACTCATGGACTTGTCAACTTATGTCTCAGAGTGATATGTGCAGTGGCAGTGCCCTTCAGATTTCTGCTATTTAAAGCTCTGAATGAAACTGCAACTATCATGGATAGTCGTGTGGCTTACAAGCAGGCGCACGACTTGTTCGTCCTGTCGCTTGATATCATGAAAAAAACACTCACTTAGGAAAGGGCACTTTGTACATTTTTGCCAATGAAATAAAACAGAAATACCGGTCATTTATAATTAATGACAGATTCCACTTCACCCAACTGTTCCACTTTTAGATTTAAATACTTACTAGATATATACTTTATAGAATTGATTTTTAAATAAACATGTGTGCAGAAAACTTTGGAAAAATGTTTTGGAAATGTATATGAACTCGATGTAATTGTACCACTTTCAAATTTTGATAATTAAAAAAATCTGAATATATTTTTGATCATTAGTCTTTTCAGAGAGCAGCCATAACATATAGATAGAAATTTCATCAAGTTACTTTATTATCAATTATATTTGAATCCAAAGAAACTTCCACAAAGTCCATTCAATCATATCTCTCCACACATCACTACTTTAATATAGAGCATTGAACTAAAACAAACTACGAGCTATTATCTGTCAAACCCATTGCGAACAAGACGGTATTGTCAAGACGTGTTCTCGGAAAGTCGGTAATAAACACCAATGTCCATACTGTTGTACTATTTACAATAGCTTCGGAAGAGCTACAGAGATGCAGTTTCTGCAATTCTATTTCGGTTTGGCTTCGTAAATTGTAGACTGGGCTCTTCGTGTACGCTTTGCAAAATCTCGTACTCCTTTTCGGTTTTTTCTAAAGCAAAGATATAATAGAATAGCGTAGCGGCTCATTATTAATGGATAACATTTCGGTTGTTATTCAATTTGCCATTCACGAGGTTTGAAACTATAGTAAACTAAGGTTTATACAGCGTACTTGAATGAAATGGCAGTAACCCGTTTAGCTCTTGCAGGTAGTCTCGATCTATAATGTTTGAAATAAATATGTGCATAAATGTTTATTTACAAAGAGCAACCCCTGATGTTTCTTGCTCATCTGGCTTACGAATGAGCAGTAGAGTTTTTTTTAATAACTCTAAGTGACGGGACGAACAAGTCTCAGGTCTGGTGGTAAGCGAAATACCATGACAGTTACCACTCAGCAGGCTGATTTTGATTCAAGTCGGAATGGAATCGATCGGGTAGTCTCGAAATCAGATGGGTTTCCGAGCGTGAAGATGATCCTGATTCCTGCTATATCTCTTATTATTTTATTTTTATTCTATTATTTGGGAAACAAACAGTTTTTTCTTTGTTTACAAGATTATAGTACAAAAAAGTTATCTTTTAAACCAGCAAAGTTTCCACTAATAAACATAACTTAAAAAAGAACGAAAAACTACTTTTTTTTTTAAATACAAAGAAATTTCGGAAAAAAGCATAAAAAGAAATAAACTAAAAACAAATAATATAAATTATTGTTCTTACTTAATAAAATATATCTACATCTAAATGATTCTTATTGTACGCATTACAACCTGTAAACAAGAAAGCTATCTTTCTAATTTGTGAGTTAAATCAACTGTTGTTCCGATTTAAAATATCAAAAGTTTCCGATCGGCCAGTTGTGAATCGCAATTATGCGCCTCGACTCGGAAGAGACGCAGCTTCCGCTCGGGAGAAGCAAATAAAAATCAGAGAGCTTTAAATCCCAAAGATCTGATCGGCACTGCCACTGCGCCCGTCACCCAGAGACGTAAGTTGACATGTGCCTGTACCTAATTGTAGAGTTTAATCAGTATGACGATTTGAAGGGTACTTTGCTTGCTTGAAACATAATTTGAGTTTCAGTTTAAAATGATTTATTTCGTACTAGCTAGTCAGCGTATTATAAGTGCTTCGAGTAGCCTATTGTAGTATACTAATTTTCACAGTTTTATTGGTTCTTCATAAAAATTCATCTCCTATTTCACCCCCTTTACGGTTTATTTTTGTGCCATAAAATAGCCTTTGTCCTGTTCTTAGATCCCATCTATCTCTAAATCAACGTTGGATCAGTGGTTTCGACGTGAAAACTTAACAGAGAGTTTTACTTTCGCTAAGATTATTAGTTTGGACGATCAATGTCACAATAATATAGATTAAAATGCACTGTCAAGTAATACTTAATTAATTATCGTCACTAATGTAAACATTTATAGTTAATAAAACGTAAATAAATACAAAGTAGTGTTAAAAACATACCCTACATTTCTATCCATTTTCCTTCTCACTGTTGAGCGATATGACCGAAGATAGCCTTGAATGGCAATTACAGTTTTATCGAAACAAAATACCTCTACAGTGTAGATTTCATTACACAAAGAAATAAAAATAAATACATAATGTACTAGGTATTTAATACCTTGGCTTAATTCTACGGGTTATGGAAGAGTTTTCTAAATCTTCTTTAACCTGCAACTTTACATACGATGTCTTCTTTCATCGTCAAAGTAAGAAATTATTCTGCAAAATAGTTTGTTTAGAGTATTTGGATTCCCCTCGTGTTGTAGGCTGCATCAGGACGCAACCGAACACCCCGTTTATCAAAAGTCAAAAGATGCAGGACATCTCCCAGTGCCGGGGTATAGTCTATCAATGTGCCATCGGCTATGATCATGCGCGAGTCCCACTGATTTACGACTCGTGGTTTTGACGTTGCTATATGCATCTCAATACAGGATGTCTCGCGTTTAGTTAGGTAGCTGATTGCATATATTGAAATCGACAACTTATTATCGCAATTATATTTAATACAAAAAAAATTCTAACTAGTCAGCAAAGGATGCTAGTTTAATAAGAAATGTTAACTTCAGACGGGCAAAGCTTGCTAGCCTTGTAGGCTACAAGTTTGTACGGAGTCGTTCAGCATTACGTGGCGCTCCCGCGTTCCATGAGAATCATAATGTTGCATTCGAACACATGTGTCTGTGAAAGTGTTCTGTAAAATACCTTTACTGGTACATATTCAAATATCTTTGAAAAAGACTTACAATGTGCGCGATCCCATTATTCGATTAACACATTAGCAGCACAGCAGTCACGAGTAGTATAGAAACGCAGTAGAATAACAAAAGCAGAATGGTGCTGAAATGGTGGCAGAATTTCCGCTTATTAAATATTATAGCGACGACATTTGTAAGCTTTGTGTTGTGAGTGATGAATGTTGGAGTTTTAAAAGCGATTTAAAAGGTTTCTTCGAATTTTGAAACAAGACATTTTGAAACGGACTTACGGAGTCCAAGCGTAAAGTGATATTCCGCGTGAGTCGTCTCGTGATAAACTGGTTGTTTTACCAAATTAAAGAAATAACCAGTTAAAATTGAGATTTTTGCTTTGAATAAACCATTCTATCGTGAGATAAGCCGAGCGTCAGGTGTGCTTCACGCCAGCAGACACCTTTAAATTGATAATCAAGAGTGAAAATATGTATAATGGAAATTTATTGAAATATAAAATTAGTGCCAGGAGCCACCAGCTATCAAATAGCGTTCCAAAGCGCGTCAGTCGCCTAGCCATAGGAAACCGGTCAAAAAAGTTCACAATACCCGCCACTTTTGCCATTAACATGCGATAGCAAATAATGGACTTCAGGTAAATCTTTAGAATGTTCAGGTGTGTTGTTTGATGTAATGTAATATGAAAATGAGGCAAAGGCTGACGTGTGGTAGATAGCAATTGAAATTAATAAAATCTTAAAAACAATTAACTTTATTATTAATGTACCTCTGTGGGCGTTAGATGTGGAGTCTCAGGTACGATTCATAGCAGAACCATTTTGGGAAATGAACTTTTCTTATTGGTTCTGGTGTGAATTATGTCTAGAAATTAAATGCTAATAGGCAGGTAAAAACTAAATGCGAAAATAACAAAACAAATTTGATATATTTCAGATTATATTTATTGTAATTAAAAGGAAGGAATGTTGTGTTAAGAGTCATGGGTGAACACATTTTTACTTTCCTGTTACTGGGAAATGTGACGTAGGTATCCTTATTTTTGGAGTTTCCATTTCATCACAGACAAAATTAGTCTATCATTATTTTATTTCGAAGCCATTTCGAACCAGAAGTACTAAGGTATTATTTGCGCGCACGCATAACACTTATGAATTATTGTGATCTATTTTGAGCGGCGCTCTCTTAAGAATGGATGCGTGTGCGCAAGCTATCTATTTCGTGCTACTATTAGACATATTGTGTCGCAAATGTTGTTCTAGCATCGATCCGAACACCATTTAGTTTTAAATTGAAGTCTTATCCTCTATAGGCATTCCAATGTTGAAAAAAAATTTGCTACGTTGCACTATTTGGTTCCTTTTATTACACCTTTTATTACTTTTATTACACTCGTAATTCCTGGGTTAGATTCTCTTCGGGAGTCCAAACCACTAAATCTTTTTGAATAATGTGCAGTTAAGTTCATAAATTAACCTGTTTTTTCACGTCATGGGGAGATTGTGATGAAACTTGTATTTCAGACAAGGTTCACAAAACTCCTTGAAACTTTCCTTATTAGGCCCATTGGTCCGCTTTTTAATGAGACCCATGGGCCGTGAATAAAGATCCAAGAGCATAGATGAATGATTAATGGTAAAAGCTCAAGGAAGCCTTAAAGATTTTGTCCCGGAAGAATCATCCAAAAATATTTTTTTTTAAATTTGAAAGTCTAAACAAAATCAAAGCTCGTTTAATTTTAAAAAAGATGAGTGAATAAATCAACGGCAAATTCATTGCAATTCATTTGAAATGAAAGAAACACTCATCACTTGGAAATGTCTAATTAGTATTTGTCACCCTTTTTAGCGAAAAATCCATTATGATAATTTGATATGTGTGTCACATCGAAGAAATGGGGTATCTGAAATTGTGATTTTTTTTTTAGATTATCTTTGCTGTTACAGTAATTGTTTTAAGTAATTTGTTGCTGAGAAAGAGAACGATTGGAAACAATTGAAACGTGGTGCTGTAGAAGAATGGAGGGAATTAGTTCAATCGAAAGAAAAACCAAAGAGGTGTTAGGAATAGCACTGGAAAAGGTAAGCTTATTAAAGATACAGAACGCAAGAGGAAAGATGTTCGAGTATCTGATACGTCATGACAGTTTTCTAAAAAGGGAAGATGCTTAAAGAAAAGAGAGGCCGGGAAGACCGAGACGAAGTATTTAGATCAGATATTAATGTAGTGTTCTATCAGGAAATCAAAGTTATTATGCTGAACAGAGAAGGTTGGCGATCACGCCGCCGACAAGAGCCTAGTATTTTTGTGAATGTTCCATAGAAATACAAGGTAGGTAAACTGTAATGGATGTAGACAACATGTGAAGTCACATTGGGGCAGCGTGGAGAACTATGGCCTAATACCTTCTTAAAGGTAAAAAGTTAAAATCCGTGCCATCTGTGATGTATAGTGTGTTCATGATGATATAATGTGTCCTTTATGTTTCTTATGGATACCCATATGCCAATGGTGTGCCAATTAGAGATACTTCTCTACTTCCTGAAGATGAGCGATAAGTCTGCAATGTTGCTGCAATTAATCTACAGGATATACCACGGAGGATAGGAAGGATACATCATCGGGGTAGTAGACGTGGGCTGGGGTTCCACCTTATGTTGTGGATATTCTCAGGAATTGCACTAAGCGTTTTGCTTCCACATTTATATGGCGAGCGGCCAGAGAGTGGAATTCCCTTCTGGCGGACCTGTTCCCCGAACGCTATAACTTGGATTTTTTTAAGGTGAGGGTAAATAGGCATTATTGAGATGAGCGCTACATCGTCGGCCTCATCATCATTTTCCATCAGGTGAGATGGAGGTCAAATACGCACTTATTTTATATAAGAAAAAATCCGAATTACAGATTACTGGGCTTTAATCTGTCGTCGTTTGGACTCTGTATTGGCAGAGCATTAGCCGTTCAATTAGGGATTGTGCTTTATGTTTTACAAATTTTGAAAAGAAGACTTACCCTTTTGTACATTTTGGCACAGTAAGCATTTCAACAACAATAAATATTTTTCCAAGTGTACGGCGGATGTTTTGGCGCGCAACGGTTTCCGGCGACGCGAGTCGCGCGCACAATCACCGCATCCGGTGCGCTTGCGCAAAAGCATCAAGACATATCGGTTCTTCTTTTTATATTATTTATATAATAGAAAAACTAACATTACCTATAATTCAATTTATAAATTGGGTTTGAATTTAATTGACACAACTACTCGGCGCGTATATATTACTATTATGGTAGGTTTTCACATTTATGCAGAATACTCCTAATACGTACAATAAAGAGTACATCAAGCTTCAAATTTTGAACTTAAAACTTTAGTGTCAAACATAGGGTTCCTTTGAATTTCTGACTTTAAAGATATTATCCATTACTATTATACACTACTCTTCTTTATTTTATCAAAGAAAAACTACTTTTTAGGCAACGGTAAAGTGTCACTTTTTATTATCCTAGGTGGCCAGTTACACTCTGGTCATTAGGTGAGGAGGTACCGCGTTCGATTCCTGGTAGGATCAATTTGAAAAATGAACGTTTCTAATTTTATTCCCATCTGGGTGTACCAGGATGTCCCCGGAGTGAATTCCGTTACTCAGTACTCGGAGGTACAATGTTAACATTACTGCGTACCTGTTTTGAAGGGTAAGAAGGGTGCCGATGAAATTACAGGCACGTGACACTTGTCAATTTATGTTTCAGGGTGACGGGTGCAGTGGTAATGCCCCTCAGATTAAACCAGCGCTGCAACTATTATGGATATATGTATCGCTTACAACCACGCACACGAATTGTTCGTCCAGTCATTTTGTATCATAAAAAACAATACAAGTTCACGTGCTGTCAGATAGGAGGAATTTTTCTTTTGCTATAAAATAATATAATGTAGTATTCTATAGCAGTGGCCCTCACCATTGGATTCGCCTTTCACGATTGCCAACAGACAACACACAATGTACACAAAACTATGATAGCAATAACAATGTGCGAAGCGAACAACTTGTTGAACGCCTCCGCAAGCATAGCTTCACAAGATAAATGTTTGCGTGAATCACCCTATTATTTGGGGTCGCATTGTTCCTAGGGTTGTTGTACTTATGATTTGTATTTCTATCAATATATCGTCACTTTTCTCATTTGCAGCCATATCTGAGATTTTCTGAGTTGACATACGACAGGAAATGAAACTGTTTTTTTGGATTTAAATCGCGTATATTTGTTTTTTCAAACAAACCAACGTCAAGCGTCAAAGAGCATATAGCTGATGTCAAACACCGTCGCTTAAACAAGCCTGCAGTCTGCGAGTATGTCATGGGTAAACTATACAATGAATTTTGACAAAGATAACCTTGCAAACGAAATCCGTTATCTACCCTGGATGCTGCGAGATGCCCGTGAAATTAAAAAAAACATCCTAATTTCGAAGATGGTTTCTCCGTATCACCAGTTTGGGATCCAGTATTTCCTCTAATTAAAAATCCCAAACAGACATAAGACTGTAGTAGTAATTAATATGTTTTAATTTATTCTAATTTCCATTATTAATTAACAATAAATTTAACTTAATGAAAATTCATATTGTTACAATAAAATAATTTGTAAAACAATGTAGCGTAAATTGGAATGTTTCTTTGTAAAATTAAAAATAAGGTATTTAATTAATAACTTTTGTAAGTATAGTGAAAAAATAGGGTAGTTTGCTTTAATATTAGACATAAATGGTCGATGACTGTACCACCTCAGTCAACCGTGACCATGGGACCTGCAACGGGCCCGAAACGTTGATTTGTTTGAAAAACAAATATACGCGATTTAAATCCGGAGAAATAGTTTCATTTCCTATGTGTAACAATCGCGAAAACCTAAGAACTCGATATTGACATACGATCTTTATTTATGATACCAAATGACGGGATGAACAAGTCGTAGGCCTGGTGGTAAGGGACACGCCTATCCATAACAGTTACAGTGCCACTCAAAGCGCAAAGATCTAAAGCGCACAGCGTCCGTCACCTTGAGACATAAGTTGACAAGTCCCGTGTGCCTTCTTCAAAATCGGAACGTAGTACAGTTGGCATTTACTTCCATGGAGGAAATCTTTCCGAAGGAGCTCTGTTGTAACTGAAATGTTTATCTTATTTCAGATGCAAACAATTTTCAGTGAAATTTATACACATGTCGGGGAAAAAATTATTCCTGTCAATAAAATTTCGCTTTACTTCTTTTGTATTCAGTTCTTAGGATGCAAAATACCTAATTTTTACACTGTTGATTGTTGCACTGTTACAAATGAAACTATTTTTCCGGATTTAAATCGCGTATATTTGTTTTTTCCAAACAAACCAACGTTTCGGGCCCTTTACAGGTCTCATACACAGTCAAACTGCCTCCGTGGCCGAACGGTTACCATACCGGACTGCCACGCAGAGGTCCCCGGGTTCGATTCCCGGGACGGGAGAAATATTTGTATGGCCTACATTTATTTCTCTCGTGAGTTTGGGTGTAATTTGTGATTGTCTATGTGTGTGTCCATGGCACCCGCGACACAGGGTTTCCCTAGTGCGGGGCTATGTTGAGTGTGTGCGTTATTATTATTATTATTATAGTTGACTATTATTTGTTGATTGTTGATTTTTATTTTCGTAATTTTCAAAAAACATGGGTCACGTGAACAAAAGCCAAATTCTCTCTCCTGCCTAACTGCTATTCGCCGGCCGCCGTTCTTTCTCTTCTTTCTCTCACTCACTCTTTCCTCTCATTCACTCTCGTCAATCACTCTTATCCTATCATTACATTCCGAATTGTGTTAAACCGATTTTTTTGGCTACGTTCAAAATAAAATATCCTACATACATAGGCATACGAATATAACACGATGACAGAATGAGATTAACACGAACTACAACTCTATATACGTACCTATAGTAAATTAGCATGAAAAATTTATCTAATGATAATATCTTGCTAGCCTGAATTTGAACTCTATGAAGTTAATATCTACAGTATAGTGTTTCTTATTCGTTCAGCGCCATTAGCACATTTCTTGAGTTTTTCACAGGCACTACGGCAAAAAAATTGTTTACAGCCAAAACAACGGTCAGCAAAAAGCATATTATTTTAAAGAAATTCGTAAAGTCTGCTGACTGATTTCCATAGCTCAGTTGAGAGAGCTGTACTCCAATTTGGCGAACAGTCGCTGGATCGAGTCCAGCCGGAGCAAAGGATTTTTGCGTTTATTCGATTTTTCTATCAATAATAACAACGTGGAAATAAAAACATCATAATATTAAAAAAAAAATATTAGATAATGTTTAGGAGCTTTTATTATCACTTCAAAAAATGTGACAGTGTACTGATTACGTATTTCTTTTCCATAATTTGAGACATGATGGGTTAGTATTTGTTGACATATTTTAGGTTATAGTAACGAATTTTTATGAAGTGACAACCCTAACAAAATAATAGTAGCTTGTATCAACTAAGCAGGTTCACTTGTTGCTCCCCCAACAATGAATTTATTTCAATTTGATGGGAGGGTGCACTAAACCAGTGGGCTTCAACAAGAAGAGTACAGTATAGTCAACGATGGGTTAGTTGGAAAGAAACATTTTTAAACTGTGTCATAATGACGAAAGATAGTTCTGACGAGATGAAGTCCTTCCTGCCTATAACCCTATTTGAAATAGTAAAGTAAATACGTCAATGAATATATGAAATTGAATTAGGTAATGGTGATTCAAACAAAATGAGAATATGCTCCAAATTCGAATTTGCACTAATTGCGAATACGCACCCTTGGTGTAACAAGGTCACATCTGCAAAATGGCAACTTTTTAAAAGAGAGGTTTATAGATTTTACAAACGTAATTAGAAGATTACTATTTTATGCTTGACGAAAAGAGTTAGTGTGGTGAAATCACTTAATCAATTCATTATCGAAAAAAATATAACTTTTTAGATTCATAACTATTATTGCAAGGGGTTCTTGATTAAAAGGTTTTAATAAAACGAAAATAAAAATATCTTAATATATATCGTCAATTCGAAAATGCTTTGTTTTGCCGTTGACGCGAGTTTGTTGAAGGTAGAAGTTGTGCTGGTCAGCGATCCCATAAGTGACGATCGTTTTAGATTTATTTGTTTTTAATTTCGATTTGTGTCATATAATTATATATTCCATAAACTACTGCAACATAATTTACTGCACGTCATTATATTACACCACTGACAACAATGTACAGCAATTAGCTCCTTCAACGTAGTTATGAATTAATACGAAACTTGATGAGCGGACAAATGTCAAAACGGTCATCATAGCGCGCCGGTACCTACTGTAATATGTTTGTACACCGTAAGTCCGTAATAGTGTTGTAAAGGTTGGTATTATCTCTTTAGACCTCGTTAGTTCTTAAATTCCATTAGATTTCTTCTGATAGTGCGCTTGGTTTAATATCAGCGCTTACCTGAAACAAAAAAAATTAGTTAATGCGACGTCATCTATCTGCAAGTAAATAATCTCTTCATTTTTAATAACAATGTCCTTTTGGTTTGGAACGGGTGGTCTATCTTCACAGGCCAAAGCATTCCAAACGATGCCATGGTTTGATGTACAAGCTTGCTAAACACAGACTAGTGCAAAATCCCAGCTTTGAATGCAGTTTACGAGGTACACGTACGAGCAGACATGCGATTGAGATGTTGCGCCCACGGCTACAATGCTTTGTGTACACTGCGACTACAGTCGCGAAATGTCGCAAAAATATACCCAAAATAACGCAATGCTTTTTCAAAAGTCTTTTACCTTATTATTTTAGGTTTCATTTGAAAATAAAAAAACATAGTTGACTGTGATTTTTTTCATTTATTTGTTTCAATTACATACTAATTAAGGTTCCAGATTGATTTTACTTATATCAATAAGATTATGATTATTATGATTGTACATGTAAATTCCATAAATTTTTCAACGATTTTTTAAAAATTATTAATCTTTGGTTTAATCAATGTTAAGTTGTTACAGTTTTTAAACTTTAAACCGTTTCTGATTTATTACAAAATTAAAAAAAAATGCTTTTTGTTTAATTTCGATTTAGTTTTGATAAGGTTTGACTAAGGTAAAAAAGGTTCATTTATATGCTAGTTTATGTTATACATTTAAATGCAAGTGTTACTATTTCATATTCTCACTTTTACTTGTTTCTCAAAATGTACCTGTAAATTTTAGAGCGTACTTTGTGTGACCGCACACTTAGGATATCTATAAAGTATAATGTCACTTTCTCAATATAAGTAAGAAAAAATTGGTAATAATATTACCAATCACAACACAACTACAAATACAAATATCTATAGAACTAATATAGATTCGTTTTAGAGCGAATACAGATTAATTCTAAAAAGATTCATTACAATATAGTTAACGGTACACTCAGCTATACATAAGATTCAAATTCAAATCTTGCTTAAGAAATGTCGATTGATTTTACCAACACTGCCACCTTACCTACTTTTGCCGCCAGCAGTAATATGAGCATAACTGCGCTTCGGTTTTGAAGGGTGCTGGTGAAAGTGCCCCTCAGATTTTTGTGATTTAAAACCTTACCACCAGGCCCACGAGTTGTTCGTCTGATATAAAAAAATAAAATAAACAAGCTAAAACAAATTATTACATGTCATTTGTTCTGTAGTTTAATAATTAAGTGGGTGCCAATAGTGATAAAAATATTATAAATATAAATAGCATGATGCATTACTGCAAAACGTGTGCTTCGAAATATGCAAAGCTCACTGGAGATGTGAATGAAACTCACTTTCATTGATGGTGCTCCAGAAATACGCTCCGTGTGACTTGATCTCTTGCACTTAGAGCTAAGAACATTTAGAGTTGGACATTGAAATATAATCACAAATTTGTTGAGAACAAATATTTCGTAGCTTTATTATGTTCATTCAAATTATATAGGTAAGCGTCGATATGCTTTTCAAGATTCGGTAGGTTTCATGATTTTTCCCTAACATTTTGATTTAAGCATTTATAGATAAACCACGATTCTAGATATTTATTATTATATCACTTTTTATGATTCTAAGTGGCGAGACGAACAATTCGTGCGCCTGGTGGTAAACGACACGCCTGTCACAGTTGCAGTGCCACTCAGAGCTTAAAATTGCTAAAATTTAAAGTACACTGCCACTGAATCCGTCACCTTGAGACATAAGTTGTGAGATAAGTCCCATGTGCCTGTAATTTGTGTATAATGTCAAGTGAGTGTCGTTGATTTTTATTCGATAATGTTCAAAATAGGGTCAATCTTCATTTGTATGCAGGCATCTTGCAGGAGTGACATTTTTAATCATCTTTTTTATGTGCTAAAATTGTATCTATGACAACGTGTCCAAATTACAGCTATCTTTGCCTTGTCTCTGTGCTGTGCCACTGTCACAGCATGCTCGTCTCTCCTCTGCGAACGACAAATTACCTACTAACAACGATCGTAATCCAATATAGATGACTGCTTGTTGATATTAATTGAATTTTATACTTTGGGGTAGCATTTAGGTATATCAGTGGAAAACCTTTCAGATATTGTAATAAAACTACATATTGATATTGTAGTCAGTTCTAAAACTTCTAAACTCAATCCTGTCCGGCGGAGATGGATCGCAATGATTATCCACGGGCATTTCCTACTGATCGTATTATTCTTGTAACAATACAAAGTGCATCTTCTCGTGAGATTGAAACTATGTTTCTAAGTATTTATACCTTTGTACAAGCTACCGTTTCCGTTTCGTGAGTCATTTGTAGTTCATAGTTAGTTGCGTATATATATTTTAATATGGTGTTTCTTTGGTTAACAGGGAGGGCTACCACAAGGCGTTACATTAGGTCCTTATTTATTCATGACTATCCACATTTGAGTTTTAGAAGCACACATTCAGAAGATTTTGGTGTATGCGAAGCTATACTAACTTCGTTTTCAATACGAGTCACTTTAGCCATGCCTTAGTATCTAAATAATGCACAAGTGCAAAATAAAACTTCGTTATGCAGTCTGTACATTTCCTTTCCAAATAAATTATCCAAATGTCAATCCTAAATCATGTCAGCAATAAAGATGAATGAATTAAAATAAACTGCCACTGTACCAAAGAGTTATAGCTGTACTTGCAGTTAAAATCTTTGACCTACCCTCATTATCACATAGTGCACAAAATATACCCCACTTACTAGTTGGCTCCGACGGCATTGCAAAAAGACTATAAGGACATTTCATTCAGGGAATTCTCTTAACTAGAAAGAGAGATACATATACAAATGGTATTGGAGTGAACGGGACAGATGACATACTTAGTTCGAATCTTGGCAATTGTCCACCGGAAGGCGGTTTTTAGCAAAAGGAGTAGTTTGATGGCGCAACTAAAAATACAAAGACGATTCATTCATTTGAAGAGGTACGTATGTAATCGTTAGTCAAAGTTATTGTGTTCCTACAGTTTTTATTGAAAGATAGGTTAAAGTTTAAATGAAACTTTCACGCACTCACGCACGTACACACACACGCACACGCATACGCACAAGCACACGCACACGCACACGCACACACACATACATTTTAATAGATATGACATTAACAGCAAATATATAACCTAGCACGGAAGTCAGGGCCTTACAATGAAATGTAACGTTTTTGTTTAAATAAAGAATTATTATTAGATATTATTATTATTATAACTTACCACTAAACTGAATAGGCTACTTTATAGTAGTAATTTTACTGTATAATGTTAGTGGTATTGATAATTTAGTAACATAAATGTATTTTAATAAAATTTAAAAACGAAAGGTTTCACATCCAGGGAAGTACTGCCATCTTACTTGTTTCTAGCGGTAATGTGAGTGAGCATTAATGCATTCAGGTTTGGAAGGGTAAGGGTACTGTTGAAATTACAGGCACATGGGACTTGTCAACTTATATCTCAGGGTGATGGGCGCAATGGCAGTGTCCCTAAGATCTTTGCGATTTAAAGCTCTGAGTGGCACTGCAACTGTTATGGATAGGCGTGTCGCTTACCACCAGGCGCACTTGTCCGTCCCGCCGGTATTACTTATATAAATAAAATCGTAACCCTAATGTAATAAAAAACTGCCTCCATGGCTAAACGGTTACCATGCCGGACTGCCAACGCAGAGGTCCCAGGTTCGATTCCCGGGCCGGGAGAAATATTTGTATGGCCTACACTATTTCTTTCGTGAGTTTGGGTGTAATTTGTGGTTGTCTATGTGTATGTCCATGACAACTGCGACACAGAGTTTCCCTAGTGCGGGGCTATGTTGAGTGTGTGCGTGTGTGCGTTATAATAAAAACCTTACATCTGGAAAATGGCAACTTTTCAAGAGAAAGGTGTAAAGATTCTACGAAGGAGATTAGTCGACGTTACTTTTTGCTTAATTAGGACAGTTTATACGTAATTTGTTTCACGTAGTTCGTATTGTTTTTATAGCTGGTGATGTGATTAAAACACTTTTGACGTATGACCACATGTGACTTCATTGTATCAAGTGTACGAATTGTTGTTTCACCAAAGTTATTTCTGGAATTCCTTAAACCATAATCGGTTTGTGAGTATACAAAAACGCGTGTCAAGTTTCTCATTATATTACTTTAATAAGAACTTTTTTATTAAGGTACTGTTTTCTACTCAAATGGTAACAGTCAGTCATAAATATGAGTGTAATAAACACCTATTATAAAAATTCAAAATTTTTAACCACCGTCCTTTGCGATTCAAATTCAAATCTTCAACGAAAATAAACAAGCCAGATGGTGCTATCATCACCATCTTCATACAAACAAGTCGCAATCTATCAAGCTTTGTCAGTCGCTATGGTATTTTAAATTGGATTCCTGTTGACAATACAGGGATTAGCCTGGTAGCACTTTTGTTCAATACTGTACTTTTCAACACCCTCTATAAAATCTCTATGGGCAACAATTTTAAATGCCTTAATTTTCATTGCTGTGTCATTATGAATAAGTGTATCATTGTCAAATGCAAAACCATCAGTGTATATAAAATCGTTTGCAAAGATTACTGCCACTATGGAAGACTTAATAGAAGATACGGTTGATTCTTCTATTATCGGTCGGGTCGATTGATTAAGCCGGGATTATACGTTATTTATGGGATTTTTTGTAATACAGTTTTATTGTTTAGTAAATGGTACTTTTAACTATCTCATACTTTGTCGGCGGGATGTAATTTTATTAAGGAAATTTGTGTCTAAACGATTATCTCAAGATACTGGTTTCTTAATAAGTACTGTCGTGGAAACCAATACATGTACCACGAGATTGTACTAACTGTCGAAAATATTAATATAAAAAGTTTACCATTTACGAAATTTACAAATATAATTTATGCGATTGCTTGCGACGGCTATCATAGTAAACTCATGGTAAAGGCAAGACAGTCAGGACATGTGTAAATAATAAATAAAAGAAGATTGACGAAGTAGATTTACAAAGCAATTTGGTAAGGCCGACTAAGGAAAACTTGCCATGATCAAATTCAGAATGTCCTTAAAGAAAGGTCAGGTCAAGTGTACTTACCCTTAACAGACGAGCATTTAAAGCAGTAGAGCTCCTTGTGAATTAATCCTAGGAAGAATTGTTACCTACTTCTGCCGTCAAGTAGTAATGTCAGCATTACTGTGTTCCGGTTTTGAAGGGTAAGGGTGCTGGTGAAACTAAAGGCACATGAGACTAGTCAACTCATATGTCAGGATGGCAGTGTGACAGTGAGTTGCTTACCACCAGGTGCACGAGTCATTTGTCTCGTCATATGGTATCTTTAAAAAAAACTCGAATTAAACATTCACATTATTTTTTTTATACATTCATATTATTTATTAATATATGATTATCCTTTATTCATTATTTCGCGCTGCAGTAGGTTTTTATTTTTTTAAATCCGTGGCGTAATTACTAGTCACAAGATATTGATTATAAATAAAGAATTATAGGCAATGAGTGATTTATTGAATGGAAAGTCAAAGATAAAGAGAACGCTGGACTTGATGAGATGCCACAACCTGCTTTACGGTACTTTCAAAAATTTTTACATTCGATATTTTCCATTTGACATCATTCATTTTACATGTAAGTGATACATATTTTCATCACACTTGCTCGTAAACAGTGTCATGATATGCAGGCAAACTCGGCCGTAATGTCCTAAATTACGCCCATAGGCCTTTTCATTATTTGATTGCACCTAAAAATTTGAATGTATTTCGTATAAACTTGAAGTATAAAAAAAACAAACATTTGTAAATTAATTTTTAACTGACTTCAAAAAAAAAGGAGGTTTTTCAATTCGACTGTATATTTTTTTGTATGTTACGCGATAACTCCGGTATTTGTGAACCGATTTTCATGATTCTTTTTTGTCTGAAACAGGATACCTCCATAGTAGTCACATTTATTTTGAAGAAAATCATCCACCTCTAACGGTAGCTTTTCAAGCATGAAGATTCATTTTTATAAATAGCGCCTAAATTTTATTATAAGGAGCGATTATTTTAATAGTTAATTTTGCTATTCTCCAACTCATGGCGTTTTTCTCTATACTTTTCAATATACTTTGAGTAGTGAGAACCGATTTTTATTATCCCGTAGTAGCATTGTGAAGCGACATTTATTCATAAAATAAATAAATGATCATTGTATTTCTTTCCTCGCAAATGTGATGAATTCCCTATTTACCACCTTTACACAATGTACTACTACATAACGTACTCTTGGTTTAATAAAGTCACAAATCGTACGACAAAAGTGCTTTTAACACATGAAAGTCGTAAAAATAATTCGAACTATATAAAACAAATTATTTATATGTAAAATCTCATAACTTTCCTATATAAGCATTAAAAGTTATCAACTAATTTCGTTCATTGATTGATATTTAAACCTCTCTCCCGAAAAGTGTGATTTTGCAGATGTGGCCCTATTGCAGAATAGCTTAAAAATATAAACGAGTAATAGAGTAATTGAAGCTGACACTTGAGACAAATTAAACTATTCAAAGTGTCAAGCATCGTCGTGCTACCATAGTTAACAATAATATATACGAAAATAAGGAAATCGACTTGAGCCGGTCAGAAAAATCTTAATATCTAAGTAACAAGAGAGAAAAAGACGGTTTGGGCGGAAGCGTTATAAGGAAACGAATATATTACATCGGTATAAGGGCGGTAAATAAAGAATTACCAACGAGACTATTAGAAGCCTGAAGTCGAAGGCTGAAGTCCAAGACTGAGGGCTTTCAGAGTCGAGGTTTGTAATTCCCGTACCATCCGTGAAACGTGTTGTTCATCACACTTGCACGTAAATAGAATGAGAACATGGTCGGTAATGAGAAGAAAAAAGACCCAAGGGTTTTATTTGGGGCATTGGAGTCAAGTGAGCCTACACGCAATCATACTATTTACATGCTAGTGTGATGAAAAAGCAGTTTTAATGAGAATTCGCATAAATGTGTTTGTTGACTTGGTAAATAGAAATAGGTAAAGTTACTTCCCTAGACGAATTCTTTCACAAGGAGTTCTATTGCATCTAAGCTACTGCACTTACGTAAAGTGTGGTGACGCCCTAATAATAAAAACTGAACTCAATATCAGTACTTGAAAACATGAACGCCATAAACTGAAAAAGAAAAGGGAGCTGGAAAAAGGGACTTCGTCCTATAAAAAGCTTTTACTAAACAAACTCGTAGTAAAATATTACGAGCGTCGTAAAGAGTCCACAATACGCGGAGCACTCGTTTCGATTATCTCGCGTGTTTGTCTGTGTTTTATAGCGGTACACCTCGCCATTTATGGCTTTTCGATATTATTTCGCATTTTTTTTTCGTGCTACTGGCATGCCCTTCCGTTAGTGAAGATAGAATAGTGTGAAATGGACATTTTGTTCGTACTATTTTCGTAATATATGTTATTTTGATTTGTAGTGAGGCTTCCAGATTTGAATAAAACAAAGTCCTGATGGTGATTGTAGTAAACTACAGTCACCATCACGCATTTTTGTTATTTATTTTATGATACCAAGGGACGGGCCGAACGAGTCGCATACTTGGTAGGAAGCGAGACGCCTATCCATAACAGTTGCAGTGCCGTTCAGACTTTTAAATCGCAAAGATCTGAAGGGCATTGCAATAACGCCTGTCACCCTGGACAACCTGACAAGTCCCACGTACCTGTAATTTCGACTTACCCTTTGGACCAGGTTTTGTGGGCATCGTGGAATCCCGAAGATTCACCACTCAAGCCGCAATCATGCCTACCAACTGTGGCGATTATAAGAAATTTATATCTATATACACACGTGACGTACTGTAAAGAAAAAGTGAAATATTATGTAATTTTTCGGAAGTTTGTAGTTTTTTTATGACCAAAGTTTAATCAATCGTGTTTTGAGCTCCATACTTTACTGTCGGTATCTTCTGTTTTCATCAATGAGTTAAGAAAAAGCAAGTTGAATTCGTATTTTTTAACGTAAAAGGGTCTTTTTTGTGTGGTCAAAACACGCGAAAACGGCTATTTTGGGTCTCATTTTATTTACTATAACAAGGATACAGGTTTGAACACCATAAAATATGTCCTCTCTCATGATGAGATCTTTCTGCAAAATTAAAATATATTCAGGAATTAGTCTTATCCACAATTTCTCAACGCCCTCACTTGCGCGCTGTCCTCTACAATACTACTTGAACCTATCGGGCATTTGAAAAAAAAAAAGAGAAATGTAAAAATAAACCGCAAGCCCATAGAGGGCTGTAAACTAGAGTCCATGCCAATTAAATATGAATGTGCTCGAGTCGGATTGCGTAGAGCATTTTTTGTTTATGAATATTGTGGACTCCGGTCAAGTTATTGTTTTATGAATTATTTAGGGTGAATTTTGGTGTTGGATTTCGGGAAGGAGATTGGATTTTTTATGTAATTTTGTTTGTAGTCGTGAGAGGGGCATGTGACGTCATATGGGCGAAGATCGTTTCCAAAGGTATTGGGGCTCGTATCCAAATGTGTGTATATAGAGTGTTTATACTAATGTCACTTATGTTTGATAACGACGCAGTAATGTGAGCAATTACTCAGTTCCGATTATGAAGGGTGCTGGTGAAATTACAGGCATATGAAACTTGTCAACTTATGTCTCAGTGTGACAGGCATAGTGGCAGTGTCCGTCAGATATTTGTATTTCAAAGTACTGGGTGGCACTTCATCTGCTATGGACAGGCGTGTCGCTTATCACCAGGCGCACTTCTTTACCCCGTCACTTAATATCATAAATAATAATAATAATATTTTTAGTTAATTTTCATCGGTCCAAGACGCATAAAAAACATACCCTTAATTACATTTCCTAAAAGTATTATCCTTTCGTTTACAATTTCTCCTACAATTTAACTTTTGCACTCAAATTAACAAATTTGTTTACCTTATGCTCATAAATTTACGCGAGAGATGTATGAAAAAATATCTTTGTCAAGGTACACAAGGGGTGTGATAATTATTACGAAGTGAGACAAAGTATCAAAGGCATTGTGAGGTCTAGTGACTTCACACACCCTTAAACATTTGAGTTGTCAGTTGGCAACACTTTGTACCATAATTACGCGGCTTCAATGGGACACCCTGTGTAATCTTTGAAAAAAAAATAACGACAAGAGGTTGCGTTCTTTCTTTTTTGAAAATTGTCAAGTTGTTAGTATTGTTTTTTAAAACAAAATTGTGTTCGATATTTTTTCTGAACGTTGTATTGATTAAGTGCAAGGTTTTTAAACACTATATTATGTTAAAGTCATTAGTTAATGGAACCAATTTGACACGTGGTTGTAGGTAATGACATGTTATATACAACATAACACATTGTCAACAAAGTAAGGTGTGTCAATCTTAAAAAAAAACTTATTTAAATGGGTTATTAAGTTATTATTTGTCTTGTTTTCGTTATTAAACTTGAAAGAGGACGTAGTTAAAAGTGCTAATTTAAATTAACTTAACATTGTGACACGTAATTTAGTTCTACATTTAGCAAAGACTCTGTTTTATAACGTCTTTTTATTCTCTAAGAAAAAAAAAAACCTTCATAAATTCGTGCAGTAAAAAAATATATCGTGCTTTTTGCCTAATAAGGCGACATCTGCAAGATGACAACTATTCAGGAGAGAGGTTTTAAGATTCATCATCATATCAGTTGGAAGACGTTCACTGCTGAACATAGGCCTCCTCCAAAGATTTCCAGATTAGTCGCTCGGACGCGACTTACATCCATCGGTTAACAGCTTACCAGGTCATCCGTTCATCTAGTAGGGGGCCGTCCCACTGAACGCCTTTCGGTTCGTGGTCTCCATTCGAGAACTTTTCTGCCCCGAGTGCCGTCAGTTCTACGAGTTATGTACCTTGCCCACTGCCACTTCCACTTGCTAATCCTTTGAGCTATATCGGTGACTTTCGTTCTTCTACCGATCTTCTCATTTGTGATTCGATCACGTGGAGAAATGCAAGATTCAACGTAAGAAACTTATCAATAAGGTTTTCATGCTTTGTAGGAGAGTTATAAAATTGTACTTATGCATAATTTGCTTCATGTAGTTATGTCGTTTTTTTAATATATACATTACGTGATAACTTATTTGTGAACCGATTTTTATTATTCTTTTTTGTTGTAAAGGGGGTAGGTACCTCAGAAGGGGTCCCATTTAAATTTGAAGAAAGTGTTCCACCTCTAAGAATGGCAAACTAGGGGATGAATGACTTTTAAGGTCGGTTTTTTTAGTATTCTGTACCGAGATTATTTTTATGACTTTCATGAGATAAAAACACTTTTGACACATCGACACTCTTAAATTCAATTATCGTACGGGACATGAGGGACATCTGCCCATTTTTTTTATTTCACCATTACTTTTCATTGAATCTCCTCTATCTTTCTGTATATTTAGAATTTCGATATCTCTTCGCATAAATCCCCTACATCCTAGAATATTTGCAACGTAAAATGTAACATTTTGTATTATAGGACACCTATTTCAAAATTGCTGTAAAGTTTGACCGTAAATGCCAAACTAAACAGGAAAGTTTGGAACCAATGCCTCGATACTGTCTTCATGTACCTTACACCTATTACACTATTCTAAATAAAGCGGTTTTGGAGGTTCACTTCTCAACAAATTTACTATTTGTCCGTTACGTCACATAAAATCGCTTATTTTGTAGTAATAGCCGTTTATTTTAAATAATATTTACATCTCACGTGTAAATCACCAAGTGCATTATACTGCCCTCGTTATCATAACTGACGTAATTTACTTTTTAGCGAAATTGAGTTATAAACATATCTGGAATCACCGAAACGAAATCTACAGCCTCTTATAGGCGGTTTTTTAATATCTTATTTAGTTTCCGTTTTATTGTTAAGTTTGCTTATCAAAGTAATTAAATTTTTTTTAGGTGACAATAAAACTTTAAGTGCCAACATGTCGAAAGTTACCGAAATACAAATACGTTACTTATGACAAGGAGGGCAGCATACACGTCAAATTAAAATTGAAAATTGAATTTGTTAAGTACATGGATTGATGAGTATTGTTATGTATATTAAACTTACCTACATTGCGGTTATAAGTACGCATAAGGAAGCATAAATTACGACATTAGGCCATCACCAACCTTTTTATTTCAATTCATTGATTATTTAAAATCGATGTCTTCATTAATAAAATGTAACTAAATATAAAATAATAACTGTGATTATTTAATTTAATTAACTACGTTTTGCAAATTATCTACTCTTTTCTTACTAACAATATACACATTCACTTAGCATGAGAAAGGGTATCACATTTATTATTTGATTGATTTTATATCTGATGAAGATTTAGAAGATTTTTCCGACGGAAGTTCTGATGATTGGACGGTAACATGTAAGAATAAAAGTAAGAAAAAGAAGAAAACTTCACAAAAAGAAAAACCTAGAAAAGAAACTATGATATCAAAGAAACGTGTAAGGAAGCCTTACAAACAGAAATAAACAAGAACAGTCTAAAACGAAGGAAATGCATATACAACAAAATCAAAGATAGATGCGGCAGACAAGAGTTTAAAGAAGAATCCTTGTATGGAGTGAAAGGGGTAGTAATAAAATGACAGAGGTGAGAAGAAAGTATTTAGTTGGTTTTTATTGGACTTTAGATCCTCAACGCCAATGCGACTGGTTAGCACGCTGTGTTAAAGCAGTTCCAATAAAAACACAAAAAACGAAGATATTATCAGAATACGGATTACCTACGAATATTAATTGGATGATGGTGAAGACCATATTATGCAGATATGTCACCAGTTCCTACTAAAAACATTGGACATCACCAAAAAAAATTGTTTACATTATAAGCAATCCAAATTTTAATTATAGAATAGTTTAAAAAAATCAAAACGTTTGCCAGAAACTATATTGAAAATCTTCCTGCTGTACTTAGCCATTAGTCATATCTAAGTGAAGCTACATTTACTAAAATCTTTAGAGAGGAATTTAATATTCGCTTCCACACACCCAAGAAGAACAAATGTAGCCAGCCTTCGCGTGGCTTACGAGAATAACATCGAAAAAGGACATAACAGAAATTTAAAAGATAAAAGAACATAATGAAGAAAAGAAAGCCACGCACCAAAGATTTGAACTTCATCAAAACTGGCAGGACCATAAAACTGTTGTTTGCAGTTTTGATCTTCAAAAGTTCTTACACTCCATATGGAAGTCGTTAAAACCTAAAGCATCATCACCTGAAAAACATCCCATTTCGGATTTTTTTCTACGCTTTCACCCTTTCCATAAAACCCCGACCAAATTATATTTAATAAGATACTTTTGCTATAAATAGGGAGAATTTAATAAAAGTTCATTTATGAAGTCATTGGTTTTCTTTAAAATCCTATTAATCTATTTTAAAATACCTAATGTGGAGACAACAACGCAAATCAGCTATGATCTGCTATATTTTACATCTTTATTGTCAAAGCTGATGTTTTTATTTTTTTTATAATTAGTAAGATTTGACTACGCTCACATCCAAACTGTCATAATCACCTTTGGTAATAAGAGACAAGTTTTCAAATTAGAGAAAGAGTAAGGGATACAATCTCTATAATTATTAAATTTAGACAGATTCAAGCATTATTTCATAAAAGCGGTCTTTACTTCAAACATTTTAGTCTAAGAGATCTACCTCATAGCTTTAAAAATAAAAAAAGTTACAGCATTTTTATTATTATTATTTTTGTTTTTTGCTCATTCTGTAAACCTGTACTTTGTCCCTTACGACAATTGAATTTAAGAGTGTCGACATGATCACATATGGATTTGTTATATAGCAAATATAAGACTACAGTATTACTCTTTAATATATTTATTTTCTATTTCTAATTGCCACTTCTACCATACATTTGATTTAAAGCGAGTCATCGGAGGAGATGCAAGAAAAATGGTTTAGATCATATTAAATAACGATCTTACAAAAAATATGCGATACACCTAAGGATATTGTGTAAAGAATGTGCTAACTCGCTATAATTATTAATACAAAGATCGAACACTCAGAAAAAAATCCTTCGATCTTTGTATTAATAACTATAACAAACTAGTGGAGTAATTTCTCATAAAATAGTTGAATATCAATTCAATAAAAAATTAAATACAATGACTAGCGAGATCTCTAGCTGGGGCTGGTATCTAACTATGTATATGATTTTTACATGGACCTATTTCTCTATAAGTATACTACCAGAGAACTTGCTAAATTATGGTTTTCAACTGAAGCCCTATTAGTTATTAAATTCACATTTATCTCAAAATTTGCAACTTGCCCAGTGGTTTAACGACACGCTGCCCCGCCAGCTGCCCCGTCAGTCGCCATCGGGCGCATGTCGTATCTGTTTTTAATTGTCTCCGCCTGTTTTTATTTCATTCATATCATCAATTTACAGCGCGCAGATTTTCAATAAAAATTACATAGGTAGTTATTCCGTTCTATAAACTAATCCAGATTACCCAACAGATATTATCACATTATACCTTCCTTCGCATTCCACTTTGAGGCAACAAAACCGAAGTCAGACTTGTATAAAACTGAATGATTAATGCGTTTGCACATTAGGTCGTATCCGACCTGCTTTAGGGGTGAGTCTTGTGGTGGTTCGGCTACGAAAACAGCGAGAATATTAAAATTTTATTGAGCATAGCGGCTGCTTTAGCAGATTAGATTTAAACGCTAATGAACTCTAATCGTGCTTTTTGCTGTGTACAGCAAAAAGCACAGCAAGTTTGCCACTTTCTTATAAGTTAAATTTAAATCTCAAGTTTGAAGCTTGACATATTTTTGACCCTGTCCTTTTTAATATTATTATAGCAACATAAAGAAAAAATAATAGCAAGCAACGAGAACAAATTGACGAGTTACTCTCGTTTATTGTGTGCATTAAAGCAGTGAGTGCATTAAAGCCGTGGTAGCCTAATGGTTTAATATACCGCTTTTAAAGCAAAAGCTCTGCCTCAGCCTTTGAGTTTTCGGAATGTATTCGCGAAATTTTATTTGAAATTTAGCATGAACTTTTCGATGGAGGAATCCTTACATCGTGATAAAACTTGCACGTCGAAGAAGGTATGTACACAACCCTCGAAAAACGTTTGAAGTCCCCAACCCACATCAGGCCAGAGTGGCGGACTATTTATTTATTTTATTATTTATTTATACATTTTAGAAAATTCACGGACAAATAATATAATTATAATATACTTAAATATGAATAATCCAATACCATTTACGAATTTCCACCAACATGAAACAATATTAAGTGCTTAGCAAGTCAAAAAGAGATTATAAGAGAACAAAGAACACAGTCACTAAATTAAAAATAAAAATACTAAAATAATAGACAATTAAACGAACAAACCAGTGTTTTCATCGCCAATCACGTGATGTCTCAAAGTGACGTTTGGTCATTTTACGCCTGACTGTGTCTATGCTTGAACAAAACAGATCAAATTCAGAATGTCGCATGTCGCATTGTTAAAAAGTCTCAATGCACGCACCATGTACGTATTTTGCCTATAATTGGTGCTCGCAAACGGCACTTGCAGAGGTGGTCGACATCTATAATGCATTATCTAAAACTCTCGCCTGAGAGGAGATTCATGTCCAGCAGTAGGACGTATAAATGGGTGACGTTGTTGTTGCTGGTGTATGTATTAGGAAGGAGATTTAAACAACCTTTGATGACACATCAAATCACATACAATTCATTACGCTGTTTTTATTAGGGTATTTATTGCCATAAGCCTTTTCCTTGAGACTGGGTAACTTTGAATTACCTGCTTTAGTGGGAACTAGAGCCCTATCGCTTACAAGGGGTATCCAGTTGAATAAAACTAGCGAACTGTATTACACTTATTGTATTAAAGAAAAAGTAGGTACTCGCGCGCACAATTCGTTCCGCCATCGTTCCGAGTCGCAGTACCCAATGCGCGCGCGGCGAGAAACGCGAATTCCATCATTCGCGTGACCCCCCAACACCCTGCGCGCCCCTTGCAGGCCCGGGAGTGGATTTATTTACCCCGTGTTTGATCGATGGTGCAACCAGCTTTTAAAAATACTAAAGCTGGTGAATTTCTACGCAGATTTGCAATACGGCCTACGGGCGATAATGGACAATTTGGATTGCGCTAACTACTTTCAAATTAAAATTAGATATAATACTGTAATTACATTAGTAATACGTTAATTTAATTTTGTAGCTATTATTACTGACGTAAAGATCGAACTAACATTAAGAAAATATCCTTCAATCCCGTTGGATTAGATTTTTTTTGTAATTGTTCCATCTTTACCAACAATGATCTAACACCAACTAACTTGGCCACTATTTTCTCAAAAAATAAAATCATGGTAATGTAATATAAATACATGATATTCAATAAAATAAATATTTGTAGCTATTGTTGTTAAGAATATGTTTTTTTTTTATAACACCATGTGACAGGATGAACAAGTCGTGCGCCATGTCTTAAATGATACGTCCATAGCCTTAATAGTGCCACTCAGAGCTTTAAATCGTGAAGATCTGAGGAAAACTGCTACTGCGTCTGTCACGCCGAGATAAGACGACAAATATTATGTAATTTCACCATTTAATATTTAATATTACACCGCTTCTTTCATGGCCAATATCTTTAATTCATCAATCGATCTCGAAATTTACACAGTAGATGTTTATTGTGGTTTGGCATATGTTACTCAATTTACCTTTGTGTAAACCTTTGAGGGAAAGCATGCATTCGGTATCATGTTTCGGTATTGGTCTGCACCAGCTTTGTATAAATCGACGATTTCAGCTTCTAGTTTTGTAAGTGATGTAATTATAATTGAACTGAGAACCTGATCAAAATAGGGTTGTATTCTTTATATTTGTGCTAGTTGCATATCATCGGGTATAGTGCAAATCCGGGCATGTAATATTACCTTTATATTACTTTAATATTGGTAAAAGGCGCGTATCTACTAAACCAAATTTTACAGGAACGAGATTTACCGTTATTACTTTGTAATTTCAATGCCTACGACTTCATTTTTGATATTCTTCAAAGTAAGCATTATGAGAGACCTACCACACTAGCGTCTTTCGAGCGTCTTGGCAACACGCGCGGCATCGACACGACGTCCGCGCGGCGTTCGCTCGTCGTCGACGCTCAAAAGTCGCTAGTGTGCGGGATCTCTAATTAATTTGTGTCGTCTACGGACTGGGAGCAATAGATTTCCGTGAATCACGCTAATTTGGTTGCCACGACATCTACGCGAATTTGATTGGCCACTAAATTACCGAATTGGAAACTCATAATCCAATGCTAGTTACGCGTAATTGCACTATCTCCGTGTTTATTGTATATTAATAATCCCCGACGCAAAAAGCAGGGAGTTATAAGTTTGCAGCTTTTGTTAGTGTATGTCTGTTTCAGACATCATGGCTCCTAAAAAGATAGAATGATCTCAAAGCGTTTTTTTTATTTAGAAGCTGGTGTAATTGGAATGTTTATTAGCTATGTTTCATGAACATCTGCTCAGCAGTTTCGCAAGTTAGTGTTGGAATCTCAACTAATGTGTCCGAGATTTTTTAAATTTTCTTACGATTATTTAGTGTTCGTGTTTGATTTCACTGGAATTTTACTATTATGGTACCAGTGAGTAATGATTAATTGTTATGAAGCTTTTGGTATCTCATGAATGAATAAATAAATAAAATAAATTATAATAAAATTTTATGAAAGACATAAAAATCGTGTTAAGATAAACCAAAACAAATATTACTTTAGACATAGATCACGTGCTGAATGCTACTTGACTGTATAAATGAACCAAACAGTAGAAGCAATGTACTACAAAATCTATAAAACCGGAAGGCCTGTACCAGTGGCCATGATTTTAATTGTCAAAGTTACTATTTGTGATGTTTACTAATGATACTTCTTGTAACAGCAAAGAAAAATATCGTGATATAAACTGCACCTTGAAGAAGGTTTACAACCCCTGGAAAAAGTGTGTAAAATCCCTAACCAGCAATGAGAGTGTGGCTGAGTATGACCAAACATCTGAATCTCTGTCCTTAGAGAACACACATGCACAAACAAGCACGCACGCACGTTCAACGCCCGCCCGCGTATAACGTATTTATAATGGGTAGACAATAAAGATGATAACACTATTGATTTATGAGTCTAAAGCTAACACCACATATAATAATGTATAAATTTTCAAACAAAATTAACGCATCTAGAAATGTTCGGCAAAAGTCACGTACAAAAGAAATATATCATAAGAAAAGATTACGTCTAATACATTTTATGACGTCTTCTTTGACATAGTACAGCTGGAATTATAGTTTTTTAAAAGCTATTATACGCATTTGCAGGTGATTATTAAGTTTCTTTTTATGTTATTCTAAAAATATTGCATATGGAATAAAATAATATACTTTAAAGGAGCTTGATGTTCATTCCAATAATAAAGTCTTTCTTTATAATATTTATAAAGAATTTAATTATTTTTCCCAGGGGGTCCTAATATTCCAAAGTTCATATGACACATTCTATTGTCTTATTTTATTTACACGTTAAAGTGGGCACTTTAGTTTCAAATTTACGATAAATTTTAATTGGTTCTTTTCTTCAAACTACATAATTAACGGCTGTAGATAGCGCACCCTTATTGTAATAAGGCTACATCTGAAAATTGACAATATCGGAGAGAGGTTTAAAGATTTTACGAACGAAATAAGTCCCCCAGGACGTCCTAGATATTCTATTTTACAGACAGACCATGCATCTTGCTGGTGATTGAAATAACCACGACCGTTGGTCATACAATTGACAATATGTAGCATATGATAGTAGTAGAGCTCGTTGTGAAAGAGTTCGTCCAGGGAAGTACTGCCCTACCTATTTGTGCCGCCAAGATGTAATGTGAGCATTACTGCGTTCCGGTTTTGAAGGGTAAAGGTGCTGCTGAAATTGCACCACTTACCACCAGGCGCGCGACTTGTTCGTCCCGTCACTTGTTATCATCAGAAAATCTATCTTTGTCACTGCATCTGCTTCTTAAGTCTTGCAAATTGTAACACTATATTATAAAGATTTAGTCTTATTTGAGTAAGTATGGTTGAGTATGTGGTCCCGTGACCACATTTAAGTTTTGAGTAAAAAATAGTGCTGGGAACTAATTTCGTTTTCTAAAGGAGAGCTCCTTGGGAAAGAGTTCGTCCAGGGAAGTACTGCCCTCTTACCTATTTCTGCCGCCAAGCAATAATGTGAACATTACTGCGTTCCGGTTTCGAAGGGTAAGGGTGCTGGTGAAATTACTGGCACATGGGACTTGTCAACTTATGTCTGGGGGTCAGGCGCAATGGCAAGGCAAGGCTTCGTATCCTTGTTTACGTGAATAGTTTGTGTTTAATTTAATTTTTTGTTTTGTTTTTTGTTATTATTTATTTGTTTTACCTTTTAATGTTTAGATTATATTTTGTATTTTTGCCGTTTGTATTTTCGTTTGTGGTAGTCACATAAATGTATTTTCTTTCTTTCTTACTGTGTGTTTTTTATTTAAAATATAATGTCGAAAGAAAATATCGTCAAGCTATTTGATACTTCGGACTGGCTTCATTTGGCGCCCCGACACCCCACACCGCGCGGTAACAAGGGCCGCAGGGTGGCATAAATTCACATTTTTCCTCTCATTACAGAGTATTATTCGGTTACACTAAATGAAATCCAAGATGCTTGTAAGACCTTTAGGAAAATTGCTATTTATTGCATCTTCAATAATAAAATTACGAAATTAGAATAATTACATTTTTGAAAAACAAAACTAATATTTCGCACCTCTTGGTGTAACAAGGTCACATCTGCAAAATTATAACTTTTCAGGAGAGAGGTTCAGATTCTTCCAACGAAATTGTCGATAACTTTTTATGCTTAAATAGGAGTGTTATAAAAAAAACGTTCCTTAAACTAATTTGTTTTAAGTCGTTCATTTTATTTTTATGACTTCGGTACATGTGACAAAAGCACTTTTGACATAAATGATCTCGTGATGCATTGTTCCAAGGGTATATGATATTGTCATTTTTCATATCAATTACAATTTTGTTATAAATTCGCATCAACCAAATTTTACACATGGATGATGATACCTGTGTTGTTTTTCATTTATGACCAGAAGAGACCTTTATAGGTCTCAAGGTCACGGTTGACCGACCATGGGACCTGTAAAAGGCCCGAAACGTTGATTTGTTTGAAAAAACAAATATACGCCATTTAAATCCGGAAAAATAGTGTCGGGCCCTTTACAGGTCCGATAAATTTAACTAATGGTAAAAACATTAAACTCAAGCGCAGCTATTTTGCTCGGTTTAAAAACACTGGTTGCGCGTTGTAGAAAATTAATTTACTTCCATTTTTATTAGCTGAGTAGTTAAACACGCGAGTCGTACATGCTCACTAGAGGTACAAGACTCGACTCTTAGATAAACTTAGAGGCTGATTTCTTCTAGAAATCACAACACTGATTTAATTGCAGTAGAGCTCGTTGTGAAAGAATTCGTCCAGGGAAGTACTGCCACCTTACGTAGTTCTGTCGCCAAGCAGTAAGGGTGCTGGTGAAATTACAGGCACAAACAAATCACAGGCAAACTATGTCAGGGTGACAGATGCAGTGGCAATGCCCCTCAGATCTTTGTGATTTAAAGCTCTGAGCTGCACAGCAATTGTTATGTATTTTTAAATTGGCCAATTGCTGAAGCTGTTCCTTACAATGGTATCATATCATATATGGTACAAAACCTTCATTAATGGTTGAAGCAACAGGCTCTTGTTAGTTAAAACTGTGTTTTTAACAAATTCGAATGTTTATATGACATCGTTTTCTGATGTATCTGAGGATACACTAATGTTGTACCAAAAACATTCAGCTGCCAGTAAATAAAGAAAACAACCGCCAAAATTTGCACTTTATGATAACAATATACAACTCAAGTGACGTTGGCAAGCCACAAATTCTGTTTATCAACGTAAAATATCCTTTGAACTGATTTTTTAAATTCTAATTTCTTACGAAAATAAGGAAACCGTTTGTTATTTTTAACCGACTTTAAAAAAGGAGGAGGTTCTCAATTCGACTGTATGTTTGTTTTTTTATATGTTACGCGATGATTCCGCTGCATTTGTCAACCGATTTTGATGATTATTTTTTGTTGGAAATAGTAGGTACCTCCATAGTGGTCCCATTTAATTTTAAAGAAAATATTCCATCTCTAAGGCTCAACTCACACTGGCGCAGAGTCGAAGCGTCGCGACGCGTCATGTTTTTTGCCTATAGCGCATTCATCTCCATTTTTCCATTATTAAGTACAAAATTTGCGTTATGCAAGTATGGAGTCGACGCGTGGTTGCAGTCGAGCGGCTTCGCGCGTCGGCGCGCGTCGCCGCGTGTTACTTGGCCGCAGTGAGGTGTCAGAGGCCGACCACACTGTGATCCGGGAGCACCAAAGCGAGCGTTGTCGCCAGTCGTTGTAGTTGAAAAACAGGACGCGATGCGACGCTTCGACTCTGCGCCAATGTGAGTTGAGTCTAAAAGTGGCTGTTGGTGGCTGTTTACGCATGAAGATTTATTTTTATAAATAGCGCCTAAATTTTATAAGGAGCAATTATTTGATTGGTTGATTTTACTATGTTCCAATTGAAGGCGGTTTTCTCTTTCAATTTAAGATGTGAGCAGTGATTTTTATTATCTCCTGTGTTAAGTCCCGTATAGTGGCGAACTAGGGGGTGAATCCGGTTTTGCGCATTTCTCGGTTCAATAAAACTTGGCATATGGATGTAATTTCACGAACTTTTACTTTTTCAGGCAATTGTTTTAAATTTTAAATGAAGACTTTCCAACAAATTGGTTTCTACATCCATCATCAACCCATGTATACGTCCCATTGCCGGGCACGGGCCTCCTCTCTAACGTGTAGACGACGAGCAGGTATTATCACGATGTTTTTCTTAATCGAAAAGCTCAAATTATCAAATCTAATCAAATCATTTATTTATTTGTGATACACAGCTTAAAAAATTGTTACAAGAATGAATTTTGAATCACTGTGATCCGCCTTATGGCATAGAAAGTTTTCTTAGTTTTCGTAATTCTCATGCAATAATTTGTAATTGCAATTCCTAATTTTAAGTGGAAGTTTGTTGTATACCTTCGTAGCGATTACTATTACACTCTTTTGAAGTAGAGCAGTTTTACATGATCTACTTTTCAGTTGATGAGAACGGCGAGCTCGTGGTCAATTTCATATTAAATGTCGCACATGAATTCCGTGAAACTCCAAAGTTACGCGGTCAACAATTTTCATCCTCTGAAGAGGCTGTCGAAGAGTATCAAAAATGTGTTTCAGAGATTGTCACGGAGAAGTGGCATAAATGGTTTCAAAATTGGTTCATTCGTATGAAAAAGTGCATTAACGTTAACGGAGAATATTTTGAGAAACAATAAATTCATTTCTGACCATTTATAGTATATTTTCTTATTCATTCCCGAAACGTATAGTGCGCCCCACGTACAGTTGAAGAAATATTATTTGCACCAATTTAGGTATATTGGAACGATTTATCCTTTCTATTACAATAGAGTAATAAAAACATTAACACTTCTTTTACTTAAAATGTACATGGACTTAATGATCCATCGTACGTGTTATGAGTGCAGGTGCGCTAAATGCTTTTTCTGAATTCTCGTCGTTTTATTTTAAATTCGATAACACCTCAGCTGCAAATTTTTCGCGTACTGGATTGGTTTTATTGCGCGTGTCGAGCGGCATGAATTTCAAAATTTATTTTTTTATAATCGAAGTTAAAGTCATTTGAAAAATGCATATCGTGTACTATACTTGTTTTATTTAGTTCAGATTATATAAAAAAAATCAGAGGTAAGCTAGTGTTTTTTTTTCTATAGAGAAACTTTTAGGAACCGTGTTTTCACACTGTATACTAATTAGTGTATATTCTTAGTTTTACAATATATTTTTTCCAAAGTGATTCATCATTTTCACTGTTATGCGGAACCAACCAAAGTCATTTGAGATTGTATCAACTCTAAACTGCGGGTACTTCGCAAAATACCGACAATCGTAGCTATTACCAACAGAGCTACAGATCGAGTTTATTTAATTAATTACATCTTTGTATCCACATTAATAACAAGTGTTCATGTTATGTACTGAAAATATCTTTATTCACAATTACCATCGTCACAATTACGTCATTACAAGCTAATTCAAGATAATACGTCACAAAAAGACTGCGTCAAAAAATAATACATGCGATAAGTGTTATTTGAATTTACATTTGTAGATTAGACTTGTAGGTACGGGCAGCTGCCAAAAACATACGAAGATGTAGATATTGACATGCGATCTCCATAGTGTTGTAGTCATCATCTCTTGAAACGGATATA